>NW_004444013.1:69761-78327 GCF_000243295.1 Trichechus manatus latirostris
ATCTTAGATGGCCACTCACAGGCTTTTAAGACCCCAGACACTACTCACCAAGGTAGAATGTAGAACATTAGTCTTTATAAACTGTGTTATGCCAGTTGAGACCATGGACGATGGGAAGTAATTCTAGTAACTGGTCTCTTGAATATGTAACTGGACATCCTCAAAGGAATTGAGATGCTTAAACCAGCTTTTGCCTTGGCTTGGGTTACACGATCACGTTCCTTCCTCTGTGAAGTCTTGGCCATCATACTTCTTTTCCTCTTATCCTATAAATCATGAAATTGGGTCAAAATGTAAATTAAGCTTGCCTCCTCAGAGCAATTATCTTGGCTCATTTGGACTTCTACCCTTCCTCTCTCCTAAGGATAAGTATGACCTACATCCTGGGGCATCATCAAGCAATCAAGCAGACGAGTTAAGAACAGAAAGCTCAAAGTCAATATTCTAGGCCTTCTCCAGATCATTTCTCCTACACCATCTTGTAAAACTCCCTTCTTGCTTGAACATGATTTTTTTTTCTTTTCGTCCTTGTCACTTTCACCTGCACAAGTCCTTGTATTTCTACTTGTGACACAAGGTTCCCGATCTTTATCTAAGTCTCAAATCCTGCTTTATTTTACTAGCCATTTACTAATCCATTCACCACTTGGTTTTCATAGCCCCCTGAGAGCCTAAATATTGAATAGTGAAATTATCAGCTGCCCTATCCTTAGCCACTCACACCTGTACCCTAGATGTTTTCATTAAACCCAAGTGCTCATGCTCAAGACTAAATAATTCAGAAAACTTATTAACTCACAACAAATTTCTGAGTTACAGCTTTTTTATCCCACACAATAGATATTTGTTCCTCTAGATCAAAGTTACAACAGACCATGATATCCTCAACTTACTTTCTTCCATCTTCTCTCTTCCTATTTCTATCCATCTTGGATACCATCTTTCATGATCTCAATCATTTCCTTGGAATAACTCCAAATTCCTTACCTTTCATCATATCTGCCTTATAAAACTTCAAACCTGCTAGATTCCAGTTATCTGCCATGCCATGGTTACTGCTGGTCTTGCCATAACCACTGAAGAAAAAGCAAACAACATAACATTTGGTACCACAAGTAGAGGGTCCTCGAAAGAGAGGAAGACCCTCAACAAGATGGATTGACACTGTGTCTGCAACAATGGGCTCAAGCATAACAACGATTGTTAGGATGGTGCAGGACTGGGCAGTGTTTCGTTCTGTTGTACATAGGTCACTATGAGTCAGAACCAACCCGACAGCATTTAACACCAACAACAACATAAAAACAAAATCATCAGCATCAACTGGGAACCATTTATGATGTCTGGAAATTTTACTTTCATTTTATTTGTTGGTGTATTTATTTGAGAGACTAAGTGAACAAACAGACAATGGCCAGACCATATAAAAATAGAACTCTGACCCACTATCTGCTCTACCAGCCTAGGATGTCAAGCCACTATCTGCAGCTACCAATCCAGGAAGCCAAACAACAATCCCTGTAACAATGGGCCCAAAATGGCCAGAGCTTCATAAGTAACTTACAGCTTCCTTAATTTTTGTCCCTGCTTCCAACTTAGGACCAACCGGAGAATGCCAAATATACCCTCCAAAACAATCAACATAAAATGCACTGCTTGTAGTTAGCCCGCTTCCAGCTTCCCCATGCCAATAGCTTCCAGTCAGGGCATACCTGAAGTCTTCCCTTGTTTCCACTTTATAGCTTTCCCACTTTCCTGTCTGCCTTTGAGTCTCTGCCAAACTTAAGTGATGGTGTCTGACTCCCTTGCTACAGCAAGCTGTGAATATAGAAACTTTGTTTGTTCTTACATGGGCATTTCTTTGTTGCTTGTTTTGTTTTTTGCTTTTTGGTCTTTTTCCACAACTTCTTAATTTTTTCCCAAAGCCTGTTTCAAAATTTCTTCACTCTTTGCATACATACATAATTTCCCTTAACTTGCCTGATATTTCACTGAGAAATTGCAAGCTACTGAGTTTAAATTTTACTGTCTGATTGTCAAATCTGCAAATACCTCTGATAGACTTCCATTGTTTCCAAATTTCCTCTAATTATATTAAAAAAGATTTCTTTCATCCTCCAGTGGTGGTCTGGGCCTCAGCCTTTTTTCCTTTTTAGTAACCTTATGCTCCCAACATTCCCATGTAGCACTTGTATTTTCTTTTGTTTTTTTTTTTTCTTTTTTTAATATTTTATTGTACTTCAGGTGAAGGCTTACAGAACAAATAGTTTCTCATGAAACAGTAGTACACATATTGTTTTATGACTTTGGTTAACAACCCCACAACATATTAACCCTCTAACTTCTCAGCCTTTTTTTTTTTGGTGAAAATACACATAGCCAAAGATACACCATTTCAAAAATTTCTACATGCACAGTTCAGTGACGTTGACTGTGCTCTTCCAATTGTGCTGCTATTCTCACTTAAGATGAAGGCTTACAGAACAAAATAGTTTCTCATTTAACAGTTACTACACATGTTACCCTATGACAATGGTTAATAATCTCACAACACATCAACAATATCCTTACTCAACCTTGGGTTCCCTATCACCAGCTTCCTTGTCCCCTTCTGCCTTCTGGCCCTTGTCACTGACTCCTGTACCTCATTAGTCTCATTTGGTTTTACGGGGCTGTCCACTCCCAGGCGGAACGGTGAATCTCGGAGGCAGCTTCACCACTGAGCTAAAAGGGTGTCTGCGGGCCATACTCTCGAGGTTTCTCCAGTCTCCTTTAAGCCAGTAAATCTGGTCTTTTTTTTGTAAATTAGAATTATGCTCTACATCCTTCTCCAGTTCTGTCCAGAACCCTCTGTTGTGATCCTGGTCAGAGCAGTCAGTGGTGGTAGCAGGGCACCATCTAGCTGTATTGGACTCAGTCCGGTGGAGGCCTTGGTAGCTGTGGACAATTAGTCCTTTGGACTAATCTTTTCCTTGTATCCTGTTCTCTTCATTCTCCCTTGCTCCCGAAGGGATGAGACCAGTGTAGTATCTTAGATGGCCACTCACAGGCTTTTAAGACCCCAGACACTACTCACCAAGGTAGAATGTAGAGCGTGGTCTTTATAAGCTGTGTCATAGCACCTGTATTTTCAATCTCTGTTTTTCTACTGAATCCTTCCTTCAACATTTATAGACATTCGAATCTCTCCCAACTATGTAAAAATCCTTCACCTAGCCTTCCTAGGACCCTCCTAAACCACTGCTGTTTGTACTCCTTCCTTTTAGCTGTGAACCATTGAGAAAGGGTCATGTATATCATATGTCTCAACTCCTCAGACCACTCCAGACTTCCTTCTGCCTTCACCATTCTATGGATGCTTCCCTTGATAAGCCACAATGACCTTACTGTTACTAGATCCAATAGGAGCTTTTCATTATTTATCTGACATGACCTTTAGGTGGAAAACTTTTAAGTATGTGTATTTGAAACAACTTTGATATGTGAATCTTCTTTTACAGCTGTAAGTCTTATAAAATCTAAATACAAAGAAGGTATATCTGAGAAGTCAGCTAAAGAACTGAGATGTGCTGTAAGTGGAAAGGACAAACTGGATTTCTGGAACTCAGCACACACACTCAAAAAATATAAAGTATCTCATTTCTAATTTTTACATTGATTGCATGTACAAATGATAACAACTTTGGACACAATGCATTAAATATATTAGTAAAATTAGTTTCACCATTTTTGTTTTTTTTTTTTAACTTTCTTTTAGTGTGATTACTAGAAAATTTAACTTACCTAATGTAGAGTGCATAATACCACTATTGGGCAGCACTAGTCCAAGACATGTGTTAAAGAGAAAAATTAAGAGCAGACATCTTACTTTGATTTTAAGGTTTTCTTACAGAAGAAACCAAACATTCATTATGAAGAAATTCCTGACCAAAATTAATCCTGCCAGCTGATTTGCTTTCCCCTAAAGTTGCAAATCTTTTCTTTCTTTTTGGAAGCCAGACTTACTAAATTTGAATTCCAAAAGATATGGCTGAGTGGAGGGGCAGAGACCATCTTGTGACCTGGTATCAACTGATCTCAGTAAAAGAGGGCAGGATGCAGTCAACCATGTTAAGATTAGCCAATGGTTGATCTTCTATATTTCTCCCTCCTCTTCTCTTTATAAGCTTCATTGTACCTAGATTCTTGGGGCCATTTGCTTTTTCCAGAATCAAAATGGTCTCCTGTCTCCCTGTATGCATGTAGTGGAGCCCTGGTGGTGCAACAGTTAAGTGCTCAACTGCTAACCAAAAGGTTGATGTTTCAAACCCACTAGTGGCTCTGCGGGAGAAAGATGTGGCAATCTGCTTCTGTAAAGATTGCAGCCTTGGAAACCCCTGCCCTTTAACGTCACCATGAGTTGGAATTGACTCAACGGCTATGGTTGGTGGGTGGATATGCATATAGAATAACTGCTCAGAATAAGTCTTATGTTCAAATTTTGTTGAGGTTTTTTTAACATAGGAATGAAAACTAAGCCTACAGAAAGTGGTCAAGGGATAAAATTACCAAGGAAAGGTGTCTTCCTCCCGCCTCCCACATCAAGATGCAGCAACCATACACACACACAAATGCATACATACATACACACACGCACTTACAAAATCAAACATCATTCCAGATTTCTACTACTGTTTCTCAAATGCCATGAAGTTGCACTGCATCGACCTTAAGAGAGAAGCCAAATATTGAGATAATTTACTAGTTTGGGAAGAGCCAAAACCAGAAAGAGAGAGTCAAGACCAGGGACAGATTTCTAGATGCACTGATAGCTGAGGTCCTCATTCTGTCCCCACAGACAGCCCTGCAGCTTACATTCAGCAAGGTGATCCTCATGGTTGGCCCTGAGCATGCCCTGAGGACATCAGAGGGTCTTCAGTTTGCTGTCCAGGCCCAGTGGCTCCTTCCCACCATGATGTTACCACCAGGGAGATCAAATTGAAGATGGATTTGATTCAGCCAAGAAAGCTTGGAACGTGTGTTTCCCACATGTACAAGAGGAGATGGCTCCCCATTGCTGCCAGACCCCAGTGGGACCCTCTAGAAAACCCTTTTCATGAGATCATCCCTTCTGCCCTAAGAACTTCCTTCTTCATCCCACACTTCTATTTCCTCATCAGCCCTATCCCCTGCCACTACACCTAGTCCAGAAAGGTGTTTGTGGATGGCCATCTTCAGCTTGGACCTCCATGGTCTGGGGTCCTTATCCAGCTCTGCACTCCAACCTCTGCCTTCCTCACCATTCAGGGTCCCAAATCTCCTACAGGGGCTATCACAGGCCTCTTAGCAGTGTCCAAAAATGTCTCTTCCAGAGGTGAATGACCTCAAGTGGCACCCTCTCCACATCTGGGATTGATCAAGTGCTTAGTCTGTGTATACTCTACAATCAAGAAACAAAAATGTGCCATTCATAAATTTGGGGCAACGGCGCCTTCTTAGGTATGTCCCAGGATCATCCATAACTCTAGACATCGGGCAATCTATGATGTTACAGATGCTGCAGGAACGGGGGGAACTGCTAGGAATTCAGACAAAATGCTCTTGTACTCACAAGGCACATGCTTTTTCTTGAAAATTCACATCCTTATCCAACTACTTGGGTCTAACCACACTCAGCCAACTCCCTACTGCCTCTTTGTGAAAGTTCTGCTCCCAGCACTAGTTCACCTGAAATTATCTTCTTGTTGTTGTTGTTAGGTGCCGTCGAGTTGGTTCTGACTCATAGCCACCGTACAGGACAGAGTATAACTGCACCATAACGTTTCCAAGGAACAGCTGATGGATTTGAACTGCCGATGTTTTCATTAGAAGCTGAGCTCTTAACCGCTACACCACCAGGGCTCCGTGATTATCTTACAGGGTTTTTTGTTGTTGTTGTGGTTGTGCATAAGTGTCTAGTGATTGGTGAGTTATTTAGAAAAAATAATGTTAAATCTTAACTCCATAATCCCAAATATATTTCCAAGATTAAATGTGGAACAAGAGACCATGCTAGCTATCAGAAGAAAACATGGATAAATGTATAGATAATATAAATTTATAAGCAGATTTAATGTAAGAAATGAGAATTTCTTTCTGAATATGCAGTCTGTGTTGAAAATAAGAGAAAAAAGGATGGCTAATCGGACCAAAAATGGAAAAACTCTGAACTAAGAAATGTGCCATGCAGAAAATTAAAGGCAAAAAAATCTATTTAACTGACAAAAATTTTCATGTTTGACACATAAATTCCTTATTATAAATCATAGAAAGATTAATCCACCACCTGTCTGTCAGTTTGTTGTACTATGGTGGCTTGTGTGTTGCTGTGATACTGGAAGCTATGCCACCAGTTTATCAAATGCCAGCAGGGTCACCCATGGTGGGCAGGATTCAGTGGAGCTCCCAGACTAAGACAGACTAGGAAGAAGGACCTGGCAGCCTACTTCTGAAAAAACTGGCCAGTGGAAAACCTTATGAATAGCAGCAAACACAGTCTGATAACAGTGTTGGAAGATGAACCCTTTAGGTTGGAAGGTACTCAAAATACACTGGGGAAGAGCTACCTCCTCAAAGTAGAGTCAACCTTAATGACGTGGATGGAGTAAAGTCTTTGGGACCTTCATTTGCTGATGTGGCACAATTCAAAATGAGGCAAATGATTACAGATATAAGGAAACACTAAACTTTGCAAGAATATTATTATGTATAAGCATGTTAAAAATTTGAAAATCTCAAGGAAACAAACTTACTTCTGGGAAAATATGTGTCCAAAGTATATTCAGGATACAAGATAACAGATAAATCACTAAGAAAGGAATTAAAGAGGTGGGACCAAGATGGCGGAGTAGTCAGAAGCTTCCTGTGTTCCCTCTTACAACAAAGATCTGAAAAAACAAGTAAATCGATTATATATGACAAATCTAGGAGCTCTGAACATCAAAGGCAAAGTTGAGGAATCTGACTAAGTGGCAGGGGGAGGGAGAGACAGTTTCGAAGCAGTGAGCAATTGCCAGACTTGGCCTGGAGAGATCCGGCACCCTGCAGGCAGGATCAGCTCGCCTGTGCAGAGAGGCAAGCAGAGGCGACTGGGAGACGTTTTCCACATTGGGAGAGACCCAGAAGCAGAGACTCTACTCAAGAATCCAGAACCAGTGAAAAGCAGTGCTCAGAGAAACTGTGAACAACACACACAAAAGACATCAGAATGACAGCAGTAAACTCATAGCTATAAATAATTACCCAGAATGTAAATGGACTAAATACACCAATAAAGAGACAGAGAGTGGCAGATTGGATAAAAAACAAGATCAATCTATATGCTGCCACAAGAGACACACCTTAAAGACACAAACAAATTAAAACTCAAAGGATGGAAAAAATATATCAAGCAACCAACACTCAGAAAAGAGCAGGAATGGCAATATTAACCTCTGTCAAAATAGACTTTAAAGTAAAATCCACCACAAAGGATAAGGAAGGACACTATAACATGATTAAAGGGTCAATACACCGGGAGGACATAACTATAATAAATATTAATGCACCCAATAACAGGGCTCCAAAATACATAAAACAAACTCTAACAGCACCAAAAACAGAGATAGACAGCTCCATAATAGTAGTAGGAGACTTCAACACACCACTTTCGGTGAAGGACAGAACATCCAGAAAGAAGCTCAACAAAGACACGGAAGAGTTAAATGCTACAATCAACCAACTTGATCTCATAGACGTATACTATACACTTCACCCAACAGCAGCCAAGTGTACTTTCTTTTCCAGTGCACAGGGAACATTCTCCAGAATAGACCAGATATTAGGCCATAAAGCAAGCCTTAACAAAATCCAAAGCATCAAAATATTACAAAGCATCTTTTCTGACCATAAAGCCATAAAAGTAGAAATCAACAACAGAAAAAACAAGGAAAAAAATCAAACACATGGAAACTGAACAACACTTTGCTCAAAAACTATTGGGTTACAGAGGAAATTAAGGATGGAATAAAGAAATTCATAGACTCAAATGAGAATGAAAACATGTCGGACTAGAACCTTTGGGACACAGCAAAAGCAGTGCTCAGAGGTCAGTTTATAGCAATAAACGCACACATCCAAAAAGAAGAAAGGGCCAAAATCAAAACATTAACCCTACAACTGGAACAAGTAGAAAGAGAGCAGCAAAAGAAGCCCCCAGGCACCAGAAGAAAGGAAATAATAAGAATTAGAGCAGAATAAAATGAAGTAGATAATAGAAAAACATTTGAAAGAGTTAACTAGACCAAAAGCTGATTCTTTGAAAAGATCAACAAAATTGATAAACCACTGGCCAAACTGACAAGAGAAAAACAGGAAAGGAAGCTGATAACCTGTATAAGAAATGAGATGGGTGATATCACAACAAACCTAACTGAAACTGAAAGAATCATAACAGAATACTACGAAACTGCACTTTAACAAATTTGAAAACCTAGAGGAAATGGACAAATTTCTAGAAACTCACTACCTCCCTAAACTAACACAAACAGAGGTAGAACAACTAAATAAA
>NW_004444013.1:80295-82465 GCF_000243295.1 Trichechus manatus latirostris
TCTTTTTCTTTTCTCGAGTTGGGAGCCTGTTCTGGCTGGGCAGTGCTACGCGGCTTGGGACCTACCCCCTCAGCTTGTGCAGACATGCAGAGGGATCCTTGAGAGCATTTCCTTTTTCATGTTTTTTTTTTTTGAGGGCTTTTCTAGTTCTTTTGTTGTTGTTGTTGATTTGTATTCTTTTCTTTTCCCTCTTTTTTCCTTTTTGTCTTTCTTCATCACTCAGTTTCTCGTCTCTCTATACCTTCCTTCTCTTCCTGTCCCCTGAATACCTGACAATGAATGCTTCTATGCCTTCCAGCTACACTGTACTTCAACACCTGGAAACAACTTCCCCAGATCTTTTAGCTGCACCGGTGAGATCCCTGGGAGCTTTGCTGTTCTTTTTTCTTTCTAAATTTTTATTTATTCATTCTTTTCTTTTTTCTTCTTCTTCCCCTTTTTGTTTTTCTCCATTTCATAGTCTCTCATCTCTCCACTCCAATGGCAAGCTCCCCTAGCACTCTTTTTCGTTTGTTTGTATGTTTTTGGCTCCTGTTTCTCTCTCCTCTCTCCCATACCCATCTTCACACTTCACAATCTCCCCCCTCCATCCTGCCTACCTGCATGATGCACTTAACATCACACCACCAAGCAGCACAGGTACGGCCTACCAGAACCGGCCCGGCACTGATTACCGACCCACCCTGCTGCTGTAATAAGTGCCACAAACAACCCATCCCAGCAACTCCTCTTCAGCTAGACCTGCCCTGCTGTACCACATCTGAGTGACTGACCCTGGCAATTAGAAGGAGGCAAAAAGTATCATGCCCACAGATGAGCAAACAACAAAGAACACACAGCCTGCCTGTTCAGACATAGCCAAATTAAAAAAAGAGGACGAAATAAACAACCCTACAATCAATAAATGAGAAAAATAACTACTGAATGCCCCGAAGAGAGCAGACAATATCAAAACATTTACAAAAAGAGGACAGGATGGTTTCAGTAGGCATCCAAAATAAAACACCAGATGACTTTCCAATGGAAGAAAAAGCACTACAACTACCTGATAGGAAATTCAAATCTCTAATACTCAGAATTATCCAAGTGTTGAAGCAAAACACAGACAAAAATGAGGAAAAAATAGACAAATTCATAGAAAAGGAAGACAAATTCATGGAAAATATGACAAAAAAATGGAAGAATTCAGGAAAATAATGCAGGAACAAAATGCCAAAATAAATTTACAACTAGAAATTATACAAAAAACCAACAGTTAGAAATCCAAAAGATAAACAACAAGATTTCAGAAATGGACAGTGTCATAGAAGGGCTGCAGAGCAGATCTGAAACAGTGAAAGACAGGATCAGCGGAATTGAAGGCAAACACTTGGATACAATTCTGTTCAAGGAAAACTCAGAAAAAAGAACAAAGAAAAATGAAGAGACCTTGAGAATTATGTGGGATACAATCAAAAGCAAAAAGTTTCAAGTGATCAGAGTTCCAGAACAGGGGGAGAAAACAGAAAACCCAGAGAGGATTATTGAAGATCTGCTGACAGAAAACTTCCCCAATATCATGCAAGATGGAAAGCTGGCCATCCAAGAAGCTCAACGAACCCCATATAGAACAGAGCTGAAAAGAAAATCACCAAGGCATATCATAATCACACTCACCAAAACGAAAGACAAAGAATCCTGAGAGCAGCTCGTGAAAAATAAGAAGTCACATACAAAGGAGAAACAATAAGACAAAGCTCAGATTATTCAGCAGAAACCAAGCAAACAAGAAGGCAATGGGATGACATCTACAAAACCTTGAAAGAAAAGAATTGCCAGCCAAGAATAATACATCCTGCAAAACTCTCGTTCATATATAATGGTGAAATTAGGACATTTTCCAGATAAACAGAAATTAAGGGAATATATATTAAAAAAAAAAACAAACTTACAAGAATTACTAAAGGGAGTTCTTCGATCTGAAAACAATTTCAGCTCACAGGCTGAATCGAGGACAAAGGATCGTACCAGCCAGATACCAATCTAGGAAATGAACTCTCAAGTACTATCCAAAACCAAAAGAAATACAACAGGGAATCAGAGCAGTTAATCTGCAAATGACAACATCAGAACAATAAAAGGGAATAAATTGGGTGGGTATAGAACCTTCTAAAGGAGAGGAAGGTAAGGC
>NW_004444013.1:94756-96436 GCF_000243295.1 Trichechus manatus latirostris
ATTTAACATTGTGCTGGAAGTTCTAGCTAGAGCAATAAGGCAAGAAAAAGAAATAAAGGTCATCCAAATTGGTAATGAAGAAGTTAAACTGTTCCTGTTTGCGGATGATAGGATACTATACATAGAAGACCCTAAAGACTCCACGAGAAATCTACTGGAACTAATAGAAAGATTCAGCAGGGTAGCAGGATATAAGATAAACATAGAAAAATCAGTTAGATTCTTATTCACCAATAAAGAGAAGGATGAAAAGGAAATTAGGAAAACAATACCATATATAATAGCCCCCAAAAAAATAAAATACTTAGGAATAAATCTAACCAGGGATGTAAAAGACCTATACAAGGAAAACTACAAAACACTACTGCAAGAAACCCAAAGGGATCTACATAAATAGAAAAACATACCATGCTCATGGATAGGTAGACTCAACATAGTCAAAATGACAATTCTACCCAAAGCGATTTACAAATACTATGCAATCCCGATCCAAATACCAACAGCATTCTTCAGAGAGATGGAAAAATTAATCATGAACTTTATACGGAAAGGGAAGAAGCCCCGAATAAGTAAAGCACTATTGAAGAAGAAGAATAAAGTTGGAGGACTCACAATACCTGACCTCAGAACCTACTATACAGCTACGGTAGTCAAAACAGCCTGGTACTAGTACAATGACAGATACTTTGGACATGGAACAGAATTGAGAACCCAGATGTAAATCCATCCACCTACAGTCACCTGATCTTCGACAAGGGCCCAAAGTCCATCAAATGGGGAAAGGAAACTCTTTTTAACAAATGGTGCTGGTAAACTGGATATCCATCTGTAATAAAATCAAACAGGACCCATATCTCACACCATATACCAAAACTAAATCAAAATGGATCGAAGACCTAAATATAAAGCCAAAAACTACAAAGTTCATAGAAGAAGAAATAGGACCAATGCTACAGGCCCTAATACACAGCATTAACAGGATACAAACCATAAACAACAACACACAAACCCCAGAAGATAAGCTAGATAACTGGGATCTTCTAAAAATCAAACACCTATGCTCTTCAAAAGACTTCACCAAAAGAGTAAAAAGAAAACCTACAGGCTGGGAAAAAAATTTTGGGCAATACAAGCCAGACAAAGGTTTAATCTCCATAATCTACAAGAAAATCCAACACTTCGAAAACAAAAAGACAAATAATCCCATTAAAAAAATAGGCAAAGGAAATGAACAGACACTTTACGAAAGAAAACATTCAAATGCCCAACAGACACATGAGGAAATGCTAGCGATCACTAGCCATTAGAGAAATGAAAATTAAAACCACAATGAGATACTATCTCACCCCGGCATTACTGTCACGAATCAAAAACACTGGAAATAACAAATGTTGCAGGGGCTGCAGGGAGATCAGAACTCTTATGCACTGCTGGTGGGAATGCAAAATGATACAACTATTTTGGAAAATGATATGCTGCTTCCTTACAAAGCTAGAAATAGAAATAACATACGATTCAGCAGTCCCACTCCTAGGAATATATCCTAGAGAAATAAGAGTTGTCACTCCAATAGACATATGCATACCTATGTTCATGCCAGCATTGTTCACAATAGCAAAAAGATGGAAACAACCTAGATGCCCATCAACAGATGAATGGATAAACAAACTATGGTACATA
>NW_004444013.1:97290-128667 GCF_000243295.1 Trichechus manatus latirostris
GGACACCCTTTTAGCTCAGTGGTGAAGCCCCTCCCAAAGTTCACCGTTCAGCCGAGGATTGGACAGCCTCATAAAACAAAACAGGATTAATGAGGCACAGCAGTCCAGGGACAAGGACTAGAAGGCAGAAGGGGACAGGAAAGCTGGTGTTAGGGAACCCAGGGTTGAGAAGGGACAGTGTTGACATGTGATGGGGTTGTTAACCATTGCCATTGGGCAATATGTGTACTAACTGTGTAATGAGAACCATTTCTGAGAACTATTTGTTCTGCAAACCTTCATCTAAGGTACAAAAAAAAAAAAAAAGAATTATCTATGTGAGATCGAATTGACGACAGAAACTGAAAAGGTTTGATGGGAAGCATAGGGGACAGTGAGTTGAAGATAATGGTGATGGAATAATTTGGAAAAAGATAGTGAGAATAGCAGCACAACTGGAAGAATGTAATCCATGTCACTGAATTGTACATGTAGAAACTTTCAAAATGGTGTAACTTTGGCTATGTATATTTTCACCAAAAAAAAAAGGTCCTCAAGGTTAAGAAGGGAGAGTGTTGACATGTTGTGCGGTTGTTAACCAATGTCATAAAACAATGTCTACTGACTCTTTAATGAGAAAATATGTGTTCTGTAAACCTTCATTTAAGTACAATAAAAAAAAATTTTAAAAAAACCGATGCTTTGCCACAACTCTCACAGATGGAACTTTATAAAAATTATGTACAATAATTTCATTTTTGTTACTCCATTTCTTTCTGATATTACTTTAAAAACATTTTCGTAGAGTCCAGAAATAAACCCTTACATCTATGGTTAGTTCATTTTCAATAAAAGGTCAGTTCCATGGAATGGGAGGAGGAGAGTCTCTTCTACAAATGGTCCTTAGACAACTCTATCTCCGTATGCAGAAAAAAATGAAGCTAGACCAAAATCTGATACCATATACAAAGATGAACTTAAAATTCATCAGTGAGCTAAATATAACAACTAAAACATAAAACACGTAAAAGAAAATACAAGGTAAACCTTCAGGACCTTGTTTTTGGCCATAGATTCTTAGATGACACCAAAAGCTGAGAAATAAGTTGGACTTCAACAAAATGAAAAACGTTTGTGCATCAAAGAACATTCTCAAGAAAGTGAAAAGACAACCTACAGAATAGGAGAAAATATTTGGAAACCATGCAGTGGGATACGGGTTCAATACCCAAAATATATGAAATATCCAGAGAACTCCTGAAACTCACCAACAAAAAAGACAACACAATTTCAAAATGAGCAGAAAGCTGTGGCTCTCAGATCCTCCCACATCCACCAAACGTGCTGGGACCCTGGACCCAGGAGCCGTTGCCCCCTCCCTGACCCACCCACCCACAGGCCCCGCCCACCGCGCCCCGCCCCTCCCCAGCGGCTTCGCGGTGACCTCCCCGCCAGGACCACCCTGAGGCGGGCGCGGGCGCGGCAGTAGTAGTGCATAGCGAACGCGGGTCTAGAGGTCCGGGAAGAGGAGACAGGTCTCCACCAGGACTCGTCCGGGAAGCTCGTGGAGGGCAGGGAGCGGGCGCTCGGCCTGGGTCGCTCCGGCTGTGGTTCCGGCCAACCACGCGTCCCGAGGAGCAGCCCATGTGTCCCACGCTTGCTGCCTGCCTCCCGCGCCCACGCCGCCCGGCCACCACCCCCTCCGAGGGCTCTTCCCGCAGGGACCTCGCCTTAGCTGGAAGGATGGCTGGAAGGATGGCTGAAAGGACGGCGGTGATGAGATGCTGGCGGGGCTCCTGCACTCCCTGCCCTTTGATCCCTCACCCTCCCCGTGACCTTGGAGGTCTTGGCTGCCGCACCCCTCATTCACTGGGGCTGGAGGCATGCGGGGCCGGCAGGCTCTTCACAGCGCCAGACCCCAGGCTTTGCTGAGGGGTCAGCGGGAATCCCTTAGGCTTGGGAAGGGGGTGACTACAGACACCCTGCCTTCCTTTCTCCTCTCTCTGCTTTTGCCCTGGCAGCTAAGTCAGGACCTCAAAGCCAGACTGGATGGAGTTCTGCTGGGAGAAGCAACATCAACTTGTCTGCGTGCCTTGTGCTCAGAAGAGGGAGTATGAGACCCTTGATGGGATGGTGAAATACAGAGGATGTCAGAGGAGTGGTTGTTGTTAGGTGCCCTCAAGTTGGTTCACAGCTACCCTATGTACAACAGAAACAAAACAAGAAATGCCCGGTCCTGCACCATCCTCACAGTGTTGCTATGTTTGAGCCCATTGTTGTAGCCCCTGTGTCAATCCATCTTGTCCAGGATCTCCCTCTTTTTTGCTGACCCTCCACTTTACCAAGCATGATGTCCTTCTCCAGGGACTGGTCCCTCCTGATAACATGTTCAAAGTACAAGAGACAAAGTTGCTATCCTCGCTTCTAAGGAGCATTCTGGCTGTACTTGTTACAAGATACATGTGTTCATTCTTCTGGCAGTACATAGTATATTTAATATTCTTCACCACCATAATTCTTCCTTATTCATTGTTCAGCTTTCGTATGCATATGAGGTGATTGAAAATACCATGGCTTGGGTCTGGTGCACCTTAGTCCTCAAGGTGACATTTTTGCTTTTCAACACTTTAAAGAGGGCTTCTGCAGCAGATTTGCCCAAGGTAATACGTCATTTGGTTTTTAGACTGCTGCTTCCATGGGCGTGGATTATGGATCCAAGTAAAATGAAATCCTCGACAACTTTAATCTTTTCTCTGTTTATCATGATGTTGCTTATTGGTCCAGTTGTGAGGATTTTTGTTTTCTTTATGTTGAGGTGTAATCCATACTGAAGGCTGTCATCTTTAATCTTCATCAGTCCAGTTCACTTTCAGCAAGCAAGGTTGTATCACCTGCATATCGCAGGTTTTTAATGAGTCTTCCAGCAATCTTGATGCCACGTTCTTCTTCATATAGTCCACATGTGGGATTATTTGCTCAGCATACAGAGTGACTAAATATGATGAAAGGATACAACCCTGACAAGATTTTAAATTTTAAATTTAGGTCTATGATCCAATTAATTTTTGTATATGGTGTGAATAATGTAGGGAGTCAAGGTTTTTTTGTTTTTTGTTTTTTGTTTTTTCCCATGTGGGTATTCTGTTGTTCTAGTACCATTTCTTTGATTTAATTCCTCTGGAAACTTTGTGGGAGTTTACATGAGTATGTTAACATGTCTCCTTGCGCCTGTCAGTTTGTTGTACTGTGGTGGCGTGTGTGATGCTGGAAGCTATTCCAACAGTAACTCAAATACCAGCAGAGTCACCGATGGTGGACAGGTTTAAGATGAGCTTCCAGACTAAGAGAGATTTGGAAGAAAGACCTGGCAGCCTATTGCTAAAAAAATTGGCCAGTGAAAAGCTTATGAATAGCAGAGGAACATTGCCTGATATAGTGATGGAAGATGAGACCCTCAGGTTGAAGGCATTCAAAATACTACTGGGGAAGAGCTGCCTCCTCAAAGTAGAGTCAACCTTAACAACGTGGAAGGAGTCAAGCTTTTGGGACCTTCATTTGCTGATGTGGCATGAATAAAAATAAGAAGAAACAGCTGCAAATGTTCATTAGTAATCAGAGTGGAATGTATGAAGTATGAATGTAGGAAAATTGGAGGTTGTAAAAAAAAATGAACTGCATAAAGATCGATACCCTAGGCCTTAGTGAGCTGAAATGGACTGGTATTGGTCATTTTGAATCAAAGAGTCATATGGTCTACTATGCCAAGAATGACAAACTGAAGAGGGATGGAATTGCATTCATCATCAAAAGGATCATTTCAAGATCTATCCTGAAGTACAATGCTGTCAGTGATAGGATAATATCTATAGGCCTACAAGGAAGACCAATATGACTATCATACAAATTTACACAAGAACCACTAATGCAAAAGATAAGGACATTGAAGATTTTTACCAACTTCTGCAGTCCAAAATTGATCAGACATGCAGTCAGGATTCACTGATAATCACTAGAGATTAGAATGCAAAAGTTGGAAATGAAGAAGGATTGGGGGTCGGAAAATATGACCTTGGTGATAAAAATGACAAAGGAGATCGTGTGATAGAATTTTGCAAGAACAACAACTTAGTCATTCCAAATACCTTTTTTCAACATAAACAGCGACTGTACAGGTGGACCTCACGGGGTGGAAATAACAGGAATCAAATCCATTACATTTGTGGAGAAAGACTATGTATGGAAAAGCTCAATATCAGTCAGGACAAGGCCAGGGGCTGACTGCGAAAGAGACCATCAACTGGTCGTATTCAAGTTCAAGTGGAAGCTGAAAAAAATTTTAAAAAGTCCTTGAGAGGCAAAATATGACCTTATGTATATCCCATATGAATTTGGAGACTATCTCAGGAACAGATTTGACACATTGAACACTAATGATGGAAGACCAGACAAGTTGTGGGATCACATCAAGGACATCATACATGAAGAAAGCAAAAGATCATTAAAAAGACAGGAAAGAAAGAAAAGACTAAACTGGATGTCAGAAAAGACTCTGAAACTTGCTCTTGAACGTAGAGTAGCTGAAACCAATAGAAGAAATGATGAAGTAGAGGAGTTGAACAGAGGATTTCAAAGGGCGGCTCAAGAAGACATGGTAAAGTATTATAATGAAATGTGCAAAGACCTGGAGTTAGAAAACCAAAAGAGAAGAATGCCTCTGCATTTCTCAAGCTGAAAGAACCAAAGAAAAAATTCAAGCCTCGAGATGCAATACTGAAGGATTCTATGGGCAAAATACTGAACAGCAGAGGAAGCATCAAAAGAACATGGAAGGAATACACAGTCTCTGTACCAAAAAGAATTGGTCTACATTCAAGCATTTCAGGAGGTAGAACATGATCAAGAACCAATGGTATTACATTCTACCTTGGTGAGTAGTGTCTGGGGTCTTAAAAGCCTGTGAGCGGCCATCTAAGATACTCCACTGGTCTCATCCCTTCGGGAGCAAGGGAGAATGAAGAGAACAGGATACAAGGAAAAGATTAGTCCAAAGGACTAATTGTCCACAGCTACCAAGGCCTCCACCGGACTGAGTCCAGTACAGCTAGATGGTGCCCGGCTACCACCACTGACTGCTCTGACCAGGATCATAACAGAGGGTTCTGGACGGAGCTGGAGAAGGATGTAGAACATAATTCTAACTCACAAAAAAATGACCAGATTTACTGGCCTAAAGGAGACTGGAGAAACCCCGAGAGTATGGCCCCCAGACACCCTTTTAGCTCAGTGGTGAAGTTACCTCCGAGGTTCACCGTTCAGCCTGTAGTGGACAGCCCCATAAAACCAAATGAGACTAACGAAGTACAGTAGTCCAGTGACAAGGGCCAGAAAGCAGAAGGGGACAAGAAAGCTGGTGATAGGGAACCCAAGGTTGAGTAAGGATATTGTTGGTGTGTTGTGAGATTGTTAACCATTGTCATAGGGCAACATGTGTAGTAACTGTTAAATGAGAAACTATTTTGTTCTGTAAGCCTTCATCTTAAGTGAGAATAGCAGCACAATTGGAAGAGCATAGTCAATGTCACTGAACTGTGCATGTAGAAATTTTTGAAATGGTGTATCTTTGACTGTGTATTTTCACCAAAAAAAAAGGTTGAAAAGTTAGAGGGTTGACATGTTGTGGGGATGTTAACCAATGTCATAAAACAATATGTGTACTACTGTTTCATGAGAAACTATTTGTTCTGTAAGCCTTCACCTGAAGTACAATAAAAAATAAAAAAAAAAGAACCAATTGTATTGAAGGAAGAGATCTAAGCAGCACTGAAGGCATTGGCAAAAAACAAGGCTCCAGGAATTGACGGAATACCAATCGAGATATTTCGACAAACGGATGCAGCCCTGGAGGTGCTCAGTCATCAATGCCAAGAAATTTGGAAGACAGCTAGCTGCCTGGCCAACTGAATATAATTGATCCATATTTGTGGCCATTCCAAAGAAAGATGATCCAGCAGAATGCAGAGATTATCAAACAATATCATTAATATCACACACTGGTGAAATTTTGCTGAAGATCATTCAAAAATGGTTACAGCAGTACATCAATAGGGAACTGCTAGAAATTTAAGCCAGATTCAGAAGAGGATGCGGAATGAGGGCTATCATTGCTGATGTCAGATGGGTCTTGGTTGAAAGCAGAGAATATCAGAAAGATGTTTACCTGTGTTTTATTGACTATGCAAAGGCATTCGACTGTTTGGATCATAACAAATTATGGATAACATTGCTAAGAATGGGAGTTCCACTAAATTGTGCTCATGCAGGACTTGTACGTAGACTAAGAGGCAGTCTTTCAAACAGAACAAGGGATACTGCGTGGTTCAAAATCAGGAAGGGTGTGAATCAGGATTGTATCCTTTCACCATACTTATTCAGTCTGTGTGCCTAGGAAATAATTCAAGAAGCTGGACTATATGAAGAAGTATGGGATTATCAGGATTGGAGGAAGACTCATTAACAACCTGCGTTATACAGATGACACAAACTTGCTTGCTGCAAGTGAAGAGGACTTGAAGCACTTACTGATGAAGATCAAAGACCACAGCCTTCAGTATGGATTGCACCTCAACATAAAGAGAACAAAAAATCCTCACAACTGGACTAATAAGCAACATTATGATAAACAGAGAAAAGATTGAGGTTGCCAAGGACCTCATTTTACTTGGATCCACAATCCACGCCCATGGAAGCAGCAGTCGAGAAATAAAACGATGTATCGCATTGGGCAAATCTGCTGCAAAAGACCTCTTTCAATTGTTAAAAAGCAAAGATGTCATTTTGAGGACTAAGGTGCACTTGACCCAAGCTATGATGTTTTTGATCACCTCATATGCATGCTAAACCTGGACAATGAATAAGTAATATCAAAGAAGAATTGATACCTTTGAATTATAGTGTTGGCAAAGCATATTGAATATTCGATGTACTATGAGTTGGAACGGACTCGATGCCAACGGGTTTGGTTTTTGTTTTGGTTTTGGTTTGGGTTTACCAGGATAACGAACAAATCTGTCTTGGAAGTACAGCCAGATGCTTCTTGGAATTGATCTTGAGACTTCATATCTCATACTTAGGACATGTTATGAGGAGGGACCAGTCCCTGGAGAAGACATCATGCTTGGTTATGTAGAGGATCGCCAAAAAATAGGAAGACCCTCAATGAGATGGATTGACACAGTGGCTGCAACAATGGGCTCAAACATAGCAAGGATTGTGAGGATGGCACAGGACTGGGTAGTTCATTCTGTTGTACGTAGGGTCACTATGAGTCGGAACTGACTCCTTGGCACTTAACAACAACATCAACAAGGTAAATGTGGGTCAATTTCTCGACTGTTTCATTCTTTGATCTACTTGATTATCCTTATACCATTACAACACTTTCTTCATTACTGCAGCATTATAACAAGTTTTCAAACAGTTTTTTTCCCAGGATTGGTTTGCATATCCACAAAGTCTTCATACTTAATGATGAAAGACTGACTACTTTCCCCAGTGTAAAGGGGGAAATGAAAACATGTAACTCACTAAGCCCAGTGCAGTGTGAGAACAGTAGCTGCTGCCTGGACACTCCTGAATGGTCTTTTGGAGCAGGAAAGACCAGTGCAGTGGAAAGTATTTTAGAAGACAATGTTCAGCCCACTGAACACGTGACCAGGTAGGGAGGTCTTCCTTAAAAGTCACTTCTATAGGGTCATGCTCAGCATCCAAATTTAGAGATCAGCATTTCATTGAAATGATGAAATATCGCACAGTTAAAAAAAATACACATACATATTTTCACACATATATGTGTGTTGGTTGTATTCACATGCATATGCATATACGTGTATATATGCATGTTTTTTGGATGGAACACTTTACTCACACAGAGAAAAGACAGAACAAGGTCGGTTTTAACGGTGGGTGTTGGTCCCCTATGCTCAGCAGGTCTCATTCCACAGCTAATGCAGGGAGCTGGTCTGCATGCACCCCTCTTGTGTTCCCTCTGTTCCCTCCCCGCTGGGAACAGATACAGCAGTGGGGTTCACCAGATGACATATAACACACAAGTCTAGCTAAGCAGGTCCTGGGAATGTTGACAGGAGTTCAGGGCAAGAGGGGAGGGATGTGCTGATTGGTCACCAGCAAAGGGAGTCAGCCTATACTCACATCCCATACAAGAAGCCAGGCTGACACATCTCGTGCAAAGCAAAAGGTTTATTCATAGGTCACAAGCAAAGACATCAGGCTGCACTCAGACTGCCCCCTTTCACATTGGGTCTTGGTTGTTTACAAGCTCATGGGAGCTGATACAGAAATCAATCTCCAGCCACTGAGGTAAATCCAAACTGTCTGCCTGTGCTCCTTGGACCTGAGACATCGGCGAAATCACCTCACTCTCCCAGTTATATGCATATATTTTTTAATGTCTTTTATTTTTCGAGCAGTTTAAGGTTTTCAGGAGCTATCTATCTTTGGGAAATTTACAATACATATTAACATGTTAAAGGCTCTGAGAGGTACTGCAGAGTGTGTCACTGAAATCAAATATTCCCAGTGACATAGATTAAATTGTGTCCCCCCAAAATATGTCAACTTGGCTGGGTCATGATTCTCAGTATTGTATGATTGTGTACCATTTCGTAAGCTGATATGATTTCCTTATGTATTGTAAATTCAATCACTATGATCTAATAAGATGGATTAGTGGCACTTCTACTGATGAGGTATACAAGATTGGATAGTGTCTTAAGCCAATCTCTTTTGAGATATAAAAGAGAGAAGTGTGCAGAGACACATGGGAACCTCATACCATCAAGAAAGCAGTAGGGGGAGCAGAGCGTGTCCTTTGGACCTGAGGTTCCTGCGCTGAGATGCTCCCAGACCAAAGAAAGACTGATGCATCACAAGGACCTTCCTCCAGAGCCAACAGAGACAGAAAGACTTCTCCTGCATCTGATGCCCCAAATTTGGACTTGTAGCCTACTGGACTGTGAAAGAATAAACTTCTCTTTGTTAAAGCCATCCACTTGTGGTATTTCTGTTATAGTGGCACTAGATGACTAAGACACCCAGGATATCCACAACTCCCCTATTTTTCATTGCCTAACTAGTACATTTGTAGAGATACTTTATGTAAAGCTAAATATTGTTTAAAGTTCCATAGAACAACTTCCAAACCAACCAAAATAAACCTGCCACAAATTAAGCTGATGAGCTTTTCCTCAAACAAACCCAGGATGGACTCTAGGCACAAAAAAGAAATGATGTGCCTGGAAGTGTATTTTATGTGTAGTAATGAACATGTCACTTAATGATGTGGAAGGAGTCAAGCCTTTGGTACCCTCATTTGCTGATGTGGCATGACTCAAAATGAGAAGAAACAGCCACGAACATCCGTTAGTAATCGGAATCTGGAATGTACAAAGTACGAATCTAGAAAAATTAGAAATCATCAAAAATGAAATAGAATGAATAAAGATCGATATCCTAGGCATTAGTGAGCTGAAATGGACTAGTATTGGTCATTTTGAATCAGACAATCATATGGTCTACTATGTCGGGAATGACAACTTGAAGAGGAATGGCATTGCATTCATTGTCAAAAAGAACGCTGTCGGTAATAGGATAATATCTATAAGCCTACAAGGAAGACCAGTTAATACAACTATTATTCAAATTTACGCACCAATCACTAAGGCCAAAGATGAAGAAACTGAAGATTTTTACCAACTTCTGAAGTCTGAAATTAATTGAACATGCAATCAGGATGTGAAAGTTGGAAACGAAGAAGGATCGTTAGTTGGAAAACATGGCTTTGGTGCTAGAAACCTTGCTGGCGATCACGTGATTGAATTTTGCAAGACCAACGGCTTCTTCATTGCAAATACCTTTTTCACCGACATAAATGGCGACTATACACATGGACCTCGCCAGATGAAACACACAGGAATCAAATCGACTACATCTGTGGAAAGAGACAATGGAAAAGCTCAATATCATCAGTCAGAACAAGGCCAGGGGCCAACTTCGGATCAGACCACCAATTACTCATATACAAGTTCAAGTTGAAACTGAAGAAAATTAGAACAAATCTATGAAAGCCAAAGTATGACCTTGAATATACCACACCTGAATTTAGAGACCATCTCATGAATAGATTTGACGTGTTGAACACTAATGACAGAAGGCCAGACGAGTTGTGGAATGATATCAAGGACATCGTACATGAAGAAAGCAAGAGGTCATTAAAAAGACAGGAAAGAAACAAAGGACCTAAATGAATGTCAGAAGAGACTCTGAAACTTGCTGTTGAATGTCAGGTAGCTAAACAAAAGGAGAAAATGATGACGTAAAGAACTGAGCAGAAGATTACAAAGGGCGGCTAAAGAAGACAAAGTAAAGTATTATGATGACACGCAAAGACCTGGAGATAGAAAACCAAAAGGGAAGCACATACTCAGCATTTCTCAAGCTGAAAGAACTGAAGAAAAATTTCAAGCCTCGGGTTGCAATACTGAAGGATTCTACGGGGAAAATATTAAATGACACAGAAGGCATTAAAGAAAGATGGAAAGAATACACAGAGTCACTGTACCAAAAAGAAGTCTTGCCCTCATGACTAGAGATGGTGAATATAGCAAACTAGGGTTTTTATAAAAAGAATTTGTCAATGTTCAACCATTTCAGGAGGTAACATATGATCAAGAACCGATGGTACTGAAGGAAGAAGTCAAAGCTGCACTGAAGGCAGTGGTAAAGAACTAGGCTCCAGGAATTGACAGAATACCAACTGAGATGTTTCAACAAATGGAGGCAGCGCTGAAGTGCTCACTCGTCTATGCCAAGAAATTTGGAAGACAGATACCTGGCCAACCAGCTGGAAGAGATCCATATTTATGCCTATTTCCAAGAAAGGTGATCCAACCAAATGCAGAAATTATAGAACAACATCATTAATATAACATGGAAGCAAAATTTTGCTGAAGATCATTCAAAAGTGGCTGCAGCAGTGTATCGACAGGGAACTGCCAGAAATTCAAGCCGAATTTCGAAAGGGACATGGAACCAGGGATATCATTGCTGATGTCAGTTGGATCCTGGCTGAAAGCACACAATACCAGAAAGATGTTTATCTGTGTTTTATTGACTATGCTAAGGCATTCAACTGTGTGGATCATAACAAAGTATTGATAATAATGTGGAGAATGGGAATTCTGAAACACTTGTGCTCATGAGGAATCTGTACATGGAACAAGAGGCAGTCGTTCAAACAGAACAAGGGGATACTGCGTGGTTTAAAGTCAGGAAAGGTGTGCGTCAGGGTTGTAGCCTTTCACTATACCTGTTCAATCTGTATGCTGAGGAAATAATACAAGAAGCTGGACTATATGAAGAAGAATATGGCATCAAGATTGGAGGAAGACTCACTAACAACCTGCGATACACAGATGACACTACCTTGCTTGCTGAAAGTGAAGAGGACTTGAAGCACTTACTGATGAAGATCAAAGACCACAGCCTTCAGTATGGATTACACCTCAACATAAAGAAAACAAGAATCCTCACAACTGGACCAAGTAAGCAAGCAACATCATGATAAACAGAGAAAAGATTGAGGTGGTCAAGGATTTCAGTTTGCTTGGCTCCACAATCAACACCCATGGAAGCAGCAGTCAAGAAATCAAAAGACACATTGCATTGAGCAAATCTGCTGTAAAAGACCTCTTTAAAGTGTTGAAAAGCAAAGATGTCACCTTGAAGACTAAGGTGCACCTGACCCAAGCCATGGTGTTTTCAGTCACCTAGTATGCATGCAAAAGCTGGACAATGAATAAGGAAGACAGGAGAAGAACTGACACCTTTGAATTGTAGTGTTGGCAAAGAATATTGACTATACCATGGACTGCCAAAAGAACGAACAAATCTGTCTTGGAAGAAGTACAACCAGAATGCTCCTTAGAAGCAACAATGGCGAGACTACGTCTCACATACTTTGGACATGTTATCAGGAGGGATCAGTCCCTGGAGAAGGACATCATGCTTGGTAAAGTAGAGGGTCAGCAAAAAAGAGGAAGATCCTCAACTACATGGGTTGACACAGTGGTTGCGACAGTTTGTGAGGATGGCGCAGGACTGGCCAGTGTTTCATTCTGTTGTGTGTAGAATCGCTAGGAGTTGGAACCAACTCGACAGCACCGAACAACAACAAAAACAATGAACATGCTCAGTTTAATAAAAATATTGCTTCTTCCTATTTGCATGTGGGAATTCTATGGTAAACTTCTACCTAGATATTAAATACTCAACTCCTAATCACAACTGGGAGGAGATATCTTTTACCAGTGATAACCACAGTGGTTTTCAATACAACTTTACTGTTATGGTTTATTAATTAGCACCCTTGTTTCAAGTACAATAACCTATTCTAGTGATCTTAAGCATAAATTAAAACTCATCAGAAGATAAAGAGGCACCTCACAAAACCTAAGGATAGGAATGCAACCCAAACTTACGGAACATAATGAATCTAGGGACTCTCTTATTCTCTCCCCCTTCGTCACTGATTTCTCCCCCTTCACTATCTTCTTCTGATTTTTTAGTCAATATGGCAGAAAAATATGGCTACTAACAGTTCTTGAGTTTAAGGTTACAAGTTCAACCACGACAAGAGACTTAACTCTGATTGATCCATCTTCTGTCAGCCCTCTCTGCCCCTACCCCCGGTCTATCAGGAGCCATCCCTGAAAGGTGATGAACAGTGGATGGGGCAAGGGAGCCATTACCAAAAGAGGGAAAGGGAAGATAGACAACATGTGTCTACTACATCTGGCAAATTGCTCAAACAAAGCAAAGACAACCCTTAGTTGATCACACACATGCTGCTGATCCCATTATATTAACAACCTAAATGCGGCTTTAGGCTGGACCAGAAATCGGTAAACGCTATGAAATGTGCTCATTCCTTCTTCTCAACTAAACACTGACAAAGACATCTTGGGAACAATTAACATCAGCAGCATAGAAAGTGAGAAAGAAGTACTGAAATGGAATTAATAATCCTTAGTAAATAATGATCATTCCATGCAGGCACTAGGATTCTACCTTCATTGATTATTCTGTAATTATTCTCAAATTAACATTCCTGTGAGCACGTGTCTACAGGGCAAGTTCTTATTCTCTCTTCAGATCTCACAACCTGATTGGAACACACGCCCAGTCTCATCTCTACCACTTCCCCGTGCCAACCAATATTGCAGCTACATAGAATGTCTTGCCCATTCCAGATTTATAGGACAGATTTATATGAAAAAGCATTCATTGTTTATCTGAAATTCAGATTTAACTGAGTGCCTCTTATTTTTATTTTGCTGAATTTGCCAACCCTACCCAGACCACACTCTGTGCTGTCAACATTCCTTCACCTTGCCACCCTCTTCCTTTCACTTAGGGTGCCCTCCAGCAGTGCCCTCTTGTGACAAAATCACCCTTCAAGAGTCCCCTCAGATGCAATTTTCTCTGTAAAACATCCCCTATTTTCCGCAGGTAGACCATCCTGGGATACTTATCTCAACTCTCTATTAAAGCACTTGCCACATTGAACTGCCTACCTGTCTCCACCACTGGTCATGAGCGCTTCAAGGCCACGACTGGGTTTCAGGTATCTTTGTATCTCCATGCCTGGTACATAGTAGATATTTCATAAAAGTGAGTTGAAGGAATGAATGAATGAACTTCTTTGTAAATGAACTACTGCTATCACCTATTAACTGCCATCCTATTTCCCCCTGTGATTCCACTCTCCATCTCCTAAACACAGTGTTTTTTAAACTTCAGGCCACTCCTTTGTACATAGAAAAATTAATTTAGTGAGTAAAACCAGCATGAAATAGAGTGAAGTGAAATAGGTTACAGGGACATGGAGTGGAGTGTAATGGAAACTAAAGTGCTGCACATAGTAAGGCTAAGTCTTGCTCATCTTATGTTTCAGTTGTGTGTGTGTGTGTGTGTGTTTGTAGGTGTGTACTAGATTTCAGCATAGAATTCATTTTTACTGTGGGTCATGGTCAAAAATGTATGAAAGCTACTGTACTAAAGCTTAGCTTTGTGCACCTCATGCCTTGCTGGGCACATCAGAATTAGATGTGATTCTTTGTTAATATTTCTCGTGATTGCTTGTAACTGCCTTCAGTAATCATTAATGGCGCTTCACTTACTACAAGATTCAGTCCTTAGCTTCACATTCAAGACCTTCCGTAATCTGTCCCCGACCTATCACTTAGTCCTTTCTCCCACAGCTCACTCCATTGCACAAAACATCCAGCTGAGACAAATGCTCTGCTCCTTGCCCTTCCCAGCCTCCTGAATGTACAAGACATGTTCTTTGCTTCCTAACTTTGGTTTACCTCCCACAGTCACCCCAACACCCCTGCCACTCCTAATGGGCTCTTACTTTCGTTTAAAAACAGGTGTGTTCCAGATGAACTTTAGCTGGAAGACCTTTACACTTGGCTCATGGTAAGTACATACCTAAGGTCTGCCATAAAATAGCATTGACATTGTTGTACCACTTAATTTTCACCTTTTATCTGAATATTGTGGTGAATGAACAAAGTGAGAAATTGGTACAAAGTCTAAATCACATGTGTCTTATTTACAGGAAGACTGCCAGACCAATGGCAATATAACATTATTTTGTCTGTAGCTTTTTATCACATTCACACAAATGACATCTATCTCAAAATGCTAGCCCCAGTGCTCAGTGACTAATGTCAATAAGCCACAGACAATAGAAACGAACAAATGATTTTTTTTAAAAACCACTTCAAAGCCTTTTGGAGAACGAAGCAGTATATAAATACAGGTCAAAGTAAATAATTCCATGCATTTCATGCACGTCACAGCTGTCGAAATCCTAGATGTCAGTCATTTTTTTGGTCACCTCCAACCGCACCAGCCATGACTAAGAATAGCTTACTTACCATTTGTATTGTTAGAATACATACAAATACAGAAGACAAATGTTTTATTTTCCAAGAGTTCTTATATGTTCCTCATGGATGCTGATAAGTCTTCTGACACCTAGTGCAAGGATTTCAGGAGCAGCTACAAAATTAGAGGACACAGTTTCCAAAACTGCCCTCACTTTTGATACTAACAGCAAATTTAGGGGTTCCAAAAACTAACTCAGGCTTAATAATTTTCTAGAAAGTCTCACAGAACTCACTGAAAGCTATTATACTCACAAGCACAGTTTATTACAATGAAAGCATACAGGTCAAAATTATTCTTCTTATAGAAAATCAACTATACTTGTCTGGGTGTCTACATTTATTCATTACCCCTTAATCTACTGCCATTTGTACCCTGTGATAAATCTGTGGATTTTTATAGCATAGAACTAACTGATGGCTGACAAGAATCAGTTCTTCCTCAGTCCAGCCATTTTTCATTGGTATTACGTCCTGAGGAGGCCTTAACTAAGTCTCCCAATATATTTTTAAGTTTCTTTTGTATTTTTATTTTTTGGTGAAAATATACACAGCAAAACAAATACCAGTTCAACAGTTGCTATATGTAAAACTCAGTGACATTGATTATATTCTTCAAGCTGTACGACCATTCTTTTCTAAATTATTCTGCAATCATTAACATAAACGCTGCTCACTAAGGGTCTCATCTAACCTTTTGAGTTGCTGTTGTCGTTCTGACCATATGTAGATCATTCTTTAAAGAACACAATGCTCAAAGCAAACATTTTTTACTAATTAAGCTCAACTAATTTTTGTTTTAAAGATGACTTTAGGAGATCATTTTGGTTTAAAGTTTAAAAATTAACTCAGGACAATGGTTTTGGAGGGGTCATCCAGCCTTAATAAGAGTTTCAAATTCTGTTGAACAGTTCCCCCCTTTTGATCAGTATTCGTCTATAGAGCCTTTTCTCAAAATGTTCCATAATGGTAGCTGGGCACCATCCAGGTCTGGTCAAGTGGTAAAGGAAGCAGCTGTTCATAGTCTTTAGCCTTAAACCCCAGTTTTCGCTCCACCTAGGGCTGTTGTTGCATGTAAAGGCTGAACAGTGAATAAAGAAACCTGAAGAACTGATGAATTTGAATTATGGTGTTGGCAAAGAATACTGAATACACCATGGACTGCCCAAAGAACAAACACATCCTTCTTGGAAAAAGTACAGGCAGAATGTTCCTTAGAAGCAAGCATGGTGAGACTTCGTCTCACATGCTTTGGACATGTTTTCAGGAGGGACCAGTTCCTGGAGAAGGACATCATGCTTGGTACATTAGAGGGTCAGAGACAAAAAGGAAGACCCTCAACAAGATGGATTGACACAGTGGTTGCAACAGTGGGCTCAACATAACAATGGTGAGCATGACGCAGGACTGGGCAGTGTTTCATTTGTTGTACATAGGGTTGCTATGAGTCAGAACAGACTTGATGGCACCTAACAACAACAACAAGGCTGCTGTGCAAAGAATTTGTTCATACCATCAATCCAGCTTCTATCCCATACCATTTGAAAGTTATGACTTGTGTGGACTCAGGCAATCTTATTGGTTCCCATTGGGCGTGTCCAATCAATATGGACAGAAGGGCGGAATTACACGCTTCCTCTTTTACAGTGCTAGATAGGAGAAACGTTTCCCAGTCAGACACAATATCCATCCCCATAATACATTCAGGTAAAGGCGACAGCCACTTTCCATAAAGGCTGTTCAAATGTTCCAATGTATCATCCAAACTTTCATCTTAATCCCATTACCCGTTCCATTTCTATATCCTTCCAATCTGCCTGTACCCACCATTAGGACATAACCTACAGGCTTTTGTTGTTGTTGTTGAGAATATACACAGCAAAACATACACTAATTCAAGCGTTTCTACACGTATAAGTCAGTGAGACTGGTTACATCTTTTGAGTTGTGCAACCATTCTCACACTCCTTTTCTGAGTTGTTCCTCCTCCAGTAATATAAACTCACTACCCCTCAAGGTTCGTATCTAATCTTTCGAGTTGCTGTTGTCCCTATATGATCCCATGTAGGTAATTCTTAAAAGAGCACAATGCTCAAAGCAGATATTATTTACCAGCTAAGCTAAACTGTTGTTTGGTTTTAAGAAGACTTTAGGGGATATTTTTGGTTTAGGTATTAAAGATATCTCAGGGCAGTAGTTTCAGGGGCTCATCTAGCCCCCTTGGCTCCAGAAAGTCTGTAGTCCATGAGAATTTGAAATCCTGTTCTGCATTTTTCCATTTTTGATCAGGATTCTTCTATAGGATCCCTGATCAAAATGTTCAGTAATGGTAGCTAGGCACCATCTAGTTCCTCTGGTCTAATGGCAATGGAGGCAGTTATTCATGGAGGCAATTAGCCACACATTCCATACCCTCCTCCTATCCTTGACTCTCCTTCCTCTGTTGCTCCAGTCTGACTGAGACCAATTTTCATGCCATGGCTGGCTGCTTTCAAGTTTTTAAGACCCCAGGCGTTACGCGACAAACTAGGAGGTAGAACAGATACACTAAACACGTTATCAGGCCTGTTAACTGGGATGTCCCGTGAAACTGTGACCCTTAACCTCCAATCCAAGGAACCAAATCCCATCATGCTTTTGGTCTTACATAAGCAGCCTCAGCAGCTACCCTTTTTTTTTTGTAGTTAAAAATATATCTGTTAAAAATGTATTCTTTTTAATACTGTACTATATATAAAATTTGCCATTTTAATTGTTTTTAAGTGTACAATTCAGTGGCATTAACTAGATTAACAGTGTTGTATAATCATTACCACTTCTTATTTGCAAAATTATCACCTGAAATAGAAATTCTATACCCATTCAGAAATAACTCCCCCTTATTCTGTTCCCCAGCCCTGGTATCCTCTAATCTACTTTCTGTCTCTACGAATTTGCCTATTCTAAATAGCTCACATAGGCATATTTCAGAGGTATAATGTTTTCAGAATCTACCAATACTGTATTATGTATCAGAATTTCATATCTTTTTGGCGGAATAATATTCCATTGTATGCATATACCACATTTTGTTTATCCATTTATCTGTTAATGGACACTTGGTTTACACCTTCCGGCTATTGTGAATAATGCTGCAATGAATATTGGTTTACAAGTATCTCTTTGAGTCGCTGTTTTCAATTCCTTTGGTATATACCTAGGAGTGGAAGTGGTGGGTTGCATGATCTGATTATCTTTTTGATTAAGCTCCAATGTGTTTTCCACAGCAGCTGCACCATTTTACATTTCCACCAGCAATGTATGAGTGTTCAAACTTCTTCACATTCTTGACAACATTTGTTATTTTTCATTTGTAAAAATTATTGTTATACCCATCCTATTAGGTATGAAGTGGTATCTCATTTTGGTTTTAATTTGCGTTTCCCTAATGACTATGAAGCACTGTTTCTTATGCTTCTTGGTTATTTGTATACCTTCTTTACACTCCTTTGCTCATTTTTAAATTGGTGTATTGGTCTTTTGTTTTTGAGTTTTAGGAATTCTGTACATATTCTTGCTCTTATACCCTTATCAGTTATATGACTTGCAAATATTTTCTTCTATTCTATAGGTTGTCTTTTTAATTTCTTGATAGTGTCTTTTTTTAGAACAACTTTATTTTTTTAAGGATTTTGTTTACCTTTTTTATTGTTGTAAAAATATACACAATAAACCATTGGTCAATTCAGCATCTTCACATATACAGTTCATTGATACCAGTTATGTCAATCATGTTGTGCAACTGTCACCTGTATGCATTGCCAAATTGTCCATCACCATGAACAGAAACTAAATGCTTCCTAAACAATGATGGAGAGAATTTGTAATTTCAATGTAATCCATTTTTTCAATTTTTTATTTTGTTGTTCATGCTGTTTGTGTCACATGTGAATATCCTTTGCCAAATCCCTATAGTCTCTTCTGAGAATGTTAAGACTTTGTTATATTTAGTTAGTGGATTATTTTGAGTTATTTTTGTACGGTGTGATGTAGAAGTTGAACTTCATTCTCTTGCATGTGTAAATCCAGTTATCTTTGTAACATTTGTTAAAGAGACTCTTCTTTCCCCATTGAATGGATTTGGTGTCCTTGTTGAAAGTGAATTGACCATATGTGATTGGGTTTATTTGTAGAGTTTTCATTCCATTCTGTTGGTGTACATGTCTATTCATATGCCAATACCACACACTTTTGATTACTGCAGCTTTGCAGTTGTTTTGAAGTTGGGAAGTGTGAGTCATCTGATTTTGATCCCTGTGTCTGAAGATTATTTTGGCTATTCAGGGCCCCTGGAGATTCAATATGAGCTAGAGTTTTGGATTTTCTATTTCTGTAAAAATGGCTTTTGGAATTTTCATTGGGATTGTACTGATCTGTAGATTAATTTGGTAGAATTGCCATTTGGATGATATTAAATCTTCCATTCCATGAACACAGTATGTCTTTCCATCTATTTAGTTCTTCTTCAATTTCTTTCAGCAATATTTTGTAGTTTTCAGCATATAAGCTTTTTTTCAAAATTTATTCCTAAGTATTCTTTTTTAGCTGCTATTGGAAAAAGAATGGCGTTCTAGATTTCTCTTTTGATTGTTGTGTGTGTTTATTTTTCTTGAAATTTGTTTAGATTCTTAGATTCGTGCATTCAAATCTATCATCAAATTTTGGAACTTTTCGGTCATTGTTTCTTCAAGTATGATTTTTGTCACTTTCTCTCCTTCTTCTCCTTCTGGGGTACCAGTGCTGGTCATCTTGATTGTGTCTAGCAGGTCTCATAAGCTTTGTTTCCTTTTCTTCATTTTTTTTTTTTTTTTTTGCTCTTGAGACTCAGTAATTTCAACTGCCCTTTTTTCAACTTTATTGATAGTTTCTTCTTCCTGCTGAAATCTTTGCATCTTCTAGTGGGTTTTTATTTCAGTGACTGTACTTTTGATCTCCTAAATTTTGTTTGGTTTCTTTTTATACTTTCTATCTCTTTATTAATATTCTCATTTTCTTTCATACATTGTTTTCCTTATTTCCTTTAGTTATTTCTCTGTGTTTTCCTTTGGCTCTTTAGGCATACTTGGAAGTCTTTGTCTAGTGAGTCTGATGTGTGGACTGGAACATTTTCTGTCAATTTATTTTGCTCCTTTGAATGGAACAAATTTTCTTTTTCTTGAATATGTTGTGATTTAAAAAAAAACGACATTTTAATATTATAAAGTGGTAACTCTGGAAATCAGATTATGCCCCTTTCCCTGTTTTTGTTTTCCAATTCTGGAAGGTTATATTAGTGTATTTGTTCAGTGACTTTTTCTAGTTTTGCAAAGAATGCATTCTTGTTTATATGCGGTCACTGAAATATCTGTTGCTTAGCTTGTTTTCAGCTAGAGTTTTCATTCCACACTTTAAATGTATCACTCCACTCTCTTCTTGCTTGCATGGTTTCTGAGGAAGTCTGATTAATTCTAATCCTTGTTCCTTTACGGGTACAGTGCTTTTGTTTTGAAATTTTTTCCTCTTGTTTATTTAAATTTTTTCTCTTTGTGTAATTACCTGCACTTTCAATATGATATGCCTAGGTTTAGATGTTTTTGTATTTATACTGCGTGGTGTTTCTGGGTTCCTAGATCTGTGATTTGGTATCTGGTAACAATTTTGGATAATAGTCTGACATTAAAACTTAAATATTTCTTCTGTTCCTTTCTCTCTTCTCCTTCTGGTATTCCCTCTGTGAGTATGTTACACCTTTTGTGATTGTCCCACCACTCTTAGATATTCTATTCCACTCTTTTCAGTCGTTTTTCTTTTCAATTTGACAAGTTTCCACTGACAAATCTGCAACCTTATTAATTCTCTCCTTGAACATGTGCAATCTACTAGTGAACAAATTAACGCCATTTTTCATTTCTGTTACTGTGTTTTTCATTTCTCATAAATCTTTTTGAATATTTCTTAGAGTGTCAGTCTCTTCACTTTGATTACCACTTTATTCTTGCATGTTGTCCCCTTTTTATATAGAGCTCTTATTATATTATCATAGTTATTTTAATTTCCTGGTCTGATAATTCTAACATGTGTGCCATATCTAAGTCAGCTTCTGATGTTTACCCAGTCTCTTCAGTCTGTGTGTGTGTGTGTGTATGTGTGTGTGTATGTTTGCTGATTTTTCTGTTTCTCCTTTATTGGCAAACCTATACTCGATGAGGGCTGAAGTTTGGCTATTTTTTTTCCCCTATGTGGAAGGTTGGATGGTGGTTGGTATTTCCTCTCCCTTAAGTCTGTTAGGCTCTAAAAACTGGAAGTTCATTAGGTTGGTTAGGAGGTTGGTAGAACCATTTCCTTTGAGAGCAGACAGTTGTCAAGAACAGAGTACTGTTTCCAGTTGGTTACTTTTTTTCTTCCAACTGTTAGTATGAGGGACTTTTACTTACAGCTTGACAGCAAAAAACTAGTGGGTCTCCTGGATGAGAAATTCAGCGAAGTATGAAGGTACCGCAAGGCTAGGCCTCGTGAAATTTACATCTCTCAGTCTAGTCCATACTCGGTCTCCAGCCATTAGTCAATTAGCTTTGAAATAAGGAGCTCTGGTGGCACAATAGTTAAGCACTAGGCTGCTAACCAAAAGGCTGGTGATTAAAACTCACCCAGCAACTCCAAGGGAGAAAAGTCTTGGCTATTTGTTTCCATGATGATTACAGTCTAGGAAATCGTATGGGGCAGTTCTGCTCTGTCGCATGGCATTGCTATGAGTTGGAATCGACTCATTGGCACCTAACAACAACAGATTCTAGGTCAGGAGGTGGCAGCAATGGTGGTGACATTCTCTGTTCCCGGTAAGCAGTGATTCTTTGTAGCAGTCCACCTGTATCTCCAGCTTCTGGGGCAGCAGTTTGCTCTGTGACCTCAGCTCTCTGATAGATCTAAGAAGAGTTGTTGCTTTTCAGCTTTTTTCTTGTTGTGAGGGTGCAAGGGACATCTAAGCTCCTTCTGTAGTAGAATGAAACATGGAAACTGGAAATCCCCAACTAGTGTTTTTACAGTGATTTCATTAAATGCCAGGAGCTTAAAAATACATAGAAAAAAACAAACAAAAGAAATCAAAACAAAACCCACAGATACCTCTCTTAGTCTGTGCAGATTGACTGTGTGCTAGGTCACTCCCTGAACACTTAAAAGAGTGAGGTGAAAGTGTAGGTCTTTCTCAGGTAGTTTCTGAACATAAGTTTTGCTCTAGGTAGGTGTGTAGCCTGCTAAATTTCCGCAAACACGTGGCTGTTTTGAATGTCCTGATTTTCCAAAGAAATACTTCCCAATTTTGGCTCCCAGGCCTTAGGCAATCTATGGTATGTTTTCAGCATAATGTTTAGCCTCAGCCATCTATGTGTTGTTAGTTCCTCTTGTGGTCTTTCCTTGTAATGCCTGCCACCCAACCAGCCTGAGTTGTGAGTTAGGTAAAACAGAAACAAGTCCTTCAGGTGTCCCCCAGAAGGATTAGAACAGACACACACATTAATTTTCTGTACTCCAACTGGAACCAGGAACCAAGGTCCCACCCAGGGATCACAAGCAATTGCAGGTGCTATAAGAGGACCACTGAGCTGCGGAGGGGATGGGGCAAAGGCAAGTAAAGATGCCACAAATGTTCCTTATCTTTTCAAAGTCACCTTTTTCTTGATTCGGCATTTGCTGGGTTGATGTAAACTGTTGACTGTTTTCCAGGATTCTCACGGGGTAGTAACAGTTTCTAGGTTTGTTTTTTTTCCCTGTGGTGGGACAAGAGCTTGAAACAGCCTATCTCACCATCTTGCTGAACTTTCCCACTTGATTCATTTTAACTTTGCCCTTTGATAGGGCTTTGAATGAGAGACTGGAACTCAGCAGACCAGAATCCAAACGTGCCCACCTTCACAGCCAGGATCATTGACAAGACCCAATGGACCTCATCCAACCTCCACAAACTATCCCCAAAACAAAAAATCATTTTTATTTTTGTGACTTTTTCATTTCCTTTTCTTGTACTTATTTTTTCTCGTTTATATATTTTTTCTCATTTTTTTCTCCTTTAATTAAGTTTTTATTTGCTTGTTACTAGTTGCTGTTGAGTAAATCACAACTCACAGCGACCCCAAATGTGCAAAGTAGAAATGCTCCATAGGGTTTTCAAGGTTGTGACCTTTCAGAAGCAGTAACCAGGCCTTACTTTCGAGATGCCACTGGGTGGGTTTGAACTGCTAACCTTTCTGCTAGTAGTCCAGGGCTTAACTATTTATACCACCCATGGACCCAGTTTTTATTTAGTCATCAGTTTTTACCATTTTGAATCCTATCTTGGCAGCAAGACTTGACCCAGTCCAAGATGATGCAGGGCCTCTCAACTGTCTCTTCTGAGGAGGAGACCCATGTGGGAGACTACCAGATCCTCAAAACTCTCGGCAAGGCTACCTTCACCAAGGTGAAGTTGGCCAGGCCCATTCTCACTGGGAATAAGGTAGTGGTAAGATCATTAGGAAGACCCAGCAACCTCCTCCAGTGTCCACAGACTATCCTAAGAGGTAAAAATTATGAAGGTTTTTAATCATGCCTTCCTTTCCTTTATTCTGCCCTAGAACTCTTCCAGAGAGAAAAGTATTACAGACCTCCCCCCTGCCAGTGGATGTGTGGAGACTGGGAGTCATCTTGTATTTGTTGGTGAGTGGATCCCTACCTTTTGGTGGAAATACCTTCATGGAGCTGTGGCAGCAGGTACTGAAGGGATCTTCCCTTCCACATGTCTATGCAGTGTGAACACCTGCTGAGCAAAATTTTCATTCATGACCCCAGCAAGAGAGGCACATTAGAGGAAATACTGAGACATTCGTGGGTAATGGTGGGTCATGAAAATGAAGAACAAAAGCTGTATGTGGAGCCACTCCCAGATTACACTGACCCCCAGTGGATTGAGGTGATGGTACACATATGTAACACATGGGAAGAGATTCAATACTCATTGTTGATCCCAAAGTACAATGATGTGATGGCCACCTATCTGCTCCTGGGTCACAAAACATCTGAGACAGAGGGCCATACCAGCACTCTGGGATACCAGCCTTCAGTGGATCTTCATCCCATGAGGTACAATTGTACCCTCTGTGCTAACCCAAGCAGAGGAGTTACATCGAGCCTGCCATTCCCACCTATGAATCCTCCTGCAATTATGCCAAAAAAATAAGTGGTCTGAGGATGACCAGGAGTCAGGGCAAAATACCAGTACCACAACAACACTCCTGTCAGCTCTCTACCCATCCTGGAGAGGAAGAACACCACCCCTGTGCCCTCCGCGAACAATAACCTCTCCACCAGCAAAAATGAAAGTGGCAACTCTACACTTTTAGTGAAGACCTGCCTCAGCCAGGGCAACATCCACAATGCTTTGGACAGTCTATCTGATTCAGGATTGGAGGCCTCCCTAGCACCTGCTTCTACCTCAGTCTCCCCAGCCCTGTACCATATGCACCATGAATCCAGGACAGCCTTGGTGCAGCCCAACCAGGCCTCTGGGGTGTGCTCCAAGATGAGTAACAGTGACATGCTACAGTTTACAACATCTTCCCAGCGTGTCTCTGGGGCTTCTTCCTCATCCCACGCCATCAGCAGCAGTCGTGGAGTCCAGAGGGAACCAGTTTCCTGCAGGGAGTGTCCTTGCATCCTGAGAAGCTCCTTGCGTGCTGAGAAGCTGCAAGAGATGCTTGACCAGCCAAGTTTGCCCCAGACTGGGACGCCAGCCTCTCCCACTGTCAGCAGCCAGGGCTAGCAGGGTGGCACTGGGATTTTCTTCAATTTTATTTGCAGAAATACGTGTTTCAGTTTGCCAGTTCATCCCCAAATATTTCTAACTCACTACAAGTGGCAAAAAGGAAAAGGGGGAGATTTTGGGAATGATCTGGAAATCGATATTGGGGTCCATTCATCCAGTAGGACAACCAATTGGGAAAATGACTCTGGACAGCCTTAAATGATTGGAATTCAGTGTTTGGAATGCCCCCGCATCACTTTGGCAAGACCTTGCTCTTTCTCGAGCTGCACTCTATATTTTTCACAATGTAAATCCTGCCAACAATGTATGCCCTTACAACTACTGGCCTATTTTTCTACTGATTATAATGATCTCTCTCCCCCTCCAGTACAAGCTCCTTTTATTGAGGCAGAGATAAATCCCACTAACCAAGTGGTCAAGAGCAGTGGTCACTAATCAATATATGCAAGGAAGACAATGTATTCAGCATAATATTAGGTAGGCCAAGGCATGTCTAAAAAAATCAGGAACTACAACTAGCTTGGAAGTTCTTCCCTAACCTAACTTTCTCACACTGTGAAAACGCAAGTTTTTTTTTTTTTTAAATAACACTCAATATTTGCAGGTTCTATAGCAATTGTAATTCTGGCTGTGCCCACAGTAATCCGTCATGGCTCCTGGGGGGTTACAGCAAAGGAACTTCTCATGGAAAATATATTTAATCTCATGGAGCTATCCAAGCACTCTTTGTATGGGAGAATCTAACCCAAACTGACAACTGCTTGCTTACAATATTTGCTGGGCCTACCAAAACCATTATTATGGAAATGGAAATACTTGTTGGAAATTGATGCCCAATGTTACTCTTCTGGGGAATCCCTAAAAAATATAGATAACCCACCGTACAGGAGATAGAGCCACCCAGGAAAAGTTGAGTAGCAAAGTCAACTTGGGCAAAATATATTGGCATGCCACCTCCAAGGCTATTAAAGTTATATAAATGGCTGTGCTAGAAAAATTTCTCCTAGGATGGAGATGATAGACCAGGTGGTCCCCCACTGGCAACAATATGCAGGAACAGAAAAGGATCAGATGTATAATAGAATTGATGTCTATTCTTGAAATACCTAGGCCCACTTGAAAGGATCTCATGTTGAGTTCCCCATAGTCCGGGATCTAATTTGATGGCTAAACTACCACTTTTTTTCACAAACTACACAGAGCACCTGAAAATCCTACGGAAACACACCATGCCATTTACTATTGACAATCAGGAAGAAATTCAGCCACCAAGGCACACCAATCAGAACAAAGAGGAACATACAATCACCAACCAGCCCAAATTTGCCTATGACGTTAGCCACAGCACTGCACGAGATGATCAGTCTAACTCTGCTTAGCTTGCTCTGGTAACCTAATTTTGGTACACAGACCATAACTGCCCACTCCTGGCCAGCCTCCTCCATAAACCTCACATATAAAGATGACCGTAGCTCCTTAACTATCAACATCTATCGACAACATCCAGAGGCTAGTGTCACATTAATATGTGGACAATGGTGGGCTGAACCCATGACCAATTTGTTGACCCAGGTACTGAAAACAAGGCAGAGAATTCACAGCTTTTTTGCCTATAACATTATATGTTCCTACTAACACCACCTGGAATTGTAGTAAGCCACACAAGTACCTTTACAGGGAGACAGAAAACACAGGCAGCAGAGACAGCCTAAAAAAAAAAACCAGTTGCCATCCAGGTTATTCTGACCCATGGCGACTGCAACTGTGCCCCATAGGGTTTTCAATGGCTCATTCGTAGGTAGATTCTTAGATATGACACCAAAGGATGAGCAACAAAAGAAAAAATAAAGCTGAGTTGGACTTCAACAAAATGAAAAACGTGTGTATAACAAAGAACATTATCAAGACAGTGAAAAGACAACCTACAGAATGGGAGAAAATTTTGGAAACCATCTGGGGGATAAGGGTTCAATACCCAAAGTATATAAAATATCTAAAGAGCTCCTGAAAGTCACCAACAAAAAGGACAAACAATCCAGTTTAAAAATGGACAAAGCTTTGGTTCCCATATCCTCCCAATCTCAACCCCTCCTCTCCTCCCACATCCACCAAACTTGCCATGACCCTGGAGCCGCTGCCCCTCTCCCCGCCCTCCCACAAGCTCCGCCCACCGAGCCCCGCCCCCTCCCCAACGGCCCCCAGCGGTCCCCTCCCCACACGACATCCAGAGGTGGGTGCGGGCGCTGGTGCGGGTCCAGCTACGCCGGAGAAGGAGGTGGGTCTCCGCGAAGACTCGTCCGGGAAGCGCGCGGAGGCCGGGGAGCGGGCGCTCGGCCCTAGGTCCCTCTGGCCTGGGCTCCCGCGTTTCTCGCCGGTTCTGCGCCGATAGGAGCGGCCCGTGTCCGGCGTGCGGGCGCCGCCTGGACACCCCACCATGCCTCGTCTCCGCCTCCCAGGCTCGTGATCCTGCCTTTCGACCCCCGACCCTCCTCGAGACCTTGGAGGTTATGGCCGCCCCGCGCCTAGTTCACTGGAGCTGGAGGCCTGCGGGGTGGGCAGGCTCTTCACAGCCCCAGACCCTGGGCTTTGCCGAGGGGTCAGCGGCAATCCCTGAAGGGTTGGGAAGGGGGTGACTACAGACCCTCGCGCCTCCTTCTCCTCCGTCAGCTTTTGCCCTGGCAGTTAAGTCAGGACTTCAGAGCTGGCCTGGGCGGGTTCTACTGGGAGAAGCGACCTCAAGCTTGGAAGCTAGGATGGCAAGACTTCCTCACACGTAGTTTGGACATGTTACCAAGAGGGACCAATCGTTGAAGAATGACGTCGTGCTTGCTTAGGTAGAGTCAGCGAAAAAGGGAAAGACCTTCCACAAATGGATTGATACAGGGACAGCAACAATAGGCTCAAACATAACAAAGATTGTGAGGTTGGCGCAGGACCGGGCGGTGCTTCATTCTATTACATGTATATAGGGTCGCTGTGAGCCAGAAGGAAACCGTCGTGGCGTAGGGTTAAGAGCTACGGCTACTAACCAAAAGGTCGGCAGTTTGAATCCACCAGGTGCTCCTTGGAAACCCTATGAGGAAGTTCTTCTTTGTCCTATAGGGTCACTATGAGTCCGAATCGACTGGATGGCAACGGCTTTTTTGGTTGATGAACCAGAGCCGACTCTAGGGCACCTAACAACAACAATGACAATGTGGGTCAGTTTATGGACTCTGTTTCCTTCCTTGATCTACTTTATTATCCTTACACCAATACAACGCTTTCTTCATTATTGCAGCACTATAGCAAGTTTTCAAAGAATTTTATTTTGTTTTTCCCAAGATTGGTTTGCATATGGGGCCCTGGTTAAGAGCTCCACTGCTAATCACCAACTGATCCTTGGAAACCCTATGGGGCAGTTCTACTCTGCCCTGTAGGGTCGCTGTGAGTTGGAATTGACTCACCGGCAGCGGTTTAGTTGGGTTTGGGTTTGCATATCCACAAAGCCTGCATCTACCTTCATACTTAATGATGAAAGACTGAATACTTTCCCCAGTGTAAAGGGGGAAATGAAAACATGCAACTCAGTAAGCCAAGTGCAGCAGCCACTGTGCCTGGACGCTCCTGAATGGTCTATTGGAGCAGGAAAGACCAGTGCAGTGGAAGGTATTTCAGAAGGCAGTATTCAGCCCCCTGAATGCAATACCAGGTAGGGAGGCCTTCCTTAAAAGTCACTTCCATAGGGTCATGCTCAACATCAAAATTTATTGTTGCTATTAGGTGCTGTCAAGTTGGTTCTGACTAATAACGACCCTATGTACAACAGAATGAAACCCTGCCTAGTCCTGAACCATCCTCATGATCGTTGTTATGCTTGAGCCCAGTTTTGTAGCCGCTTTGTCAAGCCATCTAGCTGAGGGCCTTCCTCTTTTTCACTGACCCTCTACCAAACATAATGTCCTTCTTCAGGGACTAGTCCTTTCTGATAACATGTCCAAAGAATGTGAGATGAAGTCTCACCGTCCTTGCTTCTAAGGGGCATTTTGGCTGTACTTCTTCCAAGAGAGATTTGTTTGTTCTTCTGGCAGTCCATGGTATATCCAATAGTCTTGGCCAACACCATAATTCTAAGGCATCAATTCTTAGATCTTCCTTATTCATTGTCCAGCTATCACACGCATATGAGGCGACTGAAAACACCATGGCTACGGTCAGGCACACCTTAGTGTCCTCAAAGTGATATCTTTGCTTTTTAACACTTTAAAGAGGTCTTTTGCAGCAGATTTGCCCAATGCAATGCGGCATTTGATTTCTTGGCTGCTGCTTCCATGGACGTTGATTGTGGCTTCAGTAAAATGAAATCCTTTATAGTTTCAATATTTTCTCCGTTTATCATAATGTTGCTTATTGATCCAGTTGTGATGATTTTTGTTTTCTTTATGTTGAGAAGTAATACATACCAAAGGCTGTAGTCTTTGATCTTCATCAGTAAGTGCTTCAAGTCCTCTTTCAGCAAGCAGGGTTGTGTCATATGCATATCACAGGTTGTTAATGAGCCTTCCTTTAATCCTGATGTCCTGTTCTTCATATAGTCCAGCTTCTCGGATTATTTCCTCAGCATACAGATTGAGTAAGTATCATGAAAAGATAGAACCCTGACACACACCTTTCTTGACTTTAAACCATGCAGTATCCCCTTGTTCTGCTTGAATGACTGCCTCTTGATCTATGAACAGGTTCCTCATGAGCACAATTAAATGTTCTGGAATTCCCGTTCTTCACAATGTTATCCATCATTTGTTATGATCCACACAGTCGAATGCCTTTGCATAGTCAATAAAACATAGGTAAACATCTTTCTGATATTCTCTGCTTTCAGCCACGATCCATCTAACATCAGCAATGATATCCCTTGTTCCACATCCTTTTCTGAATCTGGCTTGAATTTCTGGCAGTTCTTTGTCAATGTACTGCTGCAACTGCTTTTGAATGATCTTCAGCAAAATTTTACTTGTGTGTGATATTAATGATATTGTTCCATAATTTCTGTATTCTGTTGGATCACCTTTCTTTGGAATCGGTACAAATAAAGATCTCTTCCAGCAGGTTGGACAGGTCACTGTCTTCCAAATTTCTTGGCATAGATGAGTGAGTGATTCCAGTAGTGCATCCATTTGTTGAAACATATCAGTTGGTATTCCGTCAATTCCTGGAGCCTTGTTTTTCACCAGTGCCTGTAGTACAGCTTGGACCTCTTCAGTACCATAGGTTCTTGATCATCTGCCACCTCCTGATCAACCAAATCTCTGTTTTCCTTCAATCTTCTTTTGATACTTCCTGCACAGTTTAATATTTTCCCCTTCAATCCTTCAGTATCGCACCTCGAGGTCTGAATTTTTTCTTCAGTTCTTTCAACTTGAGAGATGCCGAGAATGTTCTTCCCTTTTGGTTTTCTATCTCCAGGCCTTTGCATATTTCATTGTAATACTTTACTTTGTCTCCTTGAGGTGGCCTATAAAATCTTCTGTTCAGCTCTTCATCATTTCTTCCTTTTACTTTAGCTACTCGACATTCAAGAACAAGTTTCAGAGTCTCTTCTGACATCCATTTTGGTCTTTTCTTTCTTTCCAGTCTTTTTAGTGACCTCTTGCTTTCTTCAGGTACGATGCCCGTGATATCATTCCACAACTCATCTGGTCTTCGGTCATTAGTGTTCAATGCGTCAAATCTATTCTTGAGATGGTCTATTAATTCAGGTAGGATATACTCATAGTCGTACTTTGGCTCTCATGGACTTGTTCTAATTTTCTTCAACTTCAAGATGTTTCAGAAATAGACTGCAGGCCTTTCTTTCAAGGCATCTCTGGGTGGAGTTGAACCACTAACTTTTTGGTTTGTTGTTGAGCTACTTGACTGTTTGCATCCCAAAGGACTCCAGAGGGAACTTGATGGCCCCGTTAGTGAATCAAATGGCTTCCCCTATCACAAGCTTCCCCTCCTCTGACCCTGAACAGATGAAGTTGGGAGTGTCTGTTTTGTTTTCAAGAAATCTTTGCTTCATATGTGCTAGAAGAGACCTGAGTGAACCTGAGAGCAAACACATGGTGGATATGCTCAAACCTTGAGAGGCCAATGCGCTCTCAGTGAAGTTTACATGGAGGAACCAGCTTCATGGAGCCTAACAAGATGACGTGGAAGATCGGTTAAGTGGTGGATGCCAATAGCTGTTAGTGGGATCTCACACAGATCTACCTGCTGTTGTGCACACATGGCATGCAGGCCAAGAGGACTATCTTGGTTGATAACTGGTTGATCTGTCCTGTGTTCTAGTCTTGGATAGTTGTCTGATACTGTTGGTTCTCTAACCAGAGGACTGCCTTTAATATTTCTTATAATTTTGGTTTGGATTTTACAAATTCCCTTAACTTCTCTTTATCTGGAAAAGACCTAATTTTTTTTTTAATTGTACTTCAGGTGAAGTCTTACAGAACAAATAGTTTCTCATGAAACAGTAGTACACATATTGTTTTATGACATTGGTTAACAACCCTACAACATGTCAACCCTCTAACT
>NW_004444013.1:134641-135919 GCF_000243295.1 Trichechus manatus latirostris
AGAGATTTGAATTCCCTATCTGGTAGTTCTAGTGCATTTTCTTCCACTGGAGAGTCATCTGGTGTTTTATTTTGGATGCCTACTGGAATCCTGCCCTGTTTTTGTAAATGTTTTGATATTGTCTGCTGTCTTTGGGGCATTCTGTAGTTATTTTTCTTGTTTATTGATTGTAGATTTGTTTGTTTTGCCCTTTTTTTTTAATTTGACTGTGTCTGAGCAGGCCGCCTGTGTGTTCTTTGTTGTTTGCTCATCTGTGGGCACAATACTTTTCACCTCCTTCTCCAGTTGGCGGGGTCACTGAGATATGGTATGGCAGGGCAGGACTAGCTGAAGAGGGCTTGCTGGGACGGGTTGTTTGTGGCACTTACTACAGCCACCAGAGCGGGTCGGTAATCTGTGCAAGGCAGGTTGCAGTAGGCTGTGCCTGTGCTGCTTTGTGGTGTGATGTCAAGCGCACGGTGCAGGTAGGCAGGATGCAGCGGGGGGATTGTTATGTGTGGGGGTAAGATGGATATGGGAGAGAGGAGAGAGGAACAGGAGCCAAAAACATACAAACAAACAAAAATAATGCTAGGGGAGCTTGCCGTTGGAGTGGAGAGATGAGAGACTATGAAATGGAGAAAAACAGAAAGGGGAAGAAGAAGAAAAGAAAAGAATGAATAAATAAAAATCAGAAAGGTTAAAGAGCCACAAAGTTCCCAGGGATCCCACCGGGACAGCTATGAGGTCTGGGAAAGTCACTCTCAGGTGTTGCAGTACAGCCTGCCTAGAAGGTGTAGAGGTATACAATGCCAGGTATTCAAGGAACAGAAAGAGGAGGAAGATATAGAGAGACGAGAAACTGCGCAATGAAGAAAGACAAAAAGGGAAAAAGAGGGAAAAGGAAACAAAACAAATTAAAAAAAGAAAAAGAAAAAGGCCCCTCAAAAAAACAGAAAGAAAACCCTACAACAAAAGAAATGCCCTCAGGGATCCCTCTGCACGTCTGTGCAAGCCAGGGGGGAAGTCTTGCCATGCAGCACCACCTGGCCAGAAAGGGCTCCCAACTCAAGAAAAGGAAAAGAAAACAAACAAACAATTCAAAACATACAAACAAAAGCCCCGGGATCCCACCAGCGCGACTGCCCAGACCGGGCAGCAGATCCACACTCAAAAGGAACTCCACAGCCCCTCAGGAAGAAGCAAAGATGGCGCACGGAGCCAGGTATTTGAGCGAAAGGAGGGGGAGGTGGCGAGAGGTAAGGAAGAAATCAAAAGAAGCAGAAAAAAAAGCAACAC
>NW_004444013.1:136593-163132 GCF_000243295.1 Trichechus manatus latirostris
TCTCTGTTCGGCTTAGTTTTTCAGATCTTTGCTGTGGAGGGACGGCGTGATGCTTCTGCCTAGAGCGCCATTTTGCCGGAACTCCCTGGAAATGACCTAATTTTGCCATCGTATTTGAGAGACAGTTTTGCTCTATATACAATTCCTGGCTGGTAATGTTCCTCCTTCAAGGCTTTATATGTGTCATCCCATTGTCTTCTTGCCTGCATGGTTTCTGCTGAGTAGTCAAAGCTTAGTCTTATTGGTTCTCTTTTGAAGGTGACTTTTTGTTTATCTCTAGCCACTCTCAAGATTCTTTGTCTTTGGTTTTGGCAAGTTTGATTTTGATATGTGTTGGTGGCTTTCTTTTGGGTTCTACTCTGTATGGGCTTCATTGAGCTTCTTGGATACATATCTTCTCATCTTTCATGATATCAGGGAAGTTTTTGCCAACAAATCTTCAACAATTCTCTCTGTGTTTTCTGTTATCCCCCCCACGCCACCCTGTTCTGGTACTCTGATCACTTGTAGGTTTTTCCTCTTGATAGTGTCCCACATAATTCTTTGGCTTTCTTCATTTTTTAAAATTCTTTTTTTTTTAATTTTTCCTCAAAGAAATTGGTGTCAAGGGATTTATCTTCAGTCTCACTGATTCTGACTTCCATTGTCTCAATACTGCTCCTATAATCTTCTATTGAGTTGTCTAATTCTGAAATTTTACCATTAATCTTTTGGATTTCTAGTTGCTGTCTCTGGTTTCTATCAGCCTGTTAATTTTGTCATTTTGTTCTTGTATTGTTTTCCTGAATTCCTCTATTGCTTTGTCTGTATGTTCCTTGGCTTGGTCTGAGTTTTGCCTGATAGCCTTCCTGATATCTTGGATAGCTCTGTATATTAGTCTTTTGAATTCTTTCTCAGATAGTTCCATTAACTTATCTTCCTCCAGAAGGTTTCCTGGTTATTTTGGATGCTTGCTGGAGCCATCTTGACTTGCTTCTTTATGTGATTTAATATTAACTGTTGTCTCTGAGGTATCAATGACTTATATTTATTAATTGTATGTTTGTTTACTGTGTCCTAAATTTTTGTTTTGCTTTGATATGCCCAAGTAGGCTGGGTGTGTGAGCTACTTTGGTTGTTGTCATCTTTGAAGGTCTCATGTCATGTCTCCTGGTGGTCAGAGCAGCTACTAGGTGTGTGAGCCCAGGAGTCTGTTCACTTTTCTTGTGGGGGTGTGACACAGGTGTCCAGGCCATTGGTCACCTCATGTGTGTGGACTCTCACCTACAGTCCTAGACAGGCAGGGCTATGTAGGCATGTTCAAAGCAGGCACAGGTATCTGGCTGCAGTAGGGGGCTATGTGCAGAGCAAGGCAGGGGGCTGACGGCTGCCTCCAGGTGCCTGGGTGGAGGGCATGTCCCTGTCCCCTAGAGCACATGAGGGGAAGGTATTGCAGCTGGTCCTTGGGCACCCAGTGCCATTGGCTGGTGGGATTGGAAGGCATTACGTATTCTCAGACCCCTATCGTGGGTAGCTAGATGGAGTGGGTGGTACTGCCAGCCCTCAAGCCCCTGGTGTGTGTGGTTGAAGCCCCTGCTTAGGGGGCAGGGCAGTGTCAAATGTCACCAATCTGCAGCTCCCCCTTGGTTGCTGCAGTTGAAAATGAGCTTCAGGTTCTGGAGGTGTATGCCCTGCTGTTTTATAATAAAGAGGGCATGCAGTGTTGAATCAGCCAACACAGGTCTGGGTGAGTGCGAAGGGTGCTGCAAGTCCATGAACCTCTTATGCCAGTGGCTGGGTGAAGTGGCCGTGAGACTGGTATGGGAGCAGAGAGCTCTAAGTTCCCGGATTAGGGGGCATGGCATTTTTTAATACTGCCGGACTGGTGTAGGAGAGGAGCGGGGTAGGGGGTGGGTGAGGGGAAGAAATCTCTTCTTTGCTGTGAAACTCTGGAGGGGGGAGGGGTTATTTTGCCCCGGCTCAGTAGGTTAGAAGCTTGCACTTAACTGTTGCAGGTCTGGTGTCGCTCGTACTTGGTTCTGGAGGCGTGTGCAGATTCGCTGCTGCTTGGCTACACGCAGTGTGGTGAGGCTTGTCTTTAAATGTTGCTGCTTGCCTCAGACTGTGTGTGCTGCACAGACTCAGCTAGCAGGGCACTGGCGATCTCACGTTCGGTACTTCTCCACTGCTTTTGGATTATCTATCCATCGCCCTGCTGCTCACTCTGATTCTTCAGCTTTGTCTTTAATGATTAGGGTTCCTAGATAGTCATATATAATTGATTCACTTGTTTTTTCAGGTCTTTGTTGTAAGACGGACGACAGGAAGCATCTGACTATTCCGGGAGTGTCTGTTTTGATTTGACAAAATCTTTCCTTCACATGTGCTAGAAGTAACCTGAATGAACATGAGAGCAAAGATGTGGTAGAGATGCTCAAATCTCGAGAGGCCAAGCCATGCTCACTGAAGTTTACATAAAGGAACCAGCTCCATGGAGCCTGATGAGATGATGCAGATCTACCAAGTGTGGGATGTCAACAGCTGTAAGTGGGATCTCACCCAGACATACGTGCTGCTGTGCATACATGGCCTGCAGGCCAAGAGGACTTTTTGCAGTGGAGGATGGAGGTGTGCACACTGCCTTGGTGGCATCTCCATGGGGTTCAAGTGAAGAGAATTTCAGGGACCTCTGTGGCCTTTAAAAACAGTCTCCAAAATTACCAAGGAGCTTAACCTGTGAACTCCTCTTTTCTCCCGGGCAGCTGCTGGCACCATTTTAAAGTAAAAGTTCCCTGGTAATTTTTGAGGCAATGCCACTGAAGGCCTCAGAGGTGCCTGAAATTGTCTTCACTTTTACCCCGTTGAGAGTCCACCGAGGCAGAGTGCACACCTCCATCCTCCAGTGAACAAAGTTCTCCTGTCCTGCTGTGCTGTTCATACACAGCAGCATGTATCTGTGGGTGAGATCCCACTCACAGCCATTGGCGTCCAGCACTTGGCAGATCTTCTGCATCATCTTGTAGGGCTCCATGAAGCTGGTGATCCTCATCCTCCATGTAAACTTGAGAGAGTGCAGCTTGGCCTCTCGAGGTTTGAGCATCTCTACTACTTTGCTGTCGGATACGTTCGGGTCACTTTTGACACACGTGAAACAAGGATATCTTCTCATGAGCTTAAAGAATCTCCCAGTGGCCCCCTGGCGGCCATGGCTGCTGACAGAGGGAGAAGCTGGGGTCACAGTCTGGGGCAAATGCAGCTGGTCAGGTACCTCCTGCATTTGCTCATCATTTAAGGAGCTTAGCTTTGACACTCCCTGAGGGAAACTTGTTCCCTCTGAGGCTGAGGAGGAAGCCACAGAAACACAGTGGGGGGCTGGGCTGGGCTGTGCCCAGTCTGTCCTGGATTCCTCATGCAGGTGGGACAGGGACAGGGAGACTGAGGGAGAAGCAGACACCATGGAGGCCCCTGTCCATCCATCAGATAGACTGTTCAAAGCATTGTGGATGTAGTAATCATAGGTGGAAATGGGAGGCTTGGTGTAAGTACCCTGTTTGGATTTAGCACAGATGGTAGGAGGCACCTCACGGGATGAGGACGGAGTGTAGCTATCGGTGCAATGGGCTGCAGCCTGGGGTTCCAGGGTGCTGGAGTGGCTCTCCATCTCAGATGTGTTGTGACCCAGGAACAGATAGGTGGCCATCATGTCATTGTACTTTTGGTTCACCAGTGAGTCATGAATCTCTTCCTGTGTGTAACCCATGTTCACCATCACCTCAATACCCCAGGGGTCATCGTAGTCTGGGAGTGGCTGCACATACAGCCTTTGTTTTTCTTCATGGTCCACCTTCATCCATAGATGTCCTAGGATGTCCTTTAATGTGGCTCTGTTTCTTGGGTCATGGATGAAAATTTTGCTGAGCAGTGTTCACACTGTGTTGACATGGGGAAGAGAACATCATATTGTCCCTCCAGTACTACTCTTACAGCTCCATTAAGGTCTGTCTATCAAAAGGCAGAGATCCGTTTACCATGAAGTACAGGATGACTTCCAGGCTCCACACATCCAATGGGGGTCCGTCTTTTCTCCCTGAAAGAGTTCTGGGGCACAATAAGGGGGACTGCCACAGATGGTATCCAGCTTGTTTCCCGTGGTGAATTCAGTTCCAGAGCCAAAGTCTGCAAGTCTGATGTTCATTTCCTCATCCAATAGTAGGTTTTCTGTTTTCGGATCCCTATGAACAATACTCTTGTGGCAATACTGCACTGCTGACACTATTTGGCGGAATTTCGTTTGGGCCTCTTTTTCACTCATCAAGCCATGAGCCACTAGGTGATAAAACACATCCCCTCCACTCGCATACTCCATCACTATATAGAGGGTGTTCTCATTCTCTGTGACTTGAAACAGCTTTACAACATTTGGATGATGGAGACTCTTCATAATTTTTATCTCCCGGTATAGTCTGTGGAGGTTGGAGGATGTCTATTGGATCTTGTCAACTATTTTAATGGCTACCTCTTTGCAAGTGATGATGTGCTGGGCCAGCTTGACCCTGGCAAATGTCCCCTTGCTGATGGTTCTGAGGAGGTAGTAGTGTCCCACATGGGTTTCCTCCTCAGCAGAGAAGGCTAAGTGGCTCTGCAGCATGTTGGATGTGGTGTCAAGGCCTAGTGGGCTTTGGGTAAGAGATGCCTTTGTGATAGGATTAAAAATGGAAAAAGTGGTGACTAAAAACTTAGTGAAATACGGAAAAAGTGAGAAAAAGAAGTTAAAATGTAATAAAAAAGATAAAATGATAAAAATTAAAACTTAAAAAAAGTAAAGGCTAAAAAAAATTAGAAAAAATAAAATAAGTCAAATGAAAGTTACCAAAATAAAAATAAATTAAAAGAGTAAAATAAAAATCACATAAAAACTCAATAATCAGAAAAATAATAAACTACAAGTTTGAAGGGATGTAAAATGAAAAACTGTGGAAAATTAACATAAATAAAATGGGAAATTTTAAAATATGTTGAAAAGACAAAACTGGAAGAAGAAAAACTAAATGAAAAAGGATATACAAGAAAAAAATATAAAAATAGAAAAGAATTAAAGAGAAATAAAATGACAAAAATTAGAAAATAAAGAAAAATGTGAATAACAAATACAGAAATGAGAAAAGAATGGTAAATAGAAAATAATAAAGGGATGAAATAAGAAAAGGAAAAAATAAGATAAAAAGGTAAGATTGTATAAATTACAGAAAATGAGAACAGCAAAAGTAGGAAATGGAAAATTAAGATTAAAATGACAAAAGGTAAAAAATTATAAATGATAAATTCTATATATAAACACAAAACAAATGAGAAAGGGTCAAGAAAAAAGCAATAAACAATAAAGAGAGGATAAGAAAAGATATAAAACGACAGTAGTAAAATGATAAAAAAGTAAACAAATACATACAGAAAAAAATGAAATGAAAAATTGAGGAAACAAGGGTAAAAGAAAAATGAAAAACGAAATAACAAAAAGAACTAATGAAAATGAGGAAAAGTAAAGACAGAAAAGAGTAAAGACACAATAAGAAAAACTAATGATGAAATAGACAAAAAACCCACTGTTTGAAGAGAAAACAAGTTAAGTTCGATCACAGTCTCTCAGGTTACTGAAACAGCTTCCTGAGCTAGAAAGGACCACAAATCTAGGTTTCCAGGGACTCATATAGGCGCTTGGATTTCCAAACCGTTGGCTCCTTATTAGGTCGCTGCAAGAAATGGACAAATCATAACTGGGGATAATTCACTGCTTTTCTCACTTTTTGGTCTCAAGAATCCTTTACTAATTTTTTCAAAAAGAAAAATGTGTGTGTGTGTGTGTGTGTAGAGAGAGAGAATTCCACAGAGCTTTTCTTTCCTCTTTATTGATCTCCATATTATTTTTTATTGTGTTGAAAATATAAATAACAAAACAAATGCCATTTCAACAATTTCTACCTGTACATTTCAGTTACATTGATTATAGTCTTCAAGTTGTGCAAGCATTCTTGCTTTTAGTTTCCAAATCATTCCACTACCTTTAACATAAACTCAGTGACCCTAATCAAAAACTCTTCCTTTCCCCCTCACTGTCACCCCTGGTAACTACTAATAAACTTTGTTTTGTGTATATTTACTTATGTTCTATAAGTGAGATCATAATATCTCTCTCCTTTTCCAACTGACTTATTTTACTTAGGTTGGTGTTTTCAAGCTTCACCCATGTTGTCATATGCATCAGAACTTCATTTTTTGGGAGGTGTGTAATATTCCATTGGGAGTTCCTGGCTTGCACTAACGGATAAGTGCTCATCGACTAGGTTGGGGGCTCAAATCCACCCGAGGCTTCTCAGAAGACAGGCCTGACGAGCTTCTTCTAAAAGGTCACAGCCTTGAAAACCTTATGGAGTAGTTCTACTCCATTGTATGTGTGTATGTACCAAATTTTGTGCATCCATTCATCTGTTGGGTGGGCATTGTGGTTGTTTCTACCTCTTGGCTATTGTGAAAAGCTGCAGTGAATATTGGTGTACAGGTTTCTGTTTGCTTTCCTGCCTTCACTTCTGGAATTAGGATTGCAGGGTCGTATGGTAGTTCTAAGTTCAGTCTTCTGAGGAAATGCCACACTATTTTCCTTAATTGCTGCTGCTGCTGTTGTTGTTAGGTGCTGTAAAGACGGTTCCGACTCAGCAACCCTAGGTATAACAGAATGAAATGTTGCCCGGTCTTGCGCCATCCTCACAATTGTTGCTATGTTTGAACCCATTGTTGCAAGCACTGAGTCAATCTATCTTGTCGAGGGTCCTCCTCTTTTTCGCTGACCCTCTACTTTACCAAGTGTCTTAGTTATCTAGTGCTGCTATAACAGAATTACTGCAAGCAGAAGGCTTTACCAAACAAATTTGTTCTCTCACAGTCTAGGAAGCTAGAAGTCTGAATTCAGGGCGCCAGCTCCTGGGGAATGCTTTCTCTCTATGTTACTTCTGGGGGAAGGTCTTTGTCATCAATCTTCTCCTGGTCTAGGAGCTTCTCAGCAGAGTAATTCTGGATCCAAAGGACGTGTTCTGCTCCTGGCACTTCTCTCCTGGTGGCATGAGGTCCCTATATCTCTCTGATGCAGGCCACACCCCAAGTAAACTCCCCTTACATCAGATCAGGACGGTGACCTGAGTAAAGGTGTTGTATCCCTTACTATTCAATCCATGGCATTGAATCCATGACATTCCACCCTGTGGTCCCTCAAAATTTATGTCCTTGCTATATGTAAAACACTTTCACCCCATCATATCATCCCAAAAGTCTTAAATCAACTCCAAGTTCAAATTCTATCCTGGGGCAAAATTTTTCTTCATCTGTGAAATCTAGAATACAAATTTTCTGTTTCCAAAGTACAATGGTGGAACAGGCACAAGGTAGACATTTCCATTACAAATGGTAGATATCGGAGGGAATGAGGGGATAACGGGCATCAAGAACAATTTACATTAGCTCTCAAGGCTTGAAAATAACCCTCTGTTCTCTGAGACTATCTAGGCAATGGCCCTGCCCTCCAAACTCTGAGTGTTGGCCACACTCTCTCGATTCTGGATGGGGGCCACTTGGCCCTGGGCTTCAGCTCCACCTTCCAGGCCCACTGGAACAGCAGCTCTGCTCCATCGGCTTTGGGCACCCCATTTTCCTAGTCCACCTGAGTAGCAACTCCACCGACTCAGTCTTGGCAGGCCCAATTCTTCTGCCCTTTGGGCATGGCCGTCCTGCCCCCTCAGCTTTGGGCAGTGGATCCAGCCCTATCCTTTAGCAAAATTTTACTTATATGTGATATTAATGCTATTGTTTGATATTTTCCACATTCTGTTGGATCACCATTCTTTGGAATGGGCACAAATATGGATCTCTTCCAGTCGGTTGACCAGGTAGCTGTCTTTTAAATTTCTTGGCATAGACAAGTGAGTACCTCCAGTGCTGCATCCATTTGTCGAAACATCTCAGTTGGTATTCTGTCAGTTCCTGGAGCCTTGTTTTTCAGCGATGTCTTCAGTACAGCCTATGTCTGAGTCCATTGTTGATGCCACTGTGTCAGTCCATCTTGTTAAGGGTCTTCCTCTTTTTTGCTGACCTTCTACTTTACCAAACATGATGTCCTTCTCCAAGGATTGGTCCCTCCTGGTAACATGTCCAAAGTAAGTGAGGCGAAGTCTTGCCATCCTCCCCTCTAAGGAGTATTCTGACTGTACCTGTTGTAAGACATAGTTGTTCCTTCCGGCAGTCCATGGTATATTCAATATTCTTCACCAACACCATAATTTAGGCTTCTGTAAAGACTCTAAGGATGCCTGGTGACACAGTAGTTAGACAGTTGCTAACCAAAAGTTCGGCAGTTCAAACCCACTAGCCTCTCCATGGGATAAAGATGTGGCAGTTTGCTTCCATAAAGATTAAAGCCTTGGAAACCCTGTGGGGCAGTTCTCCTCTGTCCTATAGCATTGCTATGAGTCCGAATCAGTTTGACAGCAATGAGTAAAGACTCTTAATCTGTGAGATTAAGATGAGAGTAAGAAATAAGCCAAGATCAGATTCTGGCCAGTCCAAACTGGAGCCCAAAGCCACCCCTACCGAAGCAACGTGTGGGAGAGGAACCCAAGACTGGGTTGAGTTTGGATTCGGGTGAAGATCTGGAGGCTGACTTGAAATTAGATTCAGTGGACGTGGAGGCACAGCCACAAGTCAGGGTGGGGGCATATGAAGGTCAGTTTATTAATGGAGTGTTAGCTTATGTCCATCTCACAGTGGGTCCAGTGGGCCCCCAAACCCATCCCGTAGTGATTTCCCCAGCTCCAGAATGCATAATTGGAATAGACATACTCAGCAACTGGCAGAACCCACACATTGGATCCCTGACATGTGGAGTAAGGGTTATTATGTTAGAGAAGGCTAAGTGGAAGCCATTAAAAGTGCCCCTACCTAGGAAAATAGTTAAACCAAAAAGCAATACTGCATTTCTGGAGGGACTGCAGAGATAACTGCCACCATGAAGGACTTGAAAGACTCAGGGATGGTGATTCCCATCACATCCCCATTCAGCTCGCCTATTTGGCCTGTGCAAAAAACAGATGGATCTTGGAGAATGACAGTGGATTATCGAAAACTTAACCAGGTGGTGGCTCCAATTGCAGCTGATGTTCCAGATGTGGTTTCATTGCTTTAACAAATCAATGTATCTCCTGGTACCTGGTATGCAGCTGTTGATCTGGCTAATGCCTTTTTCTTGATACGTGTTTCGAAGGACCTCCAGAAGCAGTTTGCCTTCAGCTGGCAAGGCCAGCAATACACCTTCACTCTCCTACCTCCAGGGTATATCAACTCTCCAGCCTTATGTCATAATTTAGTCCACAGGGATCTCATTACCACCAAGCAAGAAAAGACAGGAGCAGAGTGCCTCCTTTCATCCTGGGGTACCTGTGCTGAGAAGCTCCTGAACCCAGGGGAAGATTGACAACAAGGACCTTCCCCCAGAGCAGACAGAGAGAGAAAGACTTCCCTTGAAGCTGGTGCCCTGAATTCAGACTTCTAGCCTCCTAAACTGTGAGAGAATAAATTTCTGCTTGTTAAAGCCCTCTACTTGTGATATTTTCATTATAGCAGCACTAGATAACTAAGACAGAATTCAGAAGCCAACCTTCTCTGAGTAGAATATTTGCACAATTACAGGTCTCCTATTGCTATATTTATCATTTTTGGATGTTAAAAAAATTGCATTGGTGTTAAACTTTATTGCTAAGTTTTCCAAATGCAAGTAAAAATGGTATTGTTGGAAATTTATTATAATTCCATTGGCATATCTATTTTATTACCACAGCAATTCTAAGACTCAAAAATATTTTTTATTGTACTAGGTTTATGTGTAGTATTTGAGGGAGGAATTAAGAGAAATAAGAGTTCAGAAATGAATAATCCAAAGCATGAGATTTCAAACTCTGTCGTGAACCTGGGGTTTGAGTCATAAGACAGAAAAACAAACAATGAATGTATATTCGCATTCTCTTCCCCTCCTCCAGGGATTCTGACATTGGCGTGCATCTCGCCACACCAATCTTGACCTCTCTCTCTGTTCAATTCTTCACACTCTGACCAGAATATCCTTGCAAAAATACATCAAATCACTCCCTTGTTTACAATCCTTTCATAAATTCTCATTAGTTTTAGGAGAAGTTCAAAATTCTGAGTGCAGCCTATTCAGTCTTACATTATCTGGCCCGTAAAACTTCAGTGTACTTGTTACTACTTTCCCCCGTCACTCTCTCAACTACAATCACAATGAAGCTGCAAATACCCTGCCATCTCTACTGTTCCATTCATCCTAAATGCTCTCTCCCCAACCCCCGCTGCTAACACATTTTACTAATCTTTCAGGTCTCTGATCAAATGTAACTTCCTCAGAAATTATACTCAGGGGCCATTGCTATACTTCCCCATGGCATCTGAAATTCTCTTTATACTCTTTATCACATGCCAACTTATATAATTATTTGTGCAGTCATGTAGGGGTTTCAAATGGTGTACAGGCCTAATGTGCCTACAGATGCATTGTCATAGGCCAATTTGTGGCCTACACAGCTTGCTGCCTCAGCATCCATTAATTCCTCCTAGCTGCCCTTTCACCCAGTTTCTGACATGGTTATTCTTATCTTGTCACTTGCTCTTTCGACAGTTATAGGCTCTAACTATCCCTTCCAGTCTTGCCTTATACCATTTCCTGTGACAAGAACCCTTTACTATGTTTTTACCCAGGCTCTCACCATCTGTAGTTACTCATTGCCCCTCCACGCCAAACCCCATATGGGTACCTATGATTAAAACTTCTCCCTTTCCACACATGAACGCACTAGAAACTTAAATTGATCAGTAAGAACTCAGCTAGTGCTAACCCCGAGACCCCACCCTGCTTGCCCTACAGTTACAACTTGTCCCCCATGCAATGCCCTGGTGGCCCTGCGTGCAGACATGCTGTCTTCTCTCTGACCTGTGAGCATTGAATTCTGTTTGTTTTCTGGCCTTCCTGCGTGAGTCTCACTTTCTTGTGCTGCACCTGCAGACCATCCCATGACACTCACATACCCCATTTTGGGTCAAAAGACAATTGATGTCAAGGATGGGATTGTCTCGTCATGGCTGAGAGTGGCCCATAGGACTGCGACTGGACTGCTCCTGGCTCACTAACTCGCTCTCCAAGACTGACAACACTAACTGGGAAGATCTCTGTCTTCTTGGCATTTGTCTGGGCTCCTCTGCACTGCTTTGTGTGGTCTCTTCTGGGTGCTGCCGAGGCTTCCCTCCCTAAGGTGTGCGTCCTTTTCATGTTCTTGATTATATGGAGAAAGCTGTCATTCCTTCACGATTGAGTATGATGTGAGCTGTGGGATTTTCATGAATGCTTATTAGGTTAACAAATTTCACTTTGATTCCTAGTATGCTGAGTGTTCTTAATCATAAAAGTGTGTTGGATTTTGTGAAATACTTTTACTTTATCTGTTGAGATGATCATGTTTTTTTTTTTCCTTCGTGTTATTGATTTGGTGCATTACATTGATTTTCTAATATTTATCCACTCTTGCATTCTGGGATAAACCCCCCTTGATTATGGTGCATAATTCTTTTAATATACTCTTGGATTGAGTATACTGAGTATATTGAGTATTCTGTTGAGTATTTTTTTTGTCTATGTTCATTGACATCACACACAAGTAAAATTTTGCTGAAGAACATTCAAAAGTGGCTGGAGCAGTATTTCGACAGAGAACTGCCAGAAATTCAAGCCGGATTCAGAAGAGGATATAGAACCAGGGATATCATTGCTGATGTCAGATGGATCCTGGCTGAAAGCAGAGAATACCAGAAAGATGTTTGCCTGTGTTTTATTGACTATGCAAAGGCATTTGACTGTGTGGATCATAACAAATTATGGATAACATTACGAAGAATGGGAATTCCAGAACACCTAATTGTGCTCATGAGGAACCTGTACATAGATCAAGAGGCAGTCGTTCAAACAGAACAAGGGGATACTGAGTGGTTTAAAGTCAGGAAAGGTGTGCGTCAGGGTTGTAGCCTTTCACCATACCTATTCAATCTGTATGCTGAGCAAATAATCTGAGAAGCTGGACTATATGAAGAAGAACCTGGCATCAAGATTGGAGGAAGACTCATTAACAACCTGCATTACGCAGATGATACAACCTAGCTTGCTGAAAGTGAAAAGGACTTGAAGCACTTACTGATGAATATCAAAGGCCACAGCCTTCAGTATGGACTGCACCTCAGCATAAAAAAAAAAAAAATCTTCACAACTGGACCAATAAGTGACATCATGATAAACGGAGAAAAGATTGAAGTTGTCAAAAATTTCATATTACTTGGATCCACAATCAACACCCATGGGAGCTGCAGTCAAGATATCAAAAGACACATTGCATTGGGCAAATCTGCTGCAAAAGACCTCTTAAAGTGTTGAAAAGCAAACATGTCACCTTGAAGACTAAAGTGTGCCTGACCCAAGCCATGGTGGTTTCAATCACCTTGTATGCATGCGAAAGCTGAGCGATGAATAAGGAAGACCAAAGAAGAATTGATGCTTTTGAACTGTAGGGTTGGTGAAAAATACTGAATATGCTATGGTCTGCCAAAAGAACGAACAAATCTGTCTTGGAGGAAGTACAACCAGAATGCTCCTTAGAAGCAAGGATGACGAGACTACATCTCACATACTTTGGACATGTTATCAGGAGGGATCAGTCCCTGGAGGAGGACATCATGCTTGTTAGAGGGTCAGTGAAAAATAGGAAGACCCTCGATGAGGTGGATTAACTCAGTGGCTGCAACAATGGGCTGAAGCATAACAACGATTGTGAGGATGGCACAGGTCCGGGCAGTGTTTCGTTGTGTTTTACATAGGGTCGCTATGAGTCGGAATGGACTTGACAGCACCTAACAACGACAACATTTGTAGGGAACGTTAGTTTGTATTCACCATATTTGCCTTCTAGGATAAACCCCACTTGGTTATGGTGCATAATTCTTTTAATGTGCTATTTTATTTTGTTGGATATTTTTGTGTCTTTTTTCATGGGGGACACTGGTGTGTCTTTTGTTTTTTGTTTTTTTTTTTCCTGTCATATCTGCACTGGCTTTGGTATCAGAGTAATGCTTATCTCACAGAAGGAGTTAGGAAGTGTTCCCTGCTCTTCTATTTTTGGAAGACTTTGAAAGGGATTGATGTGAATTCTTCTTTAAATATCCAGTGGAATTCAGCAGTGAAGCTATCAGGTCCTGGTGTTTTCATTGTTGGGATGATGTTGTTTACTGATTCAATTTCTTTGTTATTGTTCTGTTGAAATTTTCTATTTCTTTCTATTTCAATTCAGGTAATTTGTGTGTTTCTGAGAATATGCCATTTCATCTAGATTATTTAGTTGGTGTACAATTCTTCATACTGTTCTCTTATACTTTTTATTTCTGTATGATTGATAGTAGTGTCTCCATCTTCATTTCTGATTTTAGTTGTCTGCCTCTTCTTTGGTCAGTCTAGCTAAAGATTTGCCGATTTTACTGATCTTCTTAAAAAAACGATTCTTGTATCTTTGATTCTCCCAATTATTTTTCTATTCTCTGTTTCATTAATCTCCACTCTAGTCTTTATTTCTGTCCTTTTGATACCATTGGGCTTAGTTTACTATTTTTCTATTTCTTTGAAGTGTAATGTTAGCTTATTGATTTGAAATCTCTCTCTTGTAATGTAGGCATTTACTACCATAAATTTTTCTCTAAGGACTTCCTTCCTTCCATCCCCTAAATTTTGGAAAGTTTTGCTTTCGTATTTATACATTTCTGAGTATTTAATAATTTCCTTTGTGGTTCTTTTTATCACCTATTGGTTATTTAATAACGTGTTGTTTCATTTCTACATATTTGAGGAATTCCTCGTTTTCTTTATGTTACTGATTTTTTAGTTTCATTGCATTATGGTCAAAGAAGATATAGTTTATAATTTCAGTCTTTTTGAATGTATTGTGGCTTGTTTTGTGAACTATTATATGGTCTATCTTGTCAAATGATCCATGTGCACGAGAGAAGAAAGTATATGATACTTTGGGGTGAAGTGTTCTATACATGTCTGTGAGATTTGTTATTTTGTACTGTTCAAACCTTCTCATTTCTTTAAGATCTTCTGTCCATTATTTAAAGTGGAATATTAAAATCTCCAACTATGATTGTAGAACTATTTCTCCTTTCAATTCTGTCATTGTTTAGTTTCCCTTCTCATTTCCTTTTGGTATATTTTTTAGATGTTTTCTTTTTGGTTACCATGGGGATTACATTTAACATCCTGGATTTATAACAACTGAAATTAAGTTATTCCCTACTTAACTTCAGTATTGTATAAAAACTTTGGTTCTATATAGCTCTTTTTCTCTGCCTTAAATTCTCACAAATTACATCTCTATCCATTGTGTTTCCAATAACAAAAATTACAAATATTTTATGCATTTATTAATTAAATCATGTATGACATAAAAAGTAAAGGTACAAACCTAAATTACAACAGTGTTGGCTTTTATATTTGCACATATAATTGCCTATACTGAAGATCTTTATTTCTTTATACAGCTTCACATTACTATGTAGTGTTATTTCATTTAAGCCTGAAGGACTCCCTTCAGCAATTCTTGTAAGGCAAGTCTAGTCTAGTGGTAACCAACTCACGATGCATTTTTTAACCTGGGTATGTTAATTTAATCCTCATTTGTGAAGGACAGTTTTGGCAGTTATAGAATTCTTGGTTGGCATTTCTTTTTTCTTTCAGCACCTTACATATGTCATCCCACTGCTTTCTGGTCTCTATGATTTCAGTTAATTTTATTGAGGATCCATTGTGTGTGATGAGTCACTTCCCTTGCCATTTTCAAGATTCTCTCTTTCTCTTTGGTTTTCAACAGTTTGATTATAATATCTCTCAGTGTGAATCTCTTTGAATGATTCTTTCTTGGAGTTCATTGAGTTTTTTGAATATGCAGGTTCATTTCTTTCATCAAATTTAGGATGATTTCAGCCATTACTTCTGTAAATATTCTTTATGCTCCTTTCTCTCTCACTTCTTTTTTGGGTACGCCCATAATGCATATGTTGATCCGCTTGATGGTGTCCTAAAAGTCCTTCTGGCTCTCTTCATTTTTCTTCATTCTTTTTTCTTTCTGATCCTCGGACTGAATAATCTCAGTTGCTCTATATCCAAATTCACTGATTCTTCCTTCTACCTGCTCAAAATTTCTCGTGAAGTTTTCATTTTATTTATTTCACTTTTCAGCTTCAAAATTTATCTTTGGTTTCTTTTCATAATTCATATCACTTTATTGATATTCTCATTTTGTTAATACATTGTTTTTCTTTAGTTCTTTGTCCATGTTTTTCTTTAGCTTTTTCTAGCCCACTCTGGAAATGCAGGCTGCCGCTGCTTTAAGAGTGGCACCTAACCAGGGAGCAGTTGAGGCATGGGCAAGTGGAAGATGCCACAAACCTTTCCCACCATTTTGAAGTCACCTTTTTCTTGACTCTGTGTTCACTTGATTGCAGTAAACCTTTGGTTCCCAAGTTCTGACCAAGTTGGTTCTGCCAGTTTTTGCTTGGTTTTGTGTGTGTGTGTGTGTGTGTGTGTGTATTTCCTGGGGAACAGAGAATTGAGTGTGTGATTGATTGTAACTTACCTCAGCTATGAACTATTTGAAATAATATCTGCTTAGGAAAGAAATAAACGAGCTAGTGTGTCAAAAGCTTTCTGCAAACCTTTTCACATTTTGTAGTTGCTCAATAAGTGGAAAGTTTTATCATTTTTATATTGTAATAATGAATGTTAAGGTTTTCATGGCTTTAAAATATGTAACATGGTCCACTGCAGTGAAAGAGACTTGAAATTTGGTTCTGTGTAATGATTAGAGATGACTTAGGCAGCTCACTTCACTCCCTGCCCTGACCAGAGGAGCCTTCCTATTCTGCAGCTCCTCTGTTGTTCAGACCAATTTTAGCTTCAGAAATGCAGTGTGGCAACCTTTTCTCTCCTCACTGCATGTGGAAGCTAATGAGTTGAAGATACTTCTCAGAGTCTAATCTTTGGTGGGACCCTATACCCCAGGAGGTTTCAGTGGTCAGATGGAGTTCAGATTGTCACACTTGTGAGTTAGACAGTCACACTTGTGTGTCTTCCAGGGCTTCCAATGTGAGAAAATTTTAAAGTAGAACCTCCAGAGAACTGGTATATAAATTTCTTAGGATTCACAAGCAAACTAACTGATAAATTCTCTGCTCTTCTATTAACTTACTTACAAAATGTGACTCTTAACCTATTCTTCATGGTCAGCAAACACAAGGCCATGATTTTGGCCTTTGTAGAAATAGAGCTTTTTGTCATCTTATAATATTTAGTGTGTGTTTGTGTAGATGTCTGAGTGTACATTTGTTAAAGGAAATAGTCACTAATAATTTCTGTTCAGTAGCATTCAGGCTTGAAATTTTGAGAATTGTGAGATCTGTATTCTCATGTTTTCTCTTTCTCACCTGAGCTCTGTTTAACTTTCTAATCCCCTTGCCTGTCTCCATGAAATGGTCAGATAGGATGACAGTGCAACTGCTGAGTTATTGAAAAATAGGTGAAAGACATGTAGAAAGTCTTAGTTCTCAGTAACAATACTTTCTTTTTGGCAAGTGATCCTGTCACCCTCTAATGACCTGGCTTCTTCAACAAAATACAAGCAGCTCAGGCCTGGGTTGCTGCTTTGTTTATGTGAGCCCTTAGGCCTCCTGTGGCTGGTGAAGGGTAAAAGGAAATCTTCCAGTTCCTCTGTGTTTCCCAGTTATTAATATCTCATCCTGCTTTCACCCCAAGCATCATATTTTGTTGAATGTTCTGGTGGGTCTTATGGGAAGAGGTGAAATTGATTTTTTTCCACAAAGAAATAATGATCTGAATGTGAAAACAGGTCTTTCATCTGTAGAGAATTTCTCTCCCTTTTGCTGTGTGTTCTGGCTGTTCTGGACTAAAAATACAGAGATGAATAACCCTGGAATTGGTCACAGTCAAACTGTAGAGAGATAAGTTCAGTGTGTTAAAAATATTGTTAAATCTATGACATAAGAATCCAACAGTCATGAGGTAAATGTAGCCAGCAAAAAGACAAGGCTGATGGCCAAAGTCTAGAGTAGAGCACAGAACTTTGTGTGACCTTCCTGTGAATTGTCAGTTCCCATGGACTGACAACCTCACCCATCCTTTTGCACATATTGAGGAAGATGATACCTTGCTGATCCAGAAATTGTGTTATGTTTTAGCACTCAGTGGTCTTTGAGGATGTGGCCGTGGACTTTACCCAAGAAGAGTGGGCTTTGCTGGATTTTTCTCAGAGGAAACTCTACAGAGATGTGATGATGGAAACCTTCAGGAACTTGGACTCAGGTAAGGACGGCTTCATTTTTATTTATTTTTCTAGCAAGTAAATATATTGTACTCATCGACCTTCTTATAGGATTTGGGTTGAGGAATTGGAATACATTGGCAATATGACAAACGTTGTTACTTCCCTCATGGGATTAGACTATACTGGCTTCCCCATGAAAGTAAAAATCTATATATTAAACTGACTATTTATTTTATGGTTAAAAATATTGATGCTCTTTAAGTGTTGTATGTATGAGCATTGACTTCAGGGGTCAATTTGGGGCTAAGAGAGATCTGTGATTTAGGACGTCATTAGAGTTTTATGGTGTTTATTGTAAAATTGAGATGATTATTTTGCTGCAAATAAACTCACACCTGTCCATCTATACAGACCCTGGAGACCAAGGTACTGGCGCAATATCAGGGGAATGTGCTCCTCTATCTTCCCTTGTTATTTGCCTTCCTCCGTGAGCACCATGTCAATGAAACTATTTCTCCCTGAGAAGCAAAGAAAGGATCTGAGGAAAGTGGAGATAGAACTTATCCAGACCCACAGTGTCAGGAAGCACCAGGAAGGCAAGAATCTTTTGAAGGACCAGCCCTGCTGAGACGGAATTACATTAGAAGAAATCAACACACACAAAAAAAATCTCTTTTGGTGAGTAGGCTGAACCTCCACACATACCTGAGTTGACTTTTTTGATTTTTCAGCAATCCTCTCACACCTTCTATGTTTGTGAGAAAAAACTTTCTCTATTTCCTCTTATAATATTACCTTTATACACATGCATTGTTTGCAGTAACTTTCTATTTTGCTCTCCTAATTATACCCTATTTATGTTACCATCACTCTCAATCTTTATGGAATTATTTCTTAGTATAATTTTTTACCTTTTTGACAATTGTCAGAATCCTAGAACTGCTATATGCCTCAAAGTATTTCTTTCCTCAGAGATGCCTTTTTCCTCATAAGGCTACCTTACTGTTTTGTTTCATATTGTGAAATTCCACTGAAAATTATTGGGTCAGTTTCTCAAGAGGATAATAATGGACAAAAGTTATCCAGTGAACATATAATAGTGCAATTCATGAAGAAAGACTACTGCTCCTCCATGTTGGAAAAATCTGTGAATTCCTTAGCAGTGAAGATCAGCACAACGATCAGGGGAGGCAGGTGAGGTATCTTTCCTTTTTTTAAATTGTGTTTTAGATGAAGTTTTACAGAGCAAATTAGTTTCTCATTAAACAATACACTTGTTTTGTGACATTGGTTGCCAACCCCACGATGTGTCAACACTCCCCCCTTCTCGACCTTGGGTTCCCCATTATCAGCTTTCCTGTCCCCTCTTCCCTTCTCGTCCTTGCCCCTGGGCTAGTGTGCTCATTTAGTCTCATTTTGTTTTACGGGACTGTCTAATCTTTGGCTGAAGGGTGAACCTTAGGAGTGACTTCAGTACTGAGTTAAAAGGGTGTCCAGGGGCCATACTCTCAGGATTTCTCCAGTTTCTGTCAGACCAGTAAGTTTGGTCTTTTTTTGTGAGTTAGATTTTTGTTCTACATTTTTCTTCAGCTCTGTCCAGGACTCTCTATTGTGATCCCTGTCAGAGCAGTCAGTGGTGGTAGCCAGGCACCATCTAGTTGTGCTGGACTCAGTCTGGTGGAGGCCATGGTAGTTGTGGTCCATTAGTCCTTTGGACTAATCTTTCCCTTCTGTCTTTGGTTTTCTTCAGTCTCTGAGGTGAGTATAGTTCACATATTAGTAATCAGCCTTTCAGGATATAGTCTTAAAGTGTCATGACACTTGTGTGTGTGTGTGTGTGTGTGTTTGTGTGTGCCTGTGTGTATGTATATATTACTAGCTTTCATATGGTGAGTTCATATAATTTTCACAACACAATATTTCCACAAATGTGAATCAGATACTGAGTATTTGAAACATCTTTCACTTGTACCCAATTATCAGAAAGCCCCATTATTTAGAAAGACTGTGACAGTAATGGTAGAAAATACTCAGGCAGAAAATACACACATTCACTGTATATGGTAACTGTGAAATGGTAACAAACTTAGTTCTAAAAACATGCTATTTTTAACCGAAGATATATATAGTAGAGAGCCTACATGAAAGTAAAGATGGTAAAGTAAAGAAAGGTGAAGAAGGTAATTAATGTGGAAAAACTTTCAGCCAGATTGCAAATATTACTAGGCTCAAAAGAACTCCTGCCAGAGTAAATTCTTCTGAATGCTGTGAATGTGGAAAAACCTTCATGAATCAGTCATCATTGAAGCATCACATCAGATCTCACACTGGATACATACCTCATTAGTGTAAGCAATGTGGAGAAGCTTGCAGTTGTCCCTCATTCCTAAGACCTGGCGTGAGAACACTTACTGGAGAGAAACTTTATAAATTTAAGGATTGGGGAAAACCCTGTAGTTCATCCTCACCCATCACTAAACATATAAGAGCTCACAGTGGAGAGAGGCCTTATGAATGTAAGGAATGAGGGACAGCCTTTAGAGTTCCTCAGCCTTCACTACACATACAAATTTTCACAGTGGAGAGAGGCTTTTTGAATGCAAGGAATGCGAGAAAGCCTTCAGCTGTTCCTCATTCCTCAGTCAACATATAAGAACTCACAGTAGAGAGAGGCCTTATCAATGTAAGGAATGTGGGAAAGCCTTTCTTTGCCCTTCATTCCTCACTACTCATATAAGAATTCCAAGTGAAGAGAGGCTTGTGAATGTAAGGTATGTGGGAAATCCTTTTGTCAGTCTTCACAGCTCACTAGATATGAAAGATCTCACAGTGGAGAGAAAGCTTATGAATGAAAGGAATGTGGGAAAGTCTTTGGTTATTCTTCAGATCTCACTACTCATATAAGAACTCACAGTGGTGAGATGCCATACATACATATAGAATGAGGGGAACTTAAGTTCTCTCAGCCTTTTGAAGACATGTGAGAAGGTACACTCGTAAGAAACAATATATGCGTAAGTAATGTTAGAAAGCTTTTGGTTATACCTCTACTTTTCAAAAAGCATGTCGTGTAAGGAATGTGATATGGGAAAGTTTTTCTTTTTTCACCTGTACTTTCCAAAATGTGAGGTTTCACGCGTGCTGGAAGGCCTTCACTAATTACCTCTTCTGAATATGTGAGAAATCACACTTGAGAAAATATCGTTTATATGTATGGAACATGGATACATCTACAAGTCTTTTGGAATTCCTGGAAAACATAGAATATTATACTATGATTTGATCCTATTAATGTAAAACATGAAGAAAGCCTTCGGTATCTGTTCTCACTTAACCTCTGAGACCCCACACATGGAAGGCTCTGTGACTCTAAGCATAGTACCCTTTCAGTTGTAGCACTCGACTTTAGATAAGTAGCATAATGTTATTTTGGTTCTGTTATATACAAATTGTCTTTATTATAAAATCTCACCAACCCTTGGGTGTCCTGATATGAGTTTTCTTTTTAACAACTATGTTGTTAAAGTTCTTATACTTCTTCACGTTATGATGTAGTCTTTTCTCATCTTAGAAAATTTGAATTTAACAGAAAATTATAAGGAAAATTTAAAAATCACTCAGTAACCCACTACTCTTGTTATTTTGGGTATTTCCTTTTAGCCTTTTTTGGACTGCATAGCACTGGTGTTTTTTTGTTTTTTTTTTTAACAGAATTTGTGTTATTCTGTATGTGTAGTTTTGTACTGAACTTTTTTTTTTTTTTTTTTGCATGTTTTGCTACTCTCATTTGTTCTCCAGAACTGTTATGGTCCCTGGTTTCCTGATGAGGAAACTATTCAGCAAGTTTTATCCCAAATTCCTATCATTCCACAAAAATGCCCCTCACAAATGGCACTGTGAGAAGCAGGGTTCGCATTAAAGGAGAGCTCGGCTCCTATTGGGAGACCATGCAGATTCATTCCCTGACCTAGCAGCAATGGAGCTTCTGTCCAGCACAAGCCAGAGCCTGTATTTTGAGATAAAGTCCTGCTTTTGGTAATTCTGTGGTCCAGGAGAGTGTGACAGGCCAGGAGCTGAGGGTGCAGTTGCTAGTCTAGGCTGGACTACTGGCTTCTGCTCTACCTGGGGAACATACCTGCTGCAGGGCTTGGAGGTTTATCCAGAGACGTTGCTCCATGGCTCCTCATAAGGGGCCTAGGAAATGGTGGTCTCAGATCCAGAAGAATTTCTGTTACACCTTCTCCTCACTTATTGACAATGTTAGGTGCCAAAGACCAGGTAGTTATGTGAAAATCCGTGTTATGCAAAAGTGGAGAGTGACCACATCATATCACAAAACCATTGAGAATCATAGCCCAACCTAGTTGATAAATAGCCACCGAGGTGGGGGCGGCCACAGTGACCAGCAATGGAGTAGTGAAATTCAGCAGCACAGGCTCCACAGCCCCCTGTCTCCCACCGGCTGAGAGCACTCCCTGCTCAGCACAGACGACAAGAACTTCACACCCAGGGACACCTTTAGCAAGATGGTGACATCGCCCCTGACCCAGCTCACCCTGCAGGACTTGCCACTGCAGATCCTCATGAAGGAGGAGGACTCGTGGATCAGTTCCTGCTGCCTGCGCCTGGGGGTATAGGCCGAGCTGGAGGGGTGCAACAAGGACCACATGCTGTAGACTGAGGAGCTGACACACATGCTCTAGCAGAAGCAGCAGCTGGTGGAGCGGCCGCCCCTGCAGCTGGAGCAGGAGAAAGGAGCCCAGCAGCCCAGCCCCAGCCTGGGCCCAGCCGCCCTTGGCACCGCTGCTGCTGCTATAAAGCAGGTGAGCAGCATTGCCAGGTGCCAGCTGAGCTGGCCACCCCAGGCCCCACGCACCCCTTCAGCCCCAGCTGGCTGTCCCCACTGCCAGCCATGCAGACCCTGGCGCTCCAGCCCATGGTAGTGAAGCAGAAAGCTGGGCTGCCTGAGCCAGCACTGTTGTCCGCCCCGCAGCTGCTCCTGGGCCCCCAGCTGCTCCATGACAGCCAGCGTTATTCTCACCTCACACTTCAGCATTCGTTATTGGCAGACATGTCGTTAATGTACAGAACAGTCAGATAGTTGTTTTTTACTGTTATCATAAATGCGAAATGTCAGATAACAAGACAGTAAGTGAGGAGTAGGTGTAGTCTTCTCATAAAACCTGTTGCTTCGGGTGGATTCCGACCCATAGCGACCCTGGAAGAGAGAGTAGAACTGCCGCATACGGTTTCCAAGGAGTGGCTGGCAGATTTGAACTGCCGACCTTTTGGTTAGCAGCCATATTAATTAACCACTGCACCACCAGGGCTCCTATAGGCCTAGCAGTTCCCTTTCAGAGTCATCTTGTGGAAATCCCTGGGCACCTTAATGGTGTCCATTAATAATAGTGATATTGGAAATAGTGAGGCTCGAAATGGTGTCAGTGTACAACATGGAGTTTTCAATAAATGCCTGGCTACACATCGGAATATTGTACTGCCAGTAAAAGACTTTGTTGAGAAAACTGCAGCCCACAGGAGGAGATGCAGTCATAGCTTACTGCTGTTTGAAATGCAGGGTATAAAATAGTGTGTATATGATTGTGGTAGTTTTAGAAAACATTTATATATGCAGACAAATCAGCTTGTACAGAAGTTCCACCCTACCACATTAATAGGGATTCTCTCGCAAAGGCAAGATGAGTGATTTCTTTACTCATTTTGCTTTTTTTCTACACTCATTGTTCATTACTTGTGTAAATTTTTAAACTGAAAAATAGTAATTCAGTTTTGGAATGTACAGCAGTATGAATTTTGACAAATATATCAAGTCATATCACCAGTACCACAATGAAAGTACGGAACAGTTCTCTTCCCTCCAAAAAAAATGCCTTGTGCAGCCCCTTTTTATTCAAACCTTCCCCTCAACATGAATCCCTGGCATGTCCTTATACATGTCATTCAGTATGTAGCTTTTAGATTCTGGCTCCTTTCATTTAGCGTAATGCATTGGAGATTTCATCCATTTGATGAAAGTATTGATAGTTTGTTCTTTTTAAGTGTTGTGTAGTGTTCCATTGTATACACGTATCTCAGTTTGTGTATTTACCAGTGGAAAAACATTTGAGTTGTTTCCTGTTTTTATGACTAAAAAGCTATAAGCATTAATGCACAGTTTTTTATATGAACATTAGCTTTCATTTTTCTCACTTATATCCCTGTGTGGGATTGCTGTGTCTTTTGGTAGCTGTGTGTTTACCTTTATATGAAACTGCCAATCTGCTTTTCAAATGGGCTGTGCAATTTTGTATTCCACCAAGTGATGTATAATTCCACTTGCTGCTGGCATCTGGAGACGTTGCTTTCTGGAGGAATTTAGCACACTTCTCGTTGCTGCTTGCTTCAGAGGAGGAAGTTTGGATGGGCAGTTCTCCTGACAGGCAGCCTTGCATTTGCTGAGAAGAGGGTGTGGGATGTAGCATCTGGATTAGGCCACAAGCCCAAGTATATGGGATTCCAGGGTATGGCCACCACTGCCTAAATCAAGAGCTGGAGGAAACTTGCAGTGTCCACATGCCATGCCCTTCAGGAGCCCAGCACCAGAAAACCCACATGCAGCAAAGCAGGGACAAAAGTGCCCCCTCCAGGAGCCTGGAAAATGATCACATGGGAACAAGAAAGGGAAGTCCCTTCTTCATCCAATGTCTTCCATTGTCATCCATACACTGGTAACTGGTCAAGAAGAAATATGAGGCCCAGCTCCATAATCACAAAGCAAGCAAAAACCAGGCATCTGCAGCAGAAACAATAAATGGTTAACCAGGAAAATGGTCAAAGCATGGCTTTGTATTAAGTTGATTTTCTTTGAGTGACAAACCAGCTCCCAGGCTTAGTTCTTGGTCCTCAATCTGCTCCCCCTTAAACGCCTGTCTCTGTGTCTGTCTACTTATGATACCAACTTTGAATGTCTTCTCTGACATCAAGTGCAAGGGCAGTTCTTGTGACTAACCACCTAGTCCGAGGTCTGATCTCACAGTTAAAGGGGACAGTCGTCTAGCCTTCCCAATCTGCCCAACTCTTCAGACACTGACCACAGGTTTGGGGGTTCCCAGGGCCACCCAGACTTCCAACCAGCAGACTAAAGTTTAGAGGTTCCCCTACCCCTCAGGTTCAATAATTTGCTAGAATGACTCAAAATTCAGGAAGTGCTCTACTTATAATGACAGATTATAGCAACAAAGGGTACAAATAGGACCACCATAAAGAAGAGATACATAGGGTGAGGTTTGAGGAGGTTGCAAACGTGGAGCTCCCATGTCACAAGGATGCTTGCACCTTCTCTGCCCCCATGCATAGACATCTATTACCAACCAGGAGGCTCACCTGAGCTTCAGTGTCCAATGTTTTTATTGGGGTTTCATTACTTAGGCATGAATGATTGATTCACTGGTCACATGATTGAACTCATAATCTAGTCCTATCTCCCCCAGAGTTCAGGTAGACGTATGTTGATAACACATGGTGGCCTTTTGAGCCCTGTATACATTGAGTCACTTCTTTAAGATATGCTACACAGTATGCTCTGAAGTCATCCATTAACATCCGAAACACTCCAATCATTCCAGAAGTCCTCTATATAAACTGACTTTTCACCACACATGACTGCTTTTCTCTTCCCCTATCTTAAGGTGAAAAATACTGCTCACTAGCATCAGGAAAGACCAGGTGCTAGAAAAGCACATCATGTATGGGAAAGTGAAGGGTCAGCAAAGAACAGAGGAGACCCTCAATGAGATGTATTGACACGATAGCCACAACAATGGACTAAAACATAACGATTATGAAGATAGTGCAGGACTTCAGTGTTTCGGTTATACAGAAGTTCACCATGAGGAAGAGTTGACTTGACAGCAACTAATAATATGTATCAGTGTTTTACATGAATTAACTCATTTACCATTAACCCAGGTAATCCTCAGCAATCTCTATAAGACAACTTCTGTTGTCTCATTGTATAAGTCCTAGAGGTTGCAAGGACAGATCAGGATTCAAGCCAAGACCTTGGGTGGACCATGCTGTCTTTATGGATGCACTGCAAGTGCCAGGAGCTCTAGGCTCAAAATAAATCAAGGCACTGTCATCTCTGGGTGTAAATGAGCCAAAAAGCAAGTCTTGCCCTCATGACTAGAGATGGTGAATATAACCAACTAGGGTTTTTATAAAAAGAATTGGTCAACATTCAACCATTTTAGGAGGTAACATAAGATCAGGAACCGATGGTACTGAAGGAAGAAGTCCAAGCTGCAATGCAGGCATTGGCAAAAAACAAGGCTTCGGGAATTGACGGAATATCAATTGAAATGTTTCAACAAACGGATGCAGCGCTGGAAGTACTCACTCATCTATGCCAAGAAATTTGGAAGACAGCTACCTGGCCAACTGACTGGAAGACATCCATATTTATGCCTATTCCCAAGAAAGGTGATCCAACCAAATTTGGAAATCATCAAAGAATATCATTGATATCATATGCAAGCAACATTTTGCTGAAGATCGTTCAAAAGCTGCTGCAGCAGTATATCGACAGGGAACTGCTAGAAATTCAAGCTGAAGTTAGAAGAGGACATGGAACAAGGGATATCATTGCTGATGTCAAATGCATCCTGGCTGAAAGCAGAGAAAACCAGAAAGATGTCTGCCTGTTTTTGTTGACTATGCTAAGTAAGGCACTCGATGTGTGGATCATAACAAACTATGGTTAACATTGCGGAGAATGGGAATTCTGGAACACTTAATTGTGCTCATGAGGAATCTGTAAATGGATCAAGAGGCAGTCGTTCAAACAGAACAAGGGGATACGACATGGTTTAAAGTCAGGAAAGGTGTGCGTCAGGGTTATATCCTTTCACCATACCTATTCTAGCTGTATGCTGAGCAAATAATCCGAGAAGCTGGACTATATGAAGAATGGGGCATCAGGATTGGAGGAAGACTCATTAGCAACCTGTGGTATGCAGATGACACAACCTTGCTTGCTGAAAGTGAAGAGGACTTGAAGCACTTACTGATGAAGATCAAAGACC
>NW_004444013.1:163232-204383 GCF_000243295.1 Trichechus manatus latirostris
GTATGCAGATGACACAACCTTGCTTGCTGAAAGTGAAGAGGACTTGAAGCACTTACTGATGAAGATCAAAGACCACAGCCTTCAGTATAGATTATATCTTAACTCAAAGAAAGCAAAAATCCTCACAACTGGACCAACAAGCAACATCATAATAAATGGAGAAAAGATTGAAGTTGTCAAGGATTTCATTTTGCTTGGCTCTACAATCAACACCCATGGAAGCAGCAGTCAAGATCTCAAAAGACGCATTGCATTGGGCAAATCTGCTGCAAAAGACCTCTTCAAAGTGTTGAAAAGGAAAGATGTCACCTTGAAGACTAAGGTGCGCCTGACCCAAGCCATGGTGTTTTCAATTGCCTCATATGCAATTGAAAGCTGGACAATGAATAAGGAAGACCGAAGAAGAATTGACGCCTTTGAATTGTGGTGTTGGTGAAGAATATTGAATGTGCCATGGACTGCCAAAAGAACAAACAAATCTGTGGTGGAAGAAGTACAACCAGAATGCTCCTTAGAAGCAAGGGTGGCGAGACTACGTCTTACATACTTTGGACATGTTATCAGGAGGGATCAGTCCCTAGAGAAGGACATCATGCTTAGTAAAGCAGAGGGTCAGCGAAAAAGAGGAAGACCCTCGATGAGATGGATTGACAGTGGCTGCAACAATGGTCTCAAACATAAAGATTGTGAGCATGGCGCAGGACCGGGCAGTGTTTAGTTCTGTTGTGCATAGGGTCACTACAAGTCGCAACTGACTCGATGGCACCTAACCACAAGAACAGGGTTTTTTATACAATGGAAGCATTCACTGGAGGAAAATGAACCCTACTGCCCACCTCTGCAACTAGCTCCGCCCACCACATCTGGTCCCGCCCGCATCCCCGCCTTCCATTTTAGTTGCAGCCGCCGCCAGCCTGGTCCCCACCTAGGGCCGAACTGCGTCTCTAAGGCAGGGAAATAGCTCTTAGCATTCCCAGCTGGAATAAGCTGCCACAGGAACCTGTCTCCCCAACCTCCAGTACGTTCGCAGGTGGTACAGGAAATGAAAGTGCGTGTCCGCCAGCCGGCGGCCATTTAACTTGCATTTCCAGTCCTGGCTGAGGTAAGTTTTTGCAGATCTCCGCGTCTGCCCAGTCCACGTGGAGCCGTGAGGGAGCCGGAGGGTCTGAAGGGGCAGGTGCGGGGCAGAGGGCACCGTCCCAGGCCCGGCGGTGCGCATTCTTGGCTGCTCCTTCCTCCCGTGGAAGCTCTGCAGCCCCTCATAGAGCCTGCCTGGCTCAGCCGGCGCTAGTCAGGGCCTCTGAGGCATGGGCCCCCCGGAGCGTTGGTCCCTCGCGGAAGAGGCGGGACAGGGAGTGTGGTCAGAGTGCATTCAGCTGATGCTTTCCATCTGCTGTGCTTTACACTTTACCAGTTGCCGTGGAGTCGATTCCGACTCGGAGTGAACCTATAGGACAGAGTAGAACTGCCCCATAGGGTTTCCAAGGGTGTAATCCTTACAGAAGCAGGCTTCCACATCTTTCTCTTCGGGAGCGTCTGGTGGGTCCATCTGCCGACCTTTTGGTTACTAGCCGATCGCTTTAACCACTGCGCCACCAGGGCTTCTTACCTACACTCTTTAAAAGCCTGCAGAGCATTTGTGTCTTTTCTCCAGAATGAAAATCCTCTCTGTTGTTTGGGTCATGGAAACTCTGGCGCCAGCATCGCGAATTGTTCTCGCTGACCTGGCGATTCTGGGCTATTCCAGTGAACACAGGGTGAAATTGTTTTCACTGTGGGTATCAGTTATTGGCTGTAAAATCCCACCACCCACTCCAATTTGGCACCCACCACACGCCTTTGTTTTCTGTGCTTGAGCCACCCCTTTCACAGGTCGTGGATGATACCGGATTCTCTGCTGACTCGGATTTACACACACATTTCCCACTTGCAGTAGTCTCTCAGACCTTTCCCCATGCCATCAACCAGGCCCAACCATGCTAGTAGCAAAATTCTACCAAATCTATGAATCTTATTTTAAATATCTTTCACTTAGAAGCCATCTAACCTGTCCCTCAGGTTAGGTCTTTTCATTTACAGGCTCTCAGATGTCCAGAAATTTCATTATTTATTTAAAATTGTCTTCCATGCTAGACTGTAATACCTATGGGCAGGCCTTATGGACCTTTTTGTTTATCTTATGCTTGGCCTGACATGCTGCTTGCTCCTTGACGGATGTCCAGGAAAAGGTTAACCCAGCAGGCCTGGGTTGCTAACATGCTGTAATTTCTGAAGAAAGGCTTGCCTTCAGGAGTGGTGTTTGGCCTGCCCCTGGGAGATGAGCTCTGAGCCCTTGGAATATTCTGATAAGAGTGTTTTTGTGTGCTTGAAGCCTTGTGCCGTGCTGTTTGACAAGATAGTTTATGCGGACAATGTAATTTATGGTGAAGGTCTGTTTTTGCTTTTGGGGGATCTGGGTAGCTTAGATCAGTCACATGAGGACTGCATGCCTAATGTGACTTACCACCTAATTAAAACCCTGAACACCAATGAGATGGGCAACTGCTAGACAATGGCCGAGTAGGGCTAGACTAGACATTCTGACTTCCTCATTCTAGTTCCAGGAGAAGCTGCCGGAATGAAAAATAAGGAACTGAGGGCAAATACCAGACAAAACCAGTCGGAGGTGCCCGTACAGGCACAGAACAACGCACACATGCGCAAAGAGCCTCAACTTGTCCTCCCAGTGTCTTACCACAGAGATTTCACTGACATGGGGCGGGGGGGGGGGGGCTGGGAAGAGCTAAGCCGCCATTGTCCTATCACCGTGGCCATTTTGTGAACCTGAATCTCATTGTGGCTGCGTTGACCTGATGACAACAATATCATCATAGAAGTTGTCCACCAATCCTGATATACCACATTCCTGAACACACCCTGACGAAGAGCCCCCTACTCTGCTTTCCTCCCCATATAAACCCCTGTGCCTGCCTAGGGGAGCTATCTTGGCAATGCAGGTCCCGGTGTGCTCCTTTGCTTGGCCAACCAAATAAAACTTTCTTCTTTCGTTTTCAACCAGACTGTGCCTTAGTGCTGTGCCGAGCGGAACCTGGAGGTCTGGTAACATATTTGGGCGAGCCAGACAGGAGGCAACTGCTCAGTGTTCAGGGTGCACCAGTCCTGACCTGATGAGAACCTCAGCAGCTGGCAATGGGACTGCTTGTTCTGTCTGGGCCCCTCTTCAGACTCTGGGTAGACATGCTATGAACCCAATGGCAACTCCAGAAAGCAAGGGAAGAAATCTGCAGTAATCAGGTAAGTGCTATTTCTGGTGGATTTGAATCCTGGCAGGTCCATGAGGTGGTCCATGGTAGATAGGACTAGACCCCTGCCATCTCATGAGCGCCCCTCTGGATCGAGGGAGCGTCCTTCTGTCTGAACATATCTGGAACACCAGTGTTGTTTTGTTTGTTGTTGCGTGAGTGTGTAGCAATAAGAAACATGGGTAATACTAAAAGCATTCCTGAGTGTTCACCCTTAGGGTATATTTTAAAGAAGTGGGATAAATTTGGCTATGATTGTATGAAAAAGAAGAAATTAATTTTCTTGTATAATACTGCTTGGCCCCAGTATCATCAGGGGGACCAAGAAAAGTGTTCCATGAACGGATCACTGAACCATAACACCATCCTTCAGCTAGATTTACATTGCACAAGGAATGGTAAGTGGGATGAAAAACATTATGTAGAAGCTTTTGTGTCATTATATAATGATGAGAAAACTCAAAAGGCTTATAAAATTTGTGTCCAACAGGAAAAAAAAGGGCCCGCCGTGCTGCCACCAGTGCTAGTGGTGGATGATCCTTTTGATTCTCTGGGGCCACCACAGCCTCTACCTTACACCCCTCTCCTTGATGACTGCCCCTTCCCAGAACCTGACCAAGGGAAAAGTGGGGAGCCAGACAAGAAGATAGGGCTGCCCAGATGTCCTGGGAATCTTCCTTTGTCACCACCACATACAACGGGGGGATGGCCTATCAAGGGACAGATTTGACCCAAGGTGCTGAGGGGCCGGGACAGAGCTAACAGAGAGGGCCAGCCTCTGGCCAGTATCCCCTCTGCCAAACCCCACTGGCAGATGGGGGTGTAGTTCGGGTTCATGTTCCCTTTAGTACAGCGGACCTTATTAACTGGAAGAACTACATGCTGTGATATCGAGAGGATCTGGTAAAAATGTATTAGCTGTCTATCACAATTAATTCCTTTGATCCCACTTGGGCAGACTCAGTCTCTCTTAAGCACCTCCCTTTCCCTGGAGGAGAGGCAGATAGTCCTAGACAGGGCCCGAGAGGAAGCCCAGAGACAATATGACGTTCAGCTGGCAGGAGATGAAGTTGATGACATCTTCCCCCTTTGAGACCCCTGCTGGGATCACAGTCAAAATGGCAGAGTATGATATGCTCACCCGTTATCAGGACTGTCTCTTAGTGGGTCTTAAAAATGGAGTACCTAAGCTCTTAAATTGGAATAAGGTGTATGAGATTAAACAGCACACAAATGAGGATCCTTCAGCTTTCCTTGAAAGGATTTATAAAGCTTTTAGACAGTACACTGATCAGGATCCAGAGGATCCAGCAAACACTCGGATGGTCAATAGTATTTTTATAGGACAGTGCACCCCGGACTTTGCGAAAAAGCTCCATAAGATAGCTGGGGCTGGGACCATGAGCATCAGATACCTGGTTGAAATGGCATTTAAGGCCTATAATAACAGAGAGGATAAAGACAGGAAGCGTCAGGTTGCCCTGCTAGTAGCAGCAATACAGGCTAGGCCCTCAGAAGGGAAGAAACCTACTGGCCCTAGTGAGGCCCGACTTCCGCCCCCACCGGGAAGAAACCAGCGTGCCTGTTGTAAAGAGGAGGGCCACTGGAAGAGAGCGTATCCCAAGAAAAAGACTAGGCAGCTCAAATGCTAGCCCTAACCCTAGAAGAGGACTCTGACTAGGGCAGACTAGGGGCAGGACTTCCCCCTGAACCTCTGGTTATAATAAACATGGAGGGAAAACCTACTCAATTTTTTGTTGATACTGGAACTACACACTTGGTCCTTACCAAACCAGTCAGACCCTTGTCCAGGCATAAGATCTCAGTAGTTGGAGTAGCAGGTAAAGAAGATACCCACTCATTCCTTCAACCCCTCACCTGCTCCTTCCCTGGAAAAGTGAAAACTTTGACCCCCTCTTTCCTGTACAAGCCTGATTGCCCTGTCCCCTTGTTGGGCCGAGAATTAATTAAATAAATCACAAGCTGGAATACACTTCAGCTGAAGACAGATGTGTGTTCAAGTTCCAGTAGAACAGGGATGGAAGTCACACTTACTGTTGTGTTCCACTCTGCAAACCCAGGGACAAGAAACAATCCGCTTTCCCTGCCAAGCTGTGATGACAAAGATTAACCCGCTAGTATGGGCCACCCAATGCCGGCACACAGTGCAGTTCCAGTGAAGGTTGAGCTACTTCCAGGAATAATCCCGCCTAGGCTGACACAATACCCAATAGGACAAGAGGCTCAGTTGGCAGTACTGCGTTTAGTACAGAGATACTTAGAGTTTGGACTCTTTAAGGTTCTGCACATGTGCTTTCAACACTCCAATCCTGCCTATGAAGAAGAAGGATGGCTCCTATCAATTTGTCCAAGACCTGCAGGCCATCAACCAGGTAACAGTACATCCCACCATGGCTAATCCTTTTGCCTTGCTCTCGACACTATCACGTGCTTAGAAATTTTTCTTGGTCTTAGATTTAAAAGATGCTTTCTTCTGTGTGCCTTGGGACCCAGTAGCCAAGAGATTTTTGCCTTTGAATTGGAAGACCCAGATACTAGACAAAAACAACAATATTGCTGGCAGGTTCTACCTCAGGGCTTTAAAAACACTCCCACTGTGTTTGGAACCACCCTAGCCCGAAGGTTCCAAAGGCTGACACTGACAGATGGCACCCTGTTGCAATATGTGGATGACTTACTGATTGCCAGCTCTGATGAGTTTAGCTGTGCAGAGAACATTGTGACTGCATTAAACTTTTGGGCAGAGGCTGGGTATAGGGTGTAGAAAGAAAAGGCCTAGATGGCCCAGCAGAAGGTCACCTATTTGGGGCTTATCATTAGTAAGGGAAAGTGGGAGCTCCATCCAGACAGGAAAGAAGCTATATGTAGGCTAGCACCCCTAGGGAACTGGAAACAGCTCCAAGGGTTTCTGGGGATGGTAGGCTTCTGCAGGATATGGATCCCTAATCTTGGGCTACTTACCAAGCTCCTGTGTGCCTTCCCAAAAGGAAAAGAGACAGACTTGTTTCTTTGGACTAAACAAGAACAAACAGCACTTGAACAGGTTATAAAAGCCCTACTAGAAGCCCCAGCATTAGGGCTCCCAGACTTGCATAAACCTTTTGATCTTTTTGTACATGAACATCAGGGTGTAGATGTAGGGGTTTTGACCCAAAATCTGGGCTCCTGAAGACGGCCAGTGGCTTAATTCTCGAAGACTATGGACCCAGTCACCTGTGGGTGGCCAGCGTGCCTTAAAGCTGTAGCAGCCACTGTAAAGATCCTGAAGGGAGCCCAAAAGCTAACCTCGGGCCAAACCATTCGATTTGAAACCCCTCATTTGTGCTCACTATACTGGAACAAAGTCATTGGCTATCCCAGAGTCGAATAACTCAATACTAGTCTGCTCTGGTTGATAATACCAATGTGTTGGTCCAGTCTGCTGTCGCTCTAAATCCAGCCACCCTTCTCCCCACTCTGCTTCTGGGAGACCCCATCCATCATGACTGTGTTCAGACTGTGGACCTGGTCTATGCCAGCCACCCAGACCTACAAAATCAGCCTCTAGCAGATGCTGACTTAGAGTTCTTCACAGATGGAAGTAGCTTCATAGAGGGTGGCCAACAGAGGGTGGGCTATGCAATTGTCAGCCTCACCAAGGTCCTCGAAGCAAACGCTCTCCCCAGTGGAACCTCGGCCCAAAAGGTCAAACTGGTCACGATGATTCAGGCTTTGTGGCTGGCCAAGTCCAAGCGAGTGACCATTTATACAGACTCAAGGTATGTTTTTAGGGTTCTCTATGTACACAGGGACTTGTGGAGACAGGACTCTAAACTCGGCCGGCAAAGAGGTTAAACACAGCCAACAGATTTTACAACTCCTTGAGATGGTGCTACTCCCTGCCACCCTGGCCATGGTACACTGCAAAGGACATCAGCAGGAAGGTAAAGCAGTGGCCAAGGGCAACCAAAAGGCTGACTTAGAGGCCAAGCAGGCTGCCAGAACAATGGCCCCAGTTGTAGTTGCTGCCTTCTTTCCACGTCTTATTTTGCCACCAGCCATGGAAGACCCTGGTTACAGTGAAAAGCAGCTTTATGTGGCTGATCAGTGGCCATTCCAGAAAAAGAATAAGTGGTTCTGCACAGGGATGGGAGGCTGTTAATTCCACAACACGGGATCCCCGGCATCCTGAAGCACCTACATGAGACCACTCACTACGGGCGAGAAGCGATGTATGATTGGGTAAAGAGACACTTTGTCAGCCAAAATTTGCAGGCTGTTATCAGAGATGTTACTAAACAATGTGTCATCTGTCAGGAAAACAATCTCAAGACCTTCTCAGCAGCACCAGAGCAGATCCAGTACCAAGGATATGTTCTGGGAGAAGATTGGCAAATAGACTTCACTGAGATGCCCTGGGATCCAGGCAACTACAGGTATCTACTAGTGTTTGTAGACACCTTTCCCAACTGGGTCGAAACATTCCTTTGCAGGACTGAAAAGGCCACAGAAGTTGCCAGAGGACTACTGGAAGACATCATCCCCAGGTTTGGCCTCCCACAAACCATCGGGAGTGACAATGGAACATATTTTACTCCTCAGGTCACAGAACTTGTAGCCTGACAACTGGGGATGAAGTGGCATCTTCACAGTGCGTGGAGACTCTGATCTAGCGGAAAGGCAGAAAGGATGAACCAGACTATCAAAACCCATTTGGCCAAATGGAGACCAAATTTACTTGGGTTAAGGCCCTTCCCTTGGCTCTGTTCAGGATTAGAGTTGCACCTTGAGCTAAACTTAAGGTAAGTCCTTTGAGCTTGTATATGGGCATCCCCTCCTCCATAACTTGGGAGGGCTTCAATACTTTGAATCCTGAGCAGATTCTAGAGGTTGAGAATATGCATGAGCAAGGCCAACTCACTATTAAACAATATTTGTATTTTGCAGCGGGAATGCTTGACTCTCTTCACAGGTATGTGACATGGCAGATTCTTCCACAGCCCAAAGTCCCTCTCCACGTTTCAAAGCCTGGTACCTGGATATATGTCAAGACCTGCAACGCTGCAGACCTGACAGAAAAATGGAAGGAACCTTTTGAGGTGTTGATGTCAACTCCTACTGCAGTCAAGATCACTGGAAGGGGAGCATGGATCCACCACTCTCGCACAAACCGGCTCCCACTCCCAATATCGTCCAACAGACGCTACAAAACAGTAAGAATTGGAAAGACAGTGATAACTGGGAGATTTGGCCCTTAGAGGGTTTAGCTTGGTTGTTTAAGAAGAAACAAGTAACATAGACAATTGTGCCAGTTGATTGTCATCCCCTGGTGGCTGCGTATGTTGTTTTAGCCTTATTGATAATTATTTTCTGGTTTTGTATGACTGGTACTTGCTTCCTGCTGGGTTTAATTACTGACTGCTCTGTTCATAATTCTATTCATGCTTTGGGCTCTTACTCTCCTGTGCATGCTGCCACACACATGCAGCCTTATATAATTTCCGTCTTATTCCCTCACCTCTTAGACATTCTGTTTGTTTATCCCCTGCGTCTCTCTCAGAGAGACAAAGTCCCCGGAATGGCGAGATAACTGTCTCATAAGTACCTCAAATGGTCTGCACTTGCAAGATTGCTAGGCTGCTTCACCCCCTGCCCCACCAGAACTAAACACAATGTAGAAGCAATCCTGGGCAACAATTACACCCAAGTATCCCACCTACCAAAAACATCACCAGATACCCCACATGATGGGTCTCCCTCTGGGTCCATCTCTCATCTACTCCCATATATGAGATTAACATTTCCTGGGCTGAGAACTGATCCCACCCTATTTGTTCACAACTCATTGACCAAGAGTTCATTTCCTCTAATTACAATAAAGATTTTGCCCAACAGACCATCCAGAGTATCACTAATTCCAATGCTACAACCCCAGACAATTGGAATGAGACAAAATGTATCCCGACTAATCTGACCAACCAAATTTGCTGCACAGGGGCACCAACAAAGGGAAGATACCCAAAAATTTCCCAAGAACTCTTTGTTTGCTCTCTAACTATTGCTTGCAGTACCACATGGGGCCTATACCCACAGGCACACTCTATCACCTCTGAAGCATATGTACAATGCAACAAGAGAGGATACCAGAGCCCCACATATCAAGTATACCAACCTGAACTTTATGGTCCCGTAGCCCCAAGCTTGCAGAACAACACTGGGCATGAGTAAGATAACACCACCCTCAATAACTGCATCACTGAATCTCTGTGTGCCCCTGTCTTAGTCATCTAGTGCTGCTCTAACAGGAATACCACAAGTGGATGGCTTTCACATTTCTCTTTCACAAAGAGAAATTGATTTTCTCACAGTCTACTAGGCTTCAAGTCAAAATTCAGGGCGTCAGCTCCAGGGGAAGCTTCACCTGTCTGTCAGCTCTGGAGGAAGGTCCTCATCATCATCAGTCTTCCCCTGGATCGGGAGCTTCTCCACGCAGGAACCTCGGGTCCAAAGGACATGCTCTGCTCCTGGCACTCCTTTCTTGGTGGTATGAGGCCCCCCACTCTCTGCTTGCTTCCCTTTCCTTTTATCTCTTGAGAGATAAAAGGTGGTGCAGGCCGCACCCCAGGGAAACTCCCTTTACATTGGATCAGGGATGTGACCTGGGTAAGGGTGGTGTTACAATCCCACCCTAATCCTTAACGTAAAATTACAATCACAGAATAGAGGACAACTACACAACACAGGGAATCATGGTCTAGCCAAATTGATACACACATTTTTGGGAGGACACAGTTCAATCCATGACATTCCACCCTTTAGCCCCCCAAAAATCACATCCTTGCAACACGCAAAACATATTCATCCTGTCATATCATAGCAAGTCTTAACTCCAAGTCCAAAATCCAAAACTTCCTCTTTATTTGTGAAATCTAGAATATAAGTTATCTACTTCTAAAGGTACAACGGCAGAACAGGCACAAGCTAGACTTTTCCATTACAAATGGGAGAAACTAGAGGAAAAGAAGGGATAACAGGCATCAAGCAGGTCAGCAGAACACATTACATTAGCCCTCAAGGCTTTGAAAATAAACCTCTGTTCTCTGAGACAATTTACACAATGGCCCTGCCCTCCAGACTCTAGGTATTGGCCACAGTCTCCAGATTCTGAGTGAAAGCCCCTCGGCCCTGGGCTTCAGCTCCACCTTCCAGGCCCACTGGGACAGCAACTCTGTTCCCTTGGCTTTAGGGGCACAATTCTCCCAGTCCATCTGAGTGGCATCTCCACCCTTAGAAACACCAGAGGCTATGGCTTCACCCTTTGAAACCCCTGAGGTCTTGGCCATACCTTCTGAGACTGAGGCAGCTTGGCTTCTTGTGTTTCTTGTCTCTTCAGCTTCTGTTTCCTGTGGCCTCTCAGCCCTCAGGCCTCAACACCCACATCTGCCCTGCTGGGGCAAGTGTTCCAAAGCCTGTAGCTCCACCGGTAAGTGCCTGGAGGCACCCCTCTCTACCAGGAAGCCTCCTGCGCACAGGCATTCAATTCTCTCACTCCGTGGGTCGGCTCCAGCGCCATGTTGCGCTGGTCTCCTGGTTCTGCTGCTGTTGGTTCTCTGCTGCTGCTGCTTTTCTATTGCTGCAGGTTCTCTACTGCTGCTTGTCCTCTGCCACTGTCGCTCCTCTATCCATTCACAGTTTCAAAACCACTTCGACATTTTAGGTATCTGTTAGAGCAGCACCCCACTCTCTCGGTACCAAATTCTGTCTTAGTCATCTAGTGCTGCTCTAATAAGAATACCACAAGTGGATGGTTTTAACAAAAAGAAGTTTATTTCATTACAGTAAAGTAGGCTAAAAGTCCTGGTACCAAATTCTGTCTTAGTCATCCAGTGCTGGTCTTACAGGATGGCTTTCACAAAGAGAAATTTATTTTCTCACAGTCTACTAGGCTTCAAGTCCAAATTCAGGGCGTCAGCTCCAGGGGAAGCTTCCCCTCTGTCAGCTCTGGAGGAAATTCCTCGTCATCATCAGTCTTCCCCTGGATTAGGAGCTTTTCCGCGCAGGAACCTTGGGTCCAAAGGACACGCTCTGCTCCTGGTGCTCTTTTCTTGGTGGTATGAGGCCCCCCACTCTCTGCTTGCTTCCCTTTCCTTTTATCTCTTGAGAGATAAAAGGTGGTGCAGGCCACACCCCAGGGAAACTCCCTTTTCATTGGATCAGAGATGTGACCTGGGTAAGGGTGGTGTTACAATCCTACCCTATTTCTCTTTAACATAAAATTTCAATCACAAAATAGAGGACAACCACACAACACTGGGAATCATGGCCTAGCCAAATTGATACACACATTTTTGGAGGGACAAATTCAATCCATGACAGCCCCCAATGGATATGTCTGGGTATGCAGATCCGGCTCATATCCAAATAGCTGTAACCTAGCTTATCACTATCAAAGCTATGGATGGGCAACTCCTTGCATTGACCCTGTCACTACCACTGGTCAATGCACCCTGGGATTTTTATCTCCCTCAGACACCAGTGTCCAAATATATCAGGCCTCCAACCAAACCTCAAGTTATAGACACAAGAGAGCACTAGACTTAATTTTGGCTGGGGCAGGTGTAGTAATAAGACTCTTGGCCCCTTCCTCTCCATTAGAAGGTTTTATATCTATACCGTTTATTCCCTCTTTTATTGTTCTGATGTTGTCATTCAGAGATTAACCTCTCTGATTCCCTGTCGTAATTCTTTTGGTTTTGGATAGTCCTCGAGAGTTCATTTCCTAGGTTGGTATCTGGCTGGTACGATCCTGTGTCCCAGGTTCAGCCTGATGTTGTTTGTTCTCAGATCGAAGGACTCCATTTAATAATTCTTGTAAGTTTGGTTTGGTTTTTACATAGTCCCTTAATTTCTGTTTGTCTGGAAATGACCTAATTTCACCATCATATTTGAATGAGAGTTTTGCAGGATATATTATTCTTGGCTGGAAATTTTTTTCTTTGAAGGTTATATATGTCATCCCATTGCCTTCTTGCCTGCATGGTTTTTGCAGAAGAATCCGAGCATAGTCTTAGTGTTTCTCCTGTGTATGTGACTTTTTGTTTTTCTCAAGCTGCTCTCAGGATTCTTTGTCTTTGGGTTTAGCAAGTGTGATTATGATATGCCTTGGTGATTTTCTTTTGGGGTCTATCCTATATGGGGTTCGTTGAGCTTCTTGGATGATCAGCTTTTCATCTTCCATGATACTGGGGAAGTTTTCTATCAGCAGTTCTTCAGTGATCCTCTCTGTGTTTTCTCTTTTCTTCCTCTGTCCTGGAACTCGGATCACTTGCAAATTTTTGCTTTTGATTGTATCCCACATAATTCTCAGGGTTTCTTCGTTTTTCTTCATTCTTTTTCCTGATTTTTCCTCAAACAGAGCTGTATCCAAGTATTTGTCTTCAATTTCGCTGAACCTGTCTTCCATCATTTCAAACCTGCTCCTTAGCCCTTCTATGACACACTCCATTTCTGAAATCTTGTTTATCTTTTGGATTTCTAATTGTTATTTGTGTATGATTTATAGTTGTGAATTTATTTTGGCATTTTGTTCCTATATTATTTTTCTGAATTCTTCAATTTTTTGTCTGTATTTTCCATTGTCTGCCTTTTCCATGAATTTGTCTATTTTTTCCTCATTTTTGTTTACTTTTCACTTCAACTCTTGGATAGCTCTGAATATTGGAGATTTGAATTCCCTGTCAGATAGTTCTAGTGCCTTTTTGTCTATTGGAAAGTCATCTGGTGTTTTATTTTGGACACCTACTGGAACCATCCTGTCCTGTTTTTGTGTATGTTTTGATATTGTCTGCTGTCTTCAGGGCATTCGGTAGTTATTTTCCTCATTTTTTGAATGTAGATTTATTTGTTTCATCCTACTTTTTTGTTTTAGTTGGTTATGTCTGAGAAGGCGGGCTGTTTGATCTTTGTTGTTTGCTTCTGTGTAGGCACGATACTTTTCACCTCCTTCTCCAATGGGCAGGGTCAGTTGCTCAGGTATGGTACAGCAGGCTAGGTCCAGCCGAAGGGGAGTTTCTGGGATGGGTTGTTTGTGGCACCTACTGGGGCCGACAGGGCGGGCTGGGAATCAGTGCAGGGCAGGTTCCAGTAGGCTGTGCCTGAGCTGCTTGAGGGTGTGATGTTCAGTGCATGGTGCAGGTAGGCAGGTAGGCAGGAAGGAGAGGGGAGATTGTGATGTGTGGAGCTAAATGGGTATGTGAAAGACGAGAGAAAGGAGAGAGGAACAGGAGCCAAAAACATACAAACAAACAAAAAAGAGTGCTAAGGGAGCTTGCCATTGGACTGGAGAGATCAGAGACTGAGAAATGGAGAAAAACAAAAAGAAGAAAATGAATAACTAAAAATTAGAAGGAAAAAAAAAAAGGAGAGCTTCCAGAGATCCCACTGGTGCGGCTGCGAGGACTAGGGAAGTTGCTTCCAGCCCGTGAAGTACAGCCTGGCTAGAAGGGGTAGAGGTGTCACACAGCCCCAGGTATTCAGGAGACAGGAAGAAAAGATAAGTATAAAGAGATGTGAAACTGAGAAATGAAGTAAAAAAAGGGAGAAAGAGAAGAAGAAAACAAAACAAGGAAACAAAAAAAACCCAAAAAACAAAACCAAGAAAAAAGAAATGCCCCCAGGGATGCCACTGCATGTGTGTGCAGAGTAAGGGAGTAGCTCCCAAGCTGCGCAGTACTGCTCGGCTAAATGTGGCTCCCAAGCTGAGAAAAGAAAAAGAAAACAAACAAATCAAAACAGAACAAATCAGAACAAACAAACAAAGCTCCTGGGGTCCCACCAGCGTGGCAGCACAGGCTAGGGGGCAGTTTCACAGTCGAGCGGTGTTTCACAGCCTTTCAGGAAGAAGCAAAGATGGCACACAGAGCCAGGTATTTGAGAGAAAGGAGGGGGAGGTGGTGAGAGGTAAGGAAGAAATCTAAAGAAGCAGAAGAAAGCAACACCAGCAGCCAACAAATAGCATTTGGAGCTGGCCAGTGCGGGCAGGTGGAATCCATGTGGCTCCGGGGTGAAGCCAGTGCTTCCCAGCGAAGAGACTGTGGCCACAGGAAGCAGAGGAGGCTGAGTGGGGGTGAAGAACGGTGGGGGGTGGAAAAGCATATATCGCTGGTTACCGGTTGTTCTGTCTCCTGCTGGAAGCTCCATGAAGCTGCTTTCTTGTACCCCCTGTTCACCAATCTCCGATAGGAGTCCAAGATGGTGGGTCTGCGGTGCATTAGTTGATAGGGGACCTCTACATGTATCTCTACTCACTCTCTGTTCTCTGTCACTTTGTTATTCCATTTAGTTCTTGGCTGAGTTATCTCTTCATTTGATAATTAGGGTTTCACGATTGACGTGTGTCTCTGTTTGACTTAGTTTTTTGTATCTTTGGGGTACAGGGATGGCGTGGTGCTTCTATCTGTAGCGCCATGTTGCCCAGAACTCTCCCTTCTGTCTTGAAAGCGGTGGGAAGAAAATGGGAAAAGGAAGGGAGGACAAGGACAAAGAAAGGACAGAACATTCTGAATTCATCGATTTGCATTTCTGCCTCTGCTCATGGTAGAGAACTCTCAGAGGGATTAAACACAAACACACACTAATACTTATGCACACACACACACAACAAAAAACTTACGGACGTTGTCTCATTCTTTTTTTGGCTGAAGGCAAAAACAGAGTCGATTTACTTCTTGTTCCTGCTCCCAAAGGTAGAGGAAAAAAAAACCCACCCAGCACCAGGTCCCCATCACTATAGACACTAGAATTCGGAAACCTAAAACACTCAGCATAATCCAGACTGCATAGAGTGGGTAAAGGCAGCAGGCGTAGGATCAGACAAACCAGAGAGAATGACGTGGCAGTGTCTGTCCTACATAGAGACACAGGCCTGCGTCTAAAGGGAACCCAGGAGATCATGGAGCCAGGGGTGATGGTAGACTCATCCCTCAGCTAGAAAGATTTCTCCCTGTGTGGGCACAGGATAAGCCCACTATTGTCCTCCCCTCATCCTGTGGAAACACGGGGACATGTGCCAGACTGATGCCCAAGACAAGGGCACAGCTAGGAGAAGCTACGAGTAGAAAGGGGGGATTTCTATGGCCTTCGTAGTGCTGAGACTTCACCCTCCTGACACCATGATCACAGACGGTTCAACTCCCTTTCTTTTCACTGCTTCACTCAGTCCCCTTCATGAGCTCTGGGGCTAACCCTGCCCTGGGGCTTTGCAGCTGTACTCCCTCCCTGACCTGGTGAAAATAATTTGGAAAAACATGTTTTGGGACTCTCCTTCTCCCTGGCCTCTATGATTTCATCAGGTTTTGTGGTCAACAAAGTTTCAGAGACCACCCCATCCTGAGATAGATGGTTCTGCAAATCTCTGCATGTCCCTGGGAGGAGCTGGGGTGGTTGTGTCAGAACACACCCCTGAAGGATTTGTCAGAGTTAGAAGGAGTCCGTGTTGTAATCAACAAATGGCCTTGGAGCATAATTCCATCTGATGCTTTAGCATCAGTCATTGATGATAATACCTGTGCAGCCACAGAAAGCACTTCACTACCATGTGAGAGCAACACTCACAGGTCCACATACCTTCCTGGCAGACAGGAGTGTCGTGATTACAGGCAAGAATCAAGGCAGCCCCTTGCCCCAGATTGACCCACCTCTTCCTCAGTCTGGTGTCCAGTGCAGTGCCCACTGACCTGGGTTCTCTGATAATTCTGGCACCATGTCCTCATTGTTACATGGTTTAATATGTCCCAACTAAAAGGAACCCTACTCTTGACCCAGCATCTCTCTCCTCTTATCATGCCACTTTCCCTTCCCTTGGTTTCTTCATGTGAATATTCTTTGGCACTCCAAGTCCATGAACCTGACACAGAGGAGGAAGAAGAGCCCACATTTCAAGGAAAGTGTCTCCAGGAGATACTTATTACAATGCAGCTCATTAATTTTTTGTCATGGTTCCTCCACGTCTCCAATTGGGCTAGTCAACTTCTAATTAGAAATGTGTCATTGTTTTAAATCCATGGCTGAGTTTTGCCCATTTTTATTCTATAGGTTCCCTGTAAGAGCACAGCTGTTTATTGCTTAAAACTATAATCTCCTCAGAGGGCATGAGAAGTGGCTGAGCTGGGATCAAAGCTCATTTTAAGATGATTCCAGGGTGGTCTCTTAACCACCAGTATATACAGACACATGTCATAATTTAATTTGCTTTGAGCAACATTCCCTCTTCTGTATGTCTGAAAAAACTCCTACCTTCCTTCCAAACTCAGATCAAATGACTCCTTATTTTTATAGACTTCCCTGGTCTTATCTGTCATTCATTGAATTGTGTCTCCTCCCCCTCCCCCCAAATACGTGTTGGGTTCCTAATCCCTATATCTTTGGGATGTAATTCTGTTTGGAAATAAAGTTTTCTAGTTCTATTTGTTATGCTAATGAGACCATAACAGTGTATGGTATGTCCAAATCTTAATCACTTCTGAGTTATAAGGAGCCACATAGACACAGAGACAAGGAAGCACAAATGGGAGAAAAATAGCTACTACATGAAGATTATCAAGGAACCGAGGAATGCAGGGCTACAGAAGCTAAAAGAGACAAGGCTTTTCCCCCAGAGCCCACAGAAAGAAAGAGCCTTCCCCTAGAGTTCGTGCCCTAAGTTAGGACTTCTAGCCTCCTAAACTGTGAGAAAATAAATTTCTGCTCTTTAAAGCCATTCACTTGTGGTGTTTCTGTTACAGCAGCACTGGGAAACTGAGACACTGTGATGGTTAAGATTGTATGTCAACTTGGCTAGACCATTATTCTCAGTGTTTTAGCAGTTGTATAATGTTGTGATCACCCCCACGATGGAATCTGCTGAGTGGTACTGGCGGAGGCAGGGCCTGTGGCAGCTCACCGCCGTCTCAGTTTCATCTCTCTGCCTTCCACTGGTTACTTTCTGCCTCCTTGCCTTGCCAAGGTTTTTGGCTTGTTCCAGACTCAGCAGCAGCCTCTTGTTGTCTCACCTCCGGTTCGTGGAACTTGAGCTAGCAGCTTACCTGTTGATCTCAGAATTCGTCTAACTTCTCAGCCTGCAAGCAAGAGTCCGGTTCCCCGACCTGCTGACTTTGGGTTCTCCAGACCCTGCAGCTACATGAATCAGGAGAAACCTTGCGGTCTGGTCTGCTGATCTTGGAATTCACTGACCTTCACAGCCTGTGAGCAGGAGCCCCTCTCCGACCTGCCGACCTTGGGTTCACCAGCTTCTGTGGGTACATGAACTGGGAGAGGCCTCTACCCTGATCTGTGGACTTGGGACATTTTAGCCTCTACAATTGTGTGAGCTATTTCCTTGATATAAATCTGTCTATGTATATATTTATATGCTTTACTGGTTTTGCTTCTCTAGAGAACCCAGCCTAAGACAGATACCATCCCAGGCAGAATTATGCACTCTATCCTCTGGGTACCCAAAGCATCAGATATTACATCACTGATCATACTGTACTGAACTGATTTGTTTACCTGCTTATTTTCCCCATGAAACTAAGTTCTTTGGTGATCAGAGCAAGCTATCTTTAAAAATATGGTCTTATATCAGAGGTTGCCTTTGACAAATGCCAGTGGATACTGTTTCTTACCACCATAGCGCCTGTTTCTACAGAAAAGGATCTTACTTCATTCATTGTTTGTTATTAGTCTCTCCCACTGAACTCTGGTTTCCAAAAAAAAAAAAAAAAAAAATGCTAGAACCAGTTCTGTGACCAGATCACCACTATAACCATGGTGTCCAGCCAAAAAAAAAAAAAAAAAACAACCACCTTCAAGTAGATTCCAACTCCTAGTGACCCTGTAGGACAGAGTAGAACTTCCCCACAGGGTTTTCAAAGCTGTAAATCTTTATGAAAGCAGACTGCCACGTCTCTTTCCCAAGAAGCAGCTGCTGGGTTCGAACCACCTACCTTTTGGTTGGCAGCCGAGTGCTTAATCAATGCACTACCAGGGCTCCCAAGGTCTGGCACAGTGCTCAACAAATATTATTGAATGAATGAGTGATAAGCTGGGACTCGTTTAAGAAAGGCTTTGATGTGATGGGAAATCTAGGATGGGGAGTAATTGATGGATTACTGGCCATTAGTGTGAGAAAATAGGTTGTACAGAAAGGAATTATGATTCAGGAGAAATAGACAGAGCACTCAAGTTTCTGGATTAGTCGGGTCAGAGAGATCAAAAGATGTCCTCTAAATCTCATCCTTACCTACCCATCCTAAGCCTGCCAGCCTGGACACATCTCAACAAGGCTTACTTTTAGTGGGACATTTCTCATTAAGAGCACTACTGAGTCCACCAAAGTTGATCCACATATCCTTAAATGGCAGCTTCTCTAACTGTCTGAAGATGGTGATGGATATTGCTTTGGTAGCAATGCTGTGAACTACACAGTAATTCAAAACAATCTGGGTTTGCCTGAGTGATGTGGCATTGCAGATGTGAAAATTTATTCCTGAGTAAAGTGAATTCCTCCTCTTGGTCTTCGGGTCATCCTCCTTGTTCACCTCTTTCACTTCACCAATATTTTTTGGAGACTGACGATAGGCTGAGCAGAATGACTTACCCCTGCCCTTCACACTGGGGCAAGGCTACCCACAGGTAACTCTATTCCATCTCATGCAACTAAGCCTCCAATGAAAGCCGGTGTAATGGACAGCCATTTTCCCTCTATCGAGTTTATTTGACTCCAACGTGCTACCAACCAAGTGCTGCTCTATAGTTAAGGCTACTTGTGTCCTCATCCTGACCGTTCTACCCATGCAGATCCTTTAGATTCTATCAGATACCAAATTCTTGTCTAGAAATTTGAGAACAATCATATTTACGTGTTTCCTGCCATGGCTTGCTGCTTCAGCCCCATCACCCCTTACATTTTTGGGAAAAGTCTCCTTAGTTACTTTGCAGCCTGTTTGGGATTCCACCTCCACTTGAGCCCCAGGATGCCTGGTTTGGGGAGTATTGTGATATTTTGCTGGGGCTATTGTTTGTTTTTGTATTGTGGTTTTGGCAAAGAACATTGAACATACCATGGACTGCCTGAAGAACAAACAAATCCATCTTAGAAGAAATACAACCAGAACGTTCCTTAGAAGGGAGGAAGGGTGAGACTTAGGCTCACTTACTTTAGGCATGTCATTAGGAAAGACCAATTGCTAGAAAAGAACATCATAGTTGGTAAAGTAGGGGGTCAGTAAAAACAAGGGAAATCCTCCCTGAGATGGATTGACACAATAGCCTCAACAATGGGCTCAAACGTATCAAAGATGATGGAGATAGTGCAGGACAAGGCAACACTTCATTCTGTTATATATAAAGTTGCTATGAGCTGAAGCCAACTCTATGGCAACTAACAACAACAACAAGATTTTCGTGTTCCTAGCTTGAATAAGACCAGTTAATCTGACTATTATTCAAATTTACACACCAACCACTAAAATCAAAGAAAAAGAAATTTAAGATTTTTACCAACTTTTGCAGTCTGAAATTGATCAAACATGCAATCAGGATGCATTGATAATTACTGGTGATTGGAATGTGAAAGTTGGAAACAAAGAAGAAGGATTGGTAGTTGGAAAATATGGCCTTGGTATTAGAAATGACACCAGAAATCTCATGATAGAATTTGCAAGATCAACGACTTCTTCATTGCAAATACCTTTTTTTCAGCAACATAAATGCTGACTCTATACATGGACCTCCCAAGATGGAATACACAGGAATCAAATTGTGATTCTGTGGAGACGATGGAAAAGCTCAACATCAGTCAGAACAAGGCTAGGGGCTGACTTCAGAACAGACCATCAACTGCTCATATGCAAGTTCAAGTTGAAGCTGAAGAAAATTAGAACAAGTCCACAAGAGTCAAAGTACAACCTCGAGTATATCCCACCTGAATTTAGAGACCATCTCAAGAACAGATTTGAAGTGTTGAATACTAATGGCCGAAGATCAGACGAGTTGTGGAATGACATCAAGGACATCATACATGAAGAAAGTAAGAGATCATTAAAAAGACAAGAAAGAAGAAAAGACCAAAATAGATGTCAGAAGAGACTCTGAAAATTGCTCTTGAACGTCGAGTAGCTAAAGTAAATGGAAGAAATGATGAAGTGAAGAAGCTGGACAGAAGGTTTCAAAGAAGACAAAGTAAAGTATATTATAATGAAATATGCAAAGACCTGGAGATATAAAACCAAAAGGGAAGAACACACTCAGCATTTCTCAAGCTGAAAGAACTGAAGAAAAAATTCAAGCCTTGAGTTGCAGTAGTGAAGGATTCTATGGGGAAAATATTAAACGATGCAGGAAGCATCAAAAGAAGATGGAAGGAATACACAGAGTCACTATACCAAAAAGAATTGGTTGATGTTCAACCATTTCAGGAGGTAGGATATGATCAGGAACCGATGGTACTGAAGGAAGAAGTCCAAGTTGCACTGAAGGCATGTGAAAAACAAGGCTCCAGGAATTGACAGATACCAGTTGAGATGTTTCAACAAACAGATTCAGCACTGGAAGTATTCACTCATCTATGCCAAGAAATTCGGAAGAGAGCTGCCTGGCCAACTGACTGGAAGAGATCCATATTTCTGCCTATTCCCAAGAAAGGTGATCCAATCGAATGCAGAAGTTATTGAACAGTATCAATATCACATGCAAGTAAAATTTTGCTGAAGATCATTCAAAAGAGGCTGCAGCGGTACAACGACAGGGGACTGCCAGAAATTCAAACTAGATTCAGAAGAGGACGTGGAACCAGGGATATCATTGCTGATATCTGATGGATCCTGGCTGAAAAAGCAGAGAATACCAAAAAGATGTTTACGTGTGTTTTATTGACTATGCAAAGGCATTCGACTGTTTGGGTCATAACAAATTATGGATAACACTGTGAAGAATGAGAATTTCATAACACTTAATTGTGCTCATAAGGAACCTGTACATAGATCAAGAGGCAGTTGTTCAAACAGAACAAGGGAATACTGCGTGGTTTAAAGTCTGGAAAGGTGTGCATCAGAGTTGTATCCTTTCACCATACTTATTCAGTCTGTTTGCTGAGCAAATAATATGAGAAGCTGGACTATCTGAAGAAGAATGGGGCATCAGGAATGGAGGAAGACTCATTAACAATCTGCAACATGCAGATGACACAACCTTGCTTGCTTAAAGTGGAGAGAACTTGAAGCAGTTACTGATGAAGATCAAAGACTACAGCCTCAGCATGGATTACACCTCATCATAAAGAAAACAAAAATCCTCACAAGTGGACCAATAAGCAACATCATGATAAACAGAGAAAAGATTGAAATTGTCAAGGATTTCATTTTACTTGGATCCACAATCCATGCCCATGGAAGCAGCAGTCAAGAAATCAAATGACGCATGCACTGGGCAAATCTGCTGCAAGAGACCCCTTTAAAGTGTTAAAAAGCAAAGATATTACCTCAAAGACTAAAGTGTGCCTTACCCAAGCCATGATGTTTTCAGTTGCCTCATATGTATGTGAAAGCTGGACGATGAGTAAGGAAGACTGAAGAATTGATGCCTTTGAATCATGGTGTTGGTGAAGAATATTGAATATACCATGAACTGCCAAAAGAATGAACAAATCTGCCTTGGAAGTACAGCCAGAATGCTCCTTAGAAGGAAGTATGGCGAGACTACATCTCACATACTTTGGACATGTTATCAGGAGGGATCAGTCCCTGGAGAAAGACATCATGCTTGGTAAAGTAGAGGGTCAGTGAAAAAGAGGAAACCCTCAAGGGGATGAATTGACACAGTGGCTGCAACAATGGGTTCAAGTATAACAATGATTGTGGGGATGGTGCTGGACCGGGCAGTGTTTCATTCTGCTGTACAAAAGGGTCACTATGAGTTGGAACCAACTCTACGTCACCTCAGAACAACAACAGCTTGAATCTTACCAATTTGACTAAAAGGGTCAGTGGGAAGTGTTTGCTTGGGAGTGTGACCAAGTTTCTTGCTCAAAGATGTCAAAAACTGAGCATGCATGTTGCTGCTCCCCCATCCTATGACTGTGACAGGCATCACTTATTGATTATGGCATATGGTTCTGCATCTGTGGAGAGAGCAGAGTATGGTGGAAGGTGATGGTCCTGGTCATGAAGGATTCCCTTGGGGGTTAAGAGTGTGACCTGGAGAAAGCCAATTCCAGCACAGACCAGCTGCAGGACATCTGCCCACAAGAAATAAGGATGAAGTCCCAGACCTTCCAAAGAAAGCATATACTCCTTTCATGATTTAATGGAATGGACACTTGTTTTGTACCACAGGGCTCTTAAGGAAAAGCAGGAAAAGTGCCTTATTTGTGCTGGGATCCTGCTCCAGTTTCTGTTGTTTGTGGGGATTCGGTTGGGTGGCGGATGAGTTGTGGGACAGAAAGAGAGTCAGGTGTTCCAACAATAACCCAGTGTCCCCTTCCTACAAGACTGGAACATCACATGTTGTTGATTCTTCCCCTCACCTTGGGCTGAAGGACACGTACAGTTTGACTGAATTCCAAATGAGAGCTCCTCCCAATATTCCCTAACACTCATGTCCCAATATTTCAACAGTTCCTACAGGACTTTCCCTGGGATGAGAATGGTGTGTGATTGAGGGATGGAGAATACAGGAAAGAGTTTGGTCTTCCAGGGGCTCAACCACATAAGAAGGAGGAAGCTCTTATTGGGTGTGAGGACTTTGGAGAAAGATGTTGAGATGCCAGATACATGAGGTCTGTGTCCATGCAGTCAAAATGTGAATGAAGCGGTGCAGGGAGTGGGGAGATAAATAGGAGAGATGGAAGAACTATTTCCATTCTTAATGAGCAGGGATGGGATCCTTAGATGTTGCCCAACAATCAACCTTTCTCCAGATCAAGGAGACCACTTCCATAGATGAGGAGAAACAGACAGTGGGAGCTAACCTGACCTAGGCTTGCTGGTGGGTGATAGGAATCAATCCACCCTGGTCCCAGCACTTGCTGATTACTGAGGGACTTGTGTCTGGTTCCCCCGCAATTCAAATCATCCACCCTCATGGCAGGCCGTGTGCATGTTCTCTCCTAGTGTCTGTCTGTGGGTGTGCCTAATCCTCTCTTTCACCACACACACACACACACACACAGACATCATCCCTACAGTATTCCCAAGCAAAAGCTTTCCCAAACACAGCTGCTCTGTGCTGCATCATCTTCTTTCTGTTCTGTTCAGGAATCACTGGGGCCCCTTGGGCACCAGTTGATGTACATAGTAAAGGTTTCTGGAGCTTCTCTTTGTGAGAAATTGTAGTCCTATTTCCTGCACCTCTGTAGAGTCTGCACCTTGATCCTTCACTTCACCTCAGAGAAGTGTGTCACCACTGAACCCAGGCGCACACATTGAAGACATGTGTAGAAAATGTTCCTGTTGTCTTTGGTTGGTAGAATAGTGTTCTGTCAGAGAGAGACGTGGAGTAAATACTCCCAGTGTGATCAAGATGGGGAGGAGACAGAGGACTTGTCATCAAGGACTCATGGGATTGGTAGGCCCTGGTGGTTTCATAATGGGAAGAGTCTACAAGGTGAGAGAGGTTTTAGCATAACTCAGCATGATGGTAATGGAACCAGAATTACTTTTATCTAATCCAATTAATATAACCTGTTCCCCACTAACTCCTCAATCCAGTAAGAATTGCATAATAATGATATTCTCTATTATATCCTATTCATTCATTCTCTGGAATCATTATTCTCTACATATTGTGTATTTTTACATGGCAGAAGTAAATTGAATTTTGAAATGAATGGGAAAACATATCCAAACATGATCAATTCCCAAAATCATGGAATTATACATGACAGAGTCGACTATGCTATACACAAATTTGTAAAAATCATCTTGGATATTTACATATCCCAGAGTGGGAAGCAAAATGTGACAAATGAATCTAACTCTATTACACATGTATGGCATAATCTCCCTGACAGTGTGAGGGAAAAAGGAGCTAAACTAAAGACCTTTGCAGACCATGTTTTTCTGGAAACTATAAGGCTAAATACAAGAAGAACTGCAAAGAAATACTGCTTTATTTGGTACATTTGTTACTCAGAGCAAAATTGTTTAGCAATTGTGAAATTACACATGTACCGGGGTTGAGCAAATACATAGATAAATTGCCCATAATGGGAACCAAGCTTCTCACCGTCAGACAAAGACCATTATACTTAGTAAGGAGGGGGAAGGCTAGAATGAAAATTAGCAGAGATAAAGAAGGACATTGCCAAATGATAAAAGGGAAATTCAACAAGAAGACATAGCGATCTGAAATGTGTATACACATAACCACAGAACTTCAACATATATGAAGGAATAATGAAAGGTGAAGCAGAAATAAATCACAAGGATATGGAAGTCAGTAAGTATACATAAAGACCTGAAACAAACTAGCAACTATCTTGACCTAATCGACTTTTAGTGAAAACTGCAACCAACAACAGCAGAAGATACATTGTTTCTAAGCGATCATTAAGTACTCAACAAGATAGACGGCATGCTAGGAGCATTAACAATGAAATAAAATGAATAAGAAATGTGATATATTCAGCCATTGGAATAAAACACAGTAACAACAACAAAAAAAAAAACCAAATTACTGCTATATGCAACAACATAGACAAAATCTGACAAACATTGTGTTGGCTAGATAAAGTCAGACATAATACACTTCATATAGTGTGATTCCGATTATACGAAGTCCAAGAATAGGCAAATCTTATCTCCGGCAATAGTAGTCAGAACACTGGTTACTCCTGGGGTGTATATCAACTGGGAAAAGGGCACGAGGGAATCTTGTGTGCTAGAAAATTTCTGTAACTTGATGTATATCCAGATCTAAAAATTCATGACGTTGTACACTTTAAATTAGTACACATTATGCACTTTATTATGTGTGTGTGTACCTGAGAAAAAAGTAAAAACTGTTTATAATTGTCATTTTCAAAGGTACCTCACCTTTTACCTACTGTTCCTCAGAACAACTGGTATCTTCCTGCCTCTCATCCTGGAAAACGCCTGTCTTAAGTGTCCTCAGCTCTTGGAGAGATCAGACCAGGTTTGCAGAGTTGGTGACCTGCTCCTACGGAGAGATACTTGATATGCAAGAGACGACAAACCTTGGAACAGAAGCAAAGTTAAAGAATTCAACAATTCTAAAGATAAACAAATATTTAGAAGGAGCAAACACATTATTTCTCTAAAGTATATGGTAAATTTTTTTTCAAATGGCCAAATATCCAAATATCAACTTCCTCTGCTCTCCAAGGGTATTAGAAATCTTTGACTACTGAAATCTGCATTTGAGCTTATATACGCGTTTAAGAAAGCCTAGGATTTTTCTGTAGAGGAAATACAGACAGTTGTGGACAGATCCCCAAGTCCAAAGGGAAGGCACTGAAACCAACGGTCGCTAGGTGGAACCCTTCGAGTCCGCGCACGGAAACCCTCCACTGCGGCACCGAGAGTCCAGAAACCGGAAGCGGAAGTGGGAGTGGAAAGGTCGGTAGCTCTGTTTGGTCGCCACCTTAGGTGTGAGATAGGTTTCGTATCTGTAGGCGTCCAGCCTGGTCCCCAGGCAGGTGCAGCCCACGGGGCTTAGGGCTCTGCTCCTGCTCTTCTGCGCACTTTTGGCCTCTGCCCTCCCAGAGCCGCGGGACTTCCTGTAGCCGGGCTGTGCCGGTGCCTCCCGCCTCCCCCGCTCTCCTCCTGCCTCCGAGATCCCGGCCCACCAGGACGGAGCTGCTTTCTGCACAGCCGGGGTCGGCACGGCCGAATAAATAGGCTAGCGCTGTGTTTCTTGGTGCATTAACAGGTAAAATTGTGGGAATCCCGCTGAGCAGAAGTGTGGTTCTCAGATCAGCAGTGTCGACTTCACCTGGGAGTTAGTGAGAAATGCGGAGTCGGGAAGCTCTTGGAAGCTCAGGGTGGTTACCCTGGGTCTAAATGCCGTACTCCCACCCTGTCGTACGCGCCGCTCAAAATGCTGCCCTTTGTTTTCTGTGCTTCATCAGGCAGCACTTTCGTTGAGAGTTGCTGGTCGTACAAAAAGTAAGATTATGGTGAGGAATATATCCTTCCCTAATTTAATGGTTATAGGTATTTAAGATAGATGAAGAATTTAGAAACGAGTTGAAACTAGTAGGTGCATTTAAAAAAAAAAAAAAAAAAAAGCTCATTGCCATCAAGTCGCTTCAGACTCATAGCGACCCTATAGGACAGAGTACAACTGCCCCATAGAGTTTCCAAGGAGCAGCTGGTGGATTCAAACTGACAACCTTCTGGTTAGCAGCGGAGCTCTTAGATACATTTAGTACCATATTTATCCCAAATTCAAGAGGAAAATATTTAGGGGCACGTTTCATGGAATTTCTTTGGCTGTAAAGCAGACATTTTCATCGTGATTGTGTGCAAAACAATGTGGTCAACCCTAGTTGGTCTGCAGGTAAAATGTGATGTGGCCGAACAAGCTTCATTTAGGCGATAAGAGATTTATGGAGATCACACACCCATCCAAGATCTTAAAGTTGCTGAGACAGGATCTGTGCATGTGCAGGTTCGGATGCTGACTATTCAACCACAGTTTTTGCTACCAAGGAACCACACTTCTTAATAGGTTGAAGGCTTCTTGGAGCAAAAGCCATGCATATTTCCAATGTCAGAACAGCAGATATTAGGACTGAGGGCAAGATGGGAGGCATATGTAATGAAGAGGAGACCTGGTGACTCAGTGGTTACACACTCGGCTGCTAGCTAACAGAAAGGCTCGTGGTTCCTCTTAAGCATGAACTCTACTTCCTCCCTCCCTTCAGCCCCTGGTAACCACTAATAAACTTCAGTCTCTATATGCTTGCCTATTCTAGATATTTCATATAAGTGGGGTATACGATATTTGTCCTTTTGTGTCTTAGTTCACTTAGCATGGTATTTTTAAGGTTCCTCCATATTGTAGCATTTATGAAAACTTCATTTCTTTTTAATGACTGAATAATATTCCATTGTATGGATAAATTACATTTTGTTTATTCATGCATCTGTTGATGGGAATTTCAGTTGTTTCCACTTTTTAGCTATTATGAATAGTGCTCCTGTGAACATTAGTGTAAAAGTACCTTGTTTTAGTTGTCTAGTGCTGCTGTGACATAAATACCACAAGTGGGTGGCTTTAACAAACAAATTTATTTTTTCCCAGTTTAGGAGGCTGAAGGTTCGAATTCACATTGCAGGCCCTGGGGGAAGCCTTTCTCTCTGCCAGCTCTGGTGGAAGGTCCTCGTCTCTTTGAGCTTCTGCTCCTGGGCGATCTTCATGTGGCTTGGCATCTCTCTTCCGCCATCTGTGCCTGCTACCTTGCTTGTTTATTCTCTTTTATATCTCAAAAGAGATTGACTCAAATTGCACTCTACACTAATCCTGCCACATTTACATAACAAAGACAAAACCCATTCCCAAATGAGATTGTAACCACAGGCACAGAGGCTAGGATTTACAAATATTTTGGGGGAACACAGTTCAATCCATAACATCCCACCCTTTGGCCCCCCAAAATTCATGCCCTTGCAACACGTAAAACACGTTCACCTCCATCACATCGTCCCAAAAGTCTTAAATCATCTCCAAGTCCAAAATCTCATCTTCTGAATCATCTAAATCAAATATGGGTGAGACTTTAGGCATAGTCCATCCTGGGGCAAAACTCCTCTTCATCTGTGAATCTGTGAAATCTAGACTACAAGTTGTCTGTTTCCAAAGTAGAATAGTGGAACAGGCATAAGGTAGATATTTCCATTACAGATGGGAGAAATTAGAGGGAAAGAAGGGAAAACAGGCACCAAGCAAGTTCAAAATCCAGCAGAACAATTTACATTAGCTCTGAAGGCTTGAAAATAATCCTTTGTTCTTTGGAACCATCTGGACAATGACCTTGCCCTCCAGACTCTGGGTGTTGGCCACGATCTCTGGATTCTGGGTGGAGGCCCGTGAGCCATGGGATTCAGCTCCGCCTTCCAGGCCCACTGGGATGGCAACTCTGCTCCCTCAGCTTTGGGTGGCTCCTGACGCTTGTGAATGTCAGGCCCACACCCCAGAACCGAATTAGTGAAGATTTGACTCTTCTAAACCTAGAATACCATGACTCCACCCTTTGAAACCAAGGCAGCCCTGCTTCCTTCCAATGCTCCTTCCAACAGTTCTGCTGATCTTTGAATTGCTTCAGGGATGGTCCTCTTCTTTTCTTGGAGAACAACAGATGTAGCTCCTTTGGCCTGTTTCCTACCTGTAGAATTCCAAGAGGCAGTGTTCTTTCCTTTCGTTCTTTCTCTGTCCCTTCAGTTTAAGGTGATGGGTTTTCTTTTTGTTTGTTTTTTTAGTTCAAAGAATCTAAATCATTTATTTAAAGAGCTTTTTAAAAGATAGGTTGAATACAACCTTAGCTTCTCATTAAAAAAAAAAAGCGTATCTGTGTTCCAAAAAAGATTTAAGAACAGCTAAACTGTTCCTATGTTGTGTTCTGATGTAATTTTTAGGCCTAGAAATAAGTCTTCACCAGAGCTAATTAAAATGTCACTTAAGGTGAAATATTACTATAGGAACAATAGAAGATTGTAAAAAATGAAAATTTCCATCTCATTAAATCATATATAATCAAGAATGTCCTAGATATTTACTTTTATACTAGGAATAATGTTCGGATCTTACTAATATAGTTATACAGATGATTGTGGGAACATAAGGACACATACAGTTGATCCTTTTTCTGAATTAGCAGTAAAGTTATGGATACCCAGAAGAAATCTTCACAGGTTCCTAGACCTCTTGAAAAGGTCTCAGTTTCCTTAGAAAGAAAATGACATAAATAATGAAAACTTCTAATTAAGAGAGAGGAATATAAGAATACCACTCTATATCTGTGTATGTCTTTACTACTTCCAAGGACCTTTCATATTTTTTTTTTAAAACTGACTGGGAGGTAAGCAGGTTTCAGTTATTCCAGTGAGGTGTTTTCCCCATAAACACTGAAGGGTACCAAGAAAACTTTGCTCTTGGACCTGCTATTCATGTATTCAAAGAACAAATAAAATTTTAAAAATATTGTCTTTCTGATGAGCTTTTGTTGTTGTTTTTAGGTGTCATCAAGTCGGTTCCGACTCATAGCGACCCTGTGTACAATGGAACGAAACACTGCCCAGTCCTGTGCTGTCCTCACAGTCATTGTTGTGCTTGAGCCCATTGCTGCAGCCACTGTGTCCATCCATCTCATTGAGGGTCTTCCTCTTTTTCGCTGACCACCTGCTTTACCAAGCATGATGTCCTTCTCCAGAGACCGGTCCTGAAGCAAGGATGGCAAGACTGTGTCTCACATACTGATTAGCTTTAGTTTCAGAAATTACGTTAGACATTTCTTCTTTTCAAAATCAATCCTTTACAGAGAAAACAAGAAATTTCCCAAGTCCATCTTTGGATTCTTTTGGGATTCTTGCTGATCCTGGTGGCGTACTGGTTAAGAGCTTGGCTGCTAACCAAGAGGTCGGCAGTTCAAATCCACCAGCTGCTCCTTGGAAACCCTATGGGGCAGTTCTGCTCAGACCTACAGGGTCACTATTAGTCAGAACCAACTCGAAGGCACCTAATAACAACAGCAAGCAGCATTTTTAGTTGAGAGAAATGTTTCTTTGTTTTGCTCATATTCTTTGAGGAAGAGAAAGTGGGTGTTGACTGTCAAGATGTAGGTGTTCTGAAAGTCAGTGCAGGGCTCTTGCCCTTGGACAGACATGTCATGATTAGAGCCTTTCTCGCTGGTGTCTTCAGGATGGGTCTAGTTCTAGGAGTGCTAGGATTACTCTTCAATGATGACAGAAAGCTTCTGCTTTTACCATGTTTAACTGTTGTGTTGCATGTTTTACAAGTAATAATACACTCTTGAAGTCTGTACTTTTTCACAGTTTTTGCTGTATTTTGGGTGTCACTTTGGGCTTGGGTTTGAGGCATATTTGAGAGTTATCCACCATCAGCAACTGGAAACAGTATGGACATGTTTCTTCAAGTGTTCTTAGCATAAGTTGACAAACCATAGGCCCAGCTGGAAGAGAGAAAAAGACTCCTGGGGGGGTAAAGGCACGCCTCTCCGCTGCTTGCCTCCTGCTTCCCCTCCCATCCTTAAAGGAAATAGCGGGCTTGGCCCGGGCAGCTGGCTTGTAATTTCCGAGCCACAGGCTCAAGGTAGTGCTTTTGCCTCATCGTCACCACAAGGAGATGCCCGCTGATGAGTTTTCTGCTGTGGTAGTTGGTTAAATTCATCAGTCACCAGCTTAATCCCTTTAACAAATGATTGTGTAGCCACATCCTTGGCGAAAATTCTAGGACATGTGTCCTTAGTTTGTACAACAGAATTTTCCAAATCTTTTAAGTTTTGTTTTCATTTTGCAGTTCCTTTTTAAGTCCATCTCTTTCTTCTCACATTTTGCTGTAAGAGGCAAGGAGAAACTATGCGGCCCATTTAAGATCTTGCTTAGAAATCACCTCAGCTAAATATCCAAGTTTATCACTTACAAGTACTGCCTTCCACCAAACATTTAAACATAATTTAGACAAGTTCTTTGCCACTGCATGAAAAGCATCGCTCTTCCATTGTCAAATCACATGTTCATCATTTTCTTTTAAAGCCTCACCGGAAGCACATTTAACATTTCTAGCAACATTCTGTTGCTGGGGCCATGTATATATATATATTTTTTTATTGTGCGTTAGTGGAAAGTTTATAGAGCAAATTAGATTCCCATTCAATAGTTTGTACATAAAGTGTTTCATGGTCTTGGTTTCATTCCCCACAGTGTGTCAGCACTCTCCCTGTTTCCACCCTGGGTTCCCTCTTACCTTTCATTCTGATTTTTTACCCCTTCCTGCCTTCTCATCTTTGCTTTTGGGCAAATGTTGCCCTTTTGATCTCATATAATTGTTTTAAGGAGCATGTTCCTCTCAGGTGTTATTGTTTATTTTATGGGCCTGTCTATTGTTTGGCTGAAAGGTGGTCTTTGGGATTGGCTTCAGTTCCAGGTCAGAAGGACATCTTAGGGCCATAGTCTCAGGGGTTCCTCCAGTCTCTGTCAGACCACTAAGTCTGGTCTTTTTTGTGAATTTGATTTTTTGTTCTACATTTTTCTCCTGTTCTGTATGGGACCCTCTGTTGTGATCCTGGTCAGAGCAGTTGGTAGTGGTAGCCGGGCACTATCTAGTTTTTTTGGTGTTGGGGTTGTGTAGGCTGTGGTTCATGTGGCCCATTAGTCCTTTAGACTAATTGTTCCCTTGAATCTTTGGTTTTCTTCACTCTTCTTTGCTCCGGACGGGAAGAGATCAATAGTTGGATCTTAGATGGCCGCTCACAAGCTTTAAGACCCCTAACGCTACTCACCGAAGTAGGATACAGAACATTGTCTTTATGAACTATGTTGCGTCATCTGTAGTCCTTCGCCTTTGAGCCTAGGGACTTGATCCCGGGAAGTGTTTGGTTATGTCTAAGAGATTTCGATGACTATGTCCTTGGGTGCTCTTTTGTCTATTAATATATGAGGAGCACCTACAGTCATGTATGTAAAAATATCCACCACCAGAGTGGCGTCTGGAGTCTTAAAGGCTAGCAAGCTGCCATCTAAGGATGCTTTAATTGGTCCCAACCACCTGGAGGAAAGGAGAATGAAGAACACCATAGACACAAGGACAAGGAAAGTGTTAGCCCAGGAGACAGAAAGGGCTGCATAAACCAGAGACTCCATCAGCCTGAGACCAGAAGAACTAGATACTGCCCAGCTACCACCAGTGACTGCCCTGTCAGGGAGTACAACAGAGAGTCCCTGATGGAGCAGGAGAAAGGTGGGATGCAGAACTCAAATTCATGTAAAAAGACCAGACTTAGTGGTCTGACGGAGACTGGAGGAACCCCGGCAAGCATGGCCCCTGGACGCTCTGTCAGTCCAGAACTAAAACAATTTCCAAGGCCAACTCTTCAGACAAAGATTGGACTGGACTCTGGGACATAGAATCATGCTCATGATGTGTGTGCTTCTTAGCTCAGGTAAACACATGAGACGAAGTGGGCAGCTTCTGTCCGGAGGTGAGATGAGAAGGCAGAGAGGGTTAGGAGCTGGTTGAATGGACATGGGAAATCCAGGGTGGAAAGGAGGAGTGTGCTGTCACAGTATGGGGAGAGCAATTAGGGTCACATAACCATGTATGTATAAATTTTTGTCTGAGAAACTAACTTGAAATGTAAACTTTCACTTAAACTACAACAATAAACAAAGAAAAGAAAAAAAAAGATTACAGCTAAGAAGACCCTATGAGGAAGTTCTGCTCTGTCACATGGGGTTGCCATGAGTTGGAATCAACTTTAACGGCACCTAACACAGTAACAACAAGTGTTGTATCAGGGAGCCTTATGGCAAAGGTCAACACAGATAACTAGTCATAGAAACTGGAGTTCAGGGTAAAAAATGCGGTGCCAAAAGTATAGGAAAAAAATAGATCATTCATTTGGGGAGATGTGATTAATAGGCATTTCTCTAAGGCAGAGACCCAGTTATTTAGAGTACAAGGAAAAGCAATACTCAATTACTAGGACTGAGAAGCAAGATCAAAAGGGGAACAGATACTCCTTACCTGGAGCTCCTTAAACTTCTTGTCCACAGCAGGGTTAGTTACGTATGTGAGGGCCACAGTACACTAGACATGGCAATTAGATCCACTAGCCTCAGACTTACCTGGAAATGTGATGACAGTATTTTATGAGTCCTTTCTTTAGTGTTACAATATAGTTCTGACAACAGAAGCTCCGGTTGAGAGAACTGAAAGGATTTGAGCTACATGGATTCCACCATCCCCATTCACCTCCTATATCTTGGTATTTGTCATATCACGTATTTTTCTTTAAACATGAACCATTCTTATCAATAGCTGTAACATCACGTGTTAACTCCAATAAAGAGAACACAAAATAAAACCAAGACATTACAAAAAATATATATATATATATATCCACCACCAAACTTGTATCTGCTGGTGTCTGTGTTCCCTTGCACCCTCCCACACCTCTTGGCATATTTACCTGTGTATCCATTCTTAAGTTATTGTTTGTTAATACTATTGTTGCATGATTGTTTATGCTATAGTAGTTACCATAGCTGCCCTTCATTTTTGCGTTGCTTTCAGCATCCTTCCTCTCTTGGTCATGTTGTGCTGACTTTTCCCATATTGTGTATTGCCTTTCCCTTCACCAGTATTAACACTTGTCTTCTATCTATTTGGTAATTTTCCCTCCCTCTCCCTCCCATCCCTGGTAACCATCAAATACTTTTTTTTCCTGTGTGTAAACCTTTTATTGTTACTTTATAATAGTGGTCTCATACAGTATTTGTCCTTTTGTCATTGACTAATTTCACTCAGCATAATGTCCTCCAAATTGATCCGTGTTATGAGATGTTTCATGGATTTTTTGTTATTCTTCATTGAGTAGTATTCCATTGTGTATATGCCACAGTTTGTTAATCTGTTCATCTGTTGATGGGCACTTAGGTTGTTTCCATCTTTTTGCTATTGTGAATAATGCAACAAACATGGGTGTGCATGTGTCTATTCATGTGATGGCTCTTTTTTCTCTAGGATGTATTCTTAGAAGTGGGATTGCTGGATCCTATGGTATTTCTATTTCTGGCTTTTAAAGGAGGCTCCATATCATTTTCCATAGTGGTTGTACCATTTTACATTCTCCCCAGCAGTTTACAGTAGGAGTTCCAACCTCCTTACAACCTCGCCAGCATTTGTTATTTTCTGTTTTTTGATTCATGCCGGTAATGTCGGGGTAAGATGTTATCTTATTGTAGTTTTGATTTGATTCTCTAATTGCTAGTGACTGTGAGCATTTCTTCATATGTTTGTTAGCTGCCTGAATGTCTCCTTTGGTGAAGTGTCTTTTCATATCCTTTGCTCATTTTTTAATTGGATTATTTGTCTTTTTATTGTTGATGTGTTGAAGTTTTCTATAAATTTTAAAGATTAGACCCCTGTTGGATGTGTTGTAGCCAAAATTTTTTTCCCAATCTGTAGGTTCTCTTTTTACTCTTTTGGAGATCTTTTGTTGAATGTAAGTGTTTAATTTTTAGGAGGTCCTGTTTATCTAGTTCATCTTCTGCTGTGTGTGCATTTTTAGTTATGTCTGTTATTGTGCCTATTTTTTCCTCTATGATCTTTATAGTTTTAGGTTTTATATTCAGGTCTTTGATCCATTTTGAGTTAGTTTTTGTGTGTGGTGTGAGGTATGGGTTGTGTTTCATTTTTCTACAGATAGATATCCAGTTTTGCCAGCACCATTTTTGAATAGACTGCCTCTTCCCCATTTAATGGTCTTTGGTCCTTTGTCAAAGATCAGCTGTCCATAGGTGGATGGATTTACATCTGGGTTCTCAGTTCTGTTCCATTGGGCTATATATCTGTTGTTGTACCAGTACTAGGCTGTTTTGACTGCTATAGCTGTGTAGTAGGTTCTGAGATCAGGTAGTGTGAGGCCTCCTACTTTGTTCTTTTTTAATATTGCTGTCTTAGTCATCTAGTGCTGCTATAACAGAAATACCACAAGTGGATGGCTTTAACAAAGAGAAATGTATCTTCTCACAGTCTAGTAGGCTAGAAGTCCAAATTCAGGGCGTCAGCTCCAGGGGAGGCTTTCTTTCTCTGTCGGCTCTGGAGAAAGGTCCTTGTCATCAATCTTAACCCTGGACTAGGAGCTTCTCCACATGGGAACCCTGGGTCCAAAGGATGCACTCTGCTCCCGGCACTGCTTTTTTGGTGGTATGAGGTCCCCAGCTCTGCTTGCCTCCCTTTCCTTTTGTAAGATAAAAGGTGGTGCAGGCCACATCCCAGGGAAACTCCCTTTACGTTGGATCGGAGATGTGACCTGAGCAAGGGTGTTACATCCTGCCCTAATCCTCTTTAACCACAGGCAGAGATAATGACTTATAACACATAGGAAAATCACAAAATGGAGGACAACTACACAGTACTGGGAATCATGGCCTAACCAAGTTGACACATATTTTGGGGGGACACAATTCAATTCATGATGATTGCTTTAATTATTTGAGGCCTCTTACCTTTCCATATAAAGCTAAAGGATTAGTTTTTCCATCTTGTTAAAGAATGCTGTTGGGATTTGGATTGGGATTGTATTATATCTATGTATCACTTTGGGTAATATTGAAATTTTCGCAGGGTTAAGTCTTCCTATCCAAGAGCATGGTATGTTTTTCCATTTATGTAGGTCTCTTTTGGTTTCTTGCAGTAGTATTTTTTAGTTTTCTTTGTGTAAGTCTATTATGTGCCTAGTTCAGTTTATTCCTAAGTATTTTATCTTTTGGAGGGCTATCGTAAATCGTATTGTTTTCCTGATTTCCTTGTCAAAGTTCCCTTTGTTGACGTAGATGAATCCAACTGATTTCTGTATGTTGATCTTGTATCCTTCCACTTTGCTGAATCCTGTTAATCCACTTTCTTGTGGAATCGTCACGATTTTCTACGTATAGGGTCATATCATCTGCAAATAGGGATAGTTTTACATCTTCCTTATTAATTTGGATGCCCTTTATTTCTTTTTCTTGCCTTTTTACTCTAGCTAGGACTGCCAGTACAACTTTGAATAAGAGTGGTGATAAATGGCGTCCTTGTCTGGTTCCTGTTCTCAAGGGGAATGCTTTCAGACTCTCTTCATTGACGATAATGTTGGCTGTAGGTTTTGTATAAATGCCCTTTATTATGTTGAGGAATTTCCCTTCTAGTCCTATTTTGCTGAGAGTTTTTATCAGGAATGGTGTTGGACTTTATCAGATGCCTTTTCTGCGTCAATTGAGATGATCATGTGATTCTTTTCCTTTGTTTTATTTAGTGGTGGATTATGTTGGTTGATTTTCTAATGTTAAACTATCCTTGCATGCCTGGTATGAATCCCACTTGGTTGTGATGTATTATTTTTTTAATATGCTGTTGAATTTTATTGTCTAGGATTTTGTTGATACTTTTTGCATCTATATTCATGAGGGATATTGATCCATAGTTTTCTTTTTTAGTGATGTCTTTGCCTGGGTTTGGTATCAGGATTATGTTGGCTTCATAGAATGAATTTGGTAGTATACTCTCCTTTTCTATATTCTGGAATAGTTTCAGTAGGATTGGTGTCAACTCTTTTTTGAATGTTTGCTAAAATTCTCCAGTGAATCCAACTGGACCAGGGCTTATTTTGTTGGGAGTTTTCTTTCTTTTTTTTTTTTTATGACCCCTTCAGTTTCTTCTTTTGTTATAGGTCTGTTCAAATTTTCTATCTCAGTTAGTGTTAGTTTGGGTAGGTCATGTGTTTCTAGAAATTTGTCCTTTTCTTTTAGGTTTTCAAATTTGTTGGAGTACAATTTTTCATAGTATTCTGTTGTGATTCTTCTTATTTCAGTTGGTTCTGTTGTAATGTCACCCATCTCATTTATTATTTGGGTTATTTGCATCTTCTCCTGTTTTTCTCTTGTCAGTTTGGCCAGTGGTTTGTCAATTTTGTTGATCATTTCAGAGAACCAGCTTTTAGTCTTGTCGATTCTGTTATTTTTCTGTTCTGTTTCATTTATTTCTGCTCTAATTTTTATTATATCATTTTTTCTAACAACTGTGGGCTTCTTTTGCTGCTCTTTTTCTAATAGTTTGAGTTGTAGGATTAATGCCATATGTATTCTCTAAGATGACAGAGACTTTATAGCTCTCCTCACTTCCTTCTGAGCCCTCACCAGAATTGCCTTTGACATACATTATTCCACCAACAGTCTCTTCAAGATGATCTAGGTTTTACTATTGTTGTTGTTAGGTGCTGCCAAGTCACTTCTGACTCATAGTGACCCTATGTACAACAGAAGGAAACACTGCGCGGTCCTGCCCCATCCTCACAATTGTTGCTATGTTTGAGCCCATTGTTGCAGCCACTGTGTCAATCTATCTCATTGAGAGACTTCCTTTTTTTCACTGACCCTCTAATTTTACCAAGCATGATGTTTTTCTCCAGGGACTGGTCCCTCGTGATGCCTCATAATGAGCCCAAAGTACATGAGACAAAGTTTCACCATCCTCGCTTCAAAGGAGCATTCTGGCTGTACCTCTTCCAAGACAGGTATGTTTGTTCTTCTGGAAGACCACGGTATATTCAGTATTCTTTGCCAATACCATTAGGCACCTTAAACCATAATATTAGGCATTTTAAACCATTTAATATTAGGCACCTTAAAACTTTTTCAGTCTCTACCCATTACCTAGTTCCAAAACCACGTCCACATTTTAGGTATTTGTTAGAGCAGCACCCCACTCTGGGTAACAAATTCTGTTTTAGTTATTTAGTGGTGCTATAACAAATACCACAAGTGGGTGGCTTTAACAAACAGATTTATTTTTTCACAGTTTAGGAGGCTAGAAGTATGAATTCAGGGTGCCCAGCCTAGAGGAAGGCTTTCTCTCTCTCCTGGTTCTGGAGGAAGGTCCTTGTTTCTTTGAGCTTCTGCTTCTGGGCAGTCTTCCTGTGGCTTGGTGTATCTCTCTTCCCCCATCTCTGCTTGCTAGCTTGCTTGTTTAATCTCTTATATCTCAAAAGAGATTGATTCAGGATGCAGTTTACACTAATGCCACTTTATTCACATAACAAAGACAACCTATTGTCAAATAGGATTATAACCCAGGCATAGAGGCTAGGATTTACACACACATATTTTGGGAGTACACAGTTCACTCCATAACATACCTGTTTGAGTACCTGCTTTCAAACTTGTTGGGTGTATACTTCTTGTTGTTAGGTGTGGTTGATTTGATTTTCGACTCATAGTGACCCCATGTTACAGAGTAGAACTGGCAAATAAGGTTTTCTAGTATGTAATCTTTATGGGAGCAGATCACCATGTCTTCTTTCTCCTGTGGAGCTGCTGGGTGGGTTCAAACCACCAATCTTTGAGTTAGCAATCAATTGCTTAATCCTTTGCACCACCATTGCCCTAGGGATGGAAATTTATGGCTCATAGGTAATTGTATTTTTCACTTTTTGTAGAACAGCAGACTTTTCCATGGAGGCTGCTCCGTTTTAATATCCCACCAACAAATTTTCAACAATTTTCTCTGACTCTTGTTTGTTTCTGTTTTCCATATAGTATCCATCCTAGTAGGGGTGAGGGGGTATCTCATTTGATTTTGGTTTGCATTACCCTAATGACTACTGGCATCAAGCATCTTTTAATGTGTTTATTGGCCATTTGTATATCTTCTTCGGTGAAATATCTATTTAAGTTTTTTCCCATTTTTAAAATGGTTTGATTGGAGGAGTTCTTTTTATATCCTGGCTATTAAATCTTTATCAGATATATGATTTCCAAGTATTTTCTCCCATTCTGTAGGTTGTCTCCTTCACTTGGTTGATAAAGTCCTTTGATACACAAATTTTTAATTTATCTATTTTGTCTTTTGTTGCTCCTGCTTTTGGCATCATATCTAAGAATCCATTGTTGAAAACTAGTGTGTGGAAAAACTAAATGTCCTTATTTTTTAAAATTGTATAAATATTGCATGTTTCAAAAAGTTCAGAAATGAATAGAGGAAAAATGATCATCAAATACCAGTTGTAATCTCAACATCAGTAGAAAAGTGCAGTTCCTTTTAGTTTCCCCTGTCTTTCCCTAGAGATACGCTAAAACTACTCCCTTTTGGATGGAGTTCCCCTTGAAAACATGACTGGTAGTGTAGTCACTTCATGCCACATTCAAACTTTCCTTCAAACTACTGAATTTTTCTATTTCAGAATCTCAGATAACACCACAATATCAAGTTGCAGTTCCTAAAGGCCTAATCTGTGCCAGAACTGCACCCTTCCTTTCCTCTAGCTTGAAGCTTCAGAAGTGAGAATGGAGCCTTTTTCAGAAATCACAGTTTGATTCTTGGTGGCCAGGAGGCGGCAACCTAAAGGTCGAGATCCGGGCTCATGGATACCAATGGACTCAGACACCAAACCCTTCCCATAGTCCACCTGGGGCACTAAGGAGTATATAACTCTGAAATCTAACATGTCCAAGACAGATCTTTTAAAATCTCACCTGACAAATTTACTCTTCACTTGGCTTTCCCTTACCAGTAAGTGACATCAGTATCCATTCACTAGTTTAGGGGAAATAGTCCAAGCTATTCGGAGAGATCTACATCATGAAAACAGCCTCTGAACTTACTTCTTTTTCTCTTGTCACAAGGAGGTATAATCTCCACCTAGCAGCAAAGGCATATTTCAAAAATATAAACCAAGTAAGCTATCAATCACGTACAGAATACCATCCATATATTTTGCATTGACCAGCAAGATCCTACATGGTCAGGTGTACGCATAACTCTCTGACTTAAATTTATAACAGTCACCCTCATTTTACATAAGGTCTGGACACATTTTTAAAAAACTTTCAAAGATGTGAAGATTTTTCTTGCCTTTCAGCCTTTGCACCAGGTATTTCCTCTAATTAGAGGAAAACTTTATAACCATAGGAATCTGATAATCCTTATTACTAAGGCCTCACTTCAGATGCCGCCTTCTCAGAGAGTGCCCCTCCTGCCTCCTCAGTTGCTCCCACTCATTTCTGTGTGGAAATATCATTCCAGGCTTCAGAATGAGATAAATCCAGTTTAAGATGACCTTAATCATGTAAATACAACCAAATTGAACTGAATGTTAACTTCGCTTTTGTCAGTTGTATATCCTATGTGACAGGCTTCCAGCAGACAAAAAGCTGTGAAGCTCCACATTGTGGTGATGGCAGCCTTCACACCCTCTCTGCTGTGTTGGTCACTTTAGGTTCTGTTGAGTCCACTAGAGCTGTGGTGTCCACTATCTAAACCAAAACCCAAACCCATTGCCATCAAGTTGATTTTGACTCACAGTGACCCTATAGGACAGAATAGAGCTACCCCATAGGGTTTCCAAGGAGTAGCTGTTGGATTCAAACTGCCGACCTTTTGGTTAGCAGCCATAGCTCTTAACCACTGTACCACCAGGGCTCCATCCACTAGCTAGTTGTGGCTATTTCAAGTAAAATTAATTAAACCTAAAGGAAAAACTTGAGTTCCTTAGTTGCATTAGTCACACGTTAAGTGCTAAATAGCCGCATGGGGCTAGTGGCTACCATATTGGACTATGCAGAAATAGAACATCTCTGTCTTCAACGAAAATTTCATTGGATAGTGCTGTTCAAGAATATATACAACAGGTGATGATCTGTGTGTGTCCTCAGTGATCAGTGTCATAGGCTAGAAAGAACAAGAAAAGAAAATACAGACTGCCCATAGATTTACAGTCTAGCATAAAGGACAGGTTTAAATAAATAATGAAAACCCAGGAACATGTAATATATATAATAAAAGGACCTAACCCGAGAGTGAGGTTAGACTGCAAATTATTTTTCTTCTTCTTTTCTTTTTAATTGTTGTAGTTTAAATGAAGTTTACATTTCAAGTTAGTCTCGCATACAAAACCTTATACATACACTGTTATCTGACTCTAATTGCTCACCCCATTCTGTGACATCACACTCGTCCTTTCCATCCCTGATTCCCCATGTCCAATCAACCAGCTCCTAACCCTCTCTGCCTTCCCATCTCACCTCCGGACAGAAGCTGCCCCTTTGGTCTCTTGTATCTACTTGAGCTAAGAGGC
>NW_004444013.1:204857-206934 GCF_000243295.1 Trichechus manatus latirostris
CATAGTCCCTTAATTTCTGTTTATCTGGAAATGACCTAATTTCACCATCATATTTGAATGAGAGTTTTGCAGGATATATTATTCTTGGCTGGCAATTCTTTTCTTTCAAGCTTTTATATGTCTTCCCATTGCCTTCTTGCCTGCGTGGTTCCTGCTGAATAATCCGAGCTTAGTCTTATTGTTGCTCCTCTGTATGTGACTTTTTGTTTTTCTTGAGCTGCTCTCAGGATTCTTTGTCTTTGGTTTTAGCGAGTGTGATTACAATATTGCCTGGGTGATTTTGTTTTGGGGTCTATCCTATATGGGGTTCGTTGAGCTTCTTGGATGGTCAGCTTTTCATTTTTCATGATATTGGGGAAGTTTTCTGTCAGCAGTTCTTTAATGATCTTTTCTGTGTCTTCTGTTTTCTCCCCCTGTTCTGGAACTCCAATCACTCACAGATTTTTGCTTTTGATTGTATCCCACATAATTCTCAGGGTCTCTTCATTTTTCTTTGTTCCTTTTTCTGAGTTTTCCTCAAACAGAGTTGTATCCAAGTGTTTGTCTTCAATTCCGCTGATCCTGTATTCCACCGTTTCAGATCTGCTCCTCAGCCCTTCTATGACACTGTCCATTTCTGAAATCTTGTTTATCTTTCGGATTTCTAATTGTTGTTTTTGTATAAATTTCTAGTTGTGAATTTATTTTGGCATTTTGTTCTTGCATTATTTTCCTGAATTCTTCCTTTTTTTGGTCTGTATTTTCCATGAATTTGTCTATTTTTTCCTCATTTTTGTCTGCTTTTTGCTACAACTCTTGGATAATTCTGAGTATTGGATATTTGAATTCCCTATCAGGTAGTTCTAGTGCCTTCTCTTCCCTTGGAAAGTCATCTAGTGTTTTATTTTGGATGCCTATTGGAACCATCTTGTCCTGTTTTTTGTAAATGTTTTGATATTGTCTGCCGTCTTCGGGGCATTCAGTAGTTATTCTTCTCGTTTATTGATTGTAGATTTGTTTGTTTCGTCCTTTTTTTTATTTGGCTATGTCTGAGCAGACAGGCTGTGTGTTGTTGTTTGCTCATCTGTGGGCACAATACTTTTCACCTCCTTTTCCAATTGGCAGGGTCAGTCGCTCAGTTACGGTATCCAGGGCAGGTCTAGCTGAAGAGGAGTTGCTGGGATGGGTTGTTTGTGGCACTTACTACAGCCATCAGGGCGGGTCAGTAATCAATGCAGGGCAGGTTCCGGTAGGCCATGCTTGTGCTGCTTGGTGGTGTGATGTTAAGCGCATGGTGCAGATAGGTGGGATGGAGGGGGGAGATTATGATGTATGGAGCTAAGATGGGTACGGGAGAGAGGAGAGAGGAATAGGAGCCAAAAACATACAAACAAACCAAAAAGGGTGCTAGGGGAGCTTGCCGTTGGAGCGGCGAGATGAGAGACTATGAAGTGGAGAAAAACAAAAGGGAAGAAGAAGAAGGAAAAAAAAAAGAAAAGAATGAATAAATAAAAATTACAAAGAAAAAAGAACAGCAAAGCTCCCAGGGATCCCACCGTTGCGGCTATAAGATCTGGGGAAGTTGTTCCCAGTTGTTGAAGTACAGCCTGGCTAGAAGGCGTAGAGGTATTCATCGTCAGGTATTCAGTGGACAGGAAGAGAAGGAAGGTATAGAGAGATGAGAAACTGAGTAATGACGAAAGCCAAAAAGGGAAAAAGAGGGAAAAGAAAACAAAACAAAAATAAAAAAGAACAAGAGTAGCCCCCCAAAAAACAGGAAAAAAAAAAAAAACACGAGAAAAGAAATGCCCTCGGAGATCCCTCTGCATGTCTGCACAAGCTGAGGGGTAGGTCCCAAGCCACGTAGCGCTGCGCGGCCAGAACGGGCTCCCAGCTCGAGAAAAGAAAAAGAAAACAATTCAAAACAAACAAAAAGTGCTGGGATCCCACCAGCATGGCAGCACGGACCAGGAAGCAGTTTCACTCTTGAATGGAGCTCTGCAGCCCCTTAGGAAGAAGCAAAGATGGCGCACAGAGCCAGGTATTTGAGCGAAAGGAGGGGGAGGTGGTGAGAGGTAAGGAAGAAATCAAAAGAAGC
>NW_004444013.1:207034-210449 GCF_000243295.1 Trichechus manatus latirostris
TCTCCTTTACTCCGGGTGGTTGGGACCAATTGATGCATCTTAGATGGCCGCTTGCAAGCTTTTAAGACCCCAGACGCCACTCACCAAAGTAGGATGCAAAACATTTTCTTAATAAGCTTTGTTATGCCAGTTGACACAGATGTCCCCTGAAAGCATGGTCCCCAGACCCCAACCCCTGCTACTCTGTCTCTCAAAGTATTTGGTTGTAGTCAGGAAACTTCTTAGCTTTGGTTTAGTCCAGTTGTGCTGTCCTTCCCTTTGCCTAAGATGATTCTTACCTACTATCTAGTTGTAAATAGCCCTCACCCTCCCTCCCCACCCTCGTAAGGATCAAAGAATATTTTCTTCTGTGTTTAAACCTTTTCTTGAGTTCTTATAATAGTGGTCTTATACAGTATTTGTCCTTCCGTGACTGACTAAATTCACTCAGCATAATAAGTTCCAGCTTCCTCCGTGTTATACGATGTTTCACGGCTTCATCGTTGTTCTTTATCGTTGCATAGGATTCCGTTGTGTGGATATACCACAGTTTGTCTATCCATTCATCTGTTGATGGGCACCTAGGTTGTTTCCATCTTTTTGCTATTGTGAACAGTGCTGCAGTGAACATGGGTGTGCATATATATCTATTCATGTGACGGCTCTTATTTCTCTCGGATATATTCCAAGGAGCGGGATAGCTGGATTGTATGGTACTTCTATTTCTAGCCTTTTAAGTAAGCGCCAAATTGATGTCCCAAGGGGTTATACCATTTTACATTCTCACCAACAGTGTATAAGTGTTCCAGTCTCTCCACAACCTCTCCAGCATTTATTATTTTGTGTTTTTTGGATTAAGGCTAGCCTAGTTGGGGTGAGATGATATCTCATTTTAGTTTTGATCTGCATTTTTCTAATGGCTACTGATAGTGAGCATTTCTTCATGTTAGACTACAAATTATTTAAGTGAAGATTCAAAACATTAGTTAGATTTAGCTGCATACATGGTTGAGCAGGGCTGATAGCATGTGGAATGGATGGGGGTGGAAAGAGTATTTCAATTGGGAAAAATACGTGTGTAAATAAATCCCTGATGGAGCAGAGAACCCAGTATCATCCCTTCCTTGATGAAACTCAGAGGTAATTGAAGCAAACAGTGTGGGTTCAGGGACGGGGGTGGGGGTGGGGGGATGAGCCAGATTGAAGAGGGCAATGGCAGCAGGTCGTTGAGAACTGTGCTGACTACTCTGGACTTTTTGAAGGCCAATGGACAGCCACTGACTGGCATTCAGCAGAGATAGGTGAGAGTGTATTTGTGATTTAAAACAGAACACTCCAGTTCCTGTCCTGCAAATAAGTTTCGGAAATGTCAACCATGAATGAATAACATCAGGTAGGAGCTTGTTATGAACAAGTTAAGCAAGAAGGTGAGGAGTCCTAGACGTGGGGATTGGCTGTGGATCAGGAAGGGAGTGGATAATATAATGTAGATGTAGATGGCTTAAAGGGTAGCAGTTGATAGAATGCTCATTCCTTGAGTTACAGGCTGTAGAGCAGTGAATCCTTCTTAAACTTGATATGAATAACCTGGTGATTTGTTAAAATGTGGATTTTGATCGAACAGGTCTGGGATGGGCTTGAGATTCTACATACTAAACAAGCTGTAAATAGTATAGAAATTAGGATGGGAACTAAAATTAGAGAGTGCTGTTAGAGAAATTAATAAAAGGAAGGATAATGCTTAAAGGGGTGACTCTGGTGTAAAGACTGCGTGTGAGAGAGAGAACATTTGTATTGAGACCAAGAAATAAAAAAGTAGGAGTCGACTGGGTGAGGAGGTGGGGTGGAAACAAACGGAAAGGACAGGCACTGCTCTTTAGAGAACACTTAATGATTTCCTGACTTACTGGTTGATCGATTATTATAAGGTTGAAAGAGAAAGTGTTCAGGAATCTTCCCGTATTTCTGGAAAGCTTGTGGACTGCTGGTGACATGTCCTGAGAGCAAAGGAAAAACAAACAAAAACCCAGGAGGAAGAAAGAAATGTTAATTGCAAAATTAACAGGAAAAATACTGATCACATATTACAGTGCTGTACATTAAATGAAAATTTAAAAAATAAATCACAGAAGTTTTACGTGCACATAATTAAAAATTAATAAAGCATGATGAGTTCATTAACAAACTTCAAAAATATATTTTCCCTGAAAGTTCACCCAAGTTTATGTCAAATAAAAGTGTGTGTGCTGATCTACAAGGTGTGAAGTTCTGTAGGCAAACTATCAACCTCAACTTTGGACCCCTGACTCCCTGGAAGAAATCACATTGAAGTTTTCCACCCTGTCCAGGCCTGTGTGCTTCTTGTGTTGTGGAATGAGTAAGTTCCTCCATCTGTGACCTTGTTGCCAGAAGGAAGAGGTCTGTGTAGCTGCATGAAGAATGCAAGTATGTGCTCTGGAAGGCTGGAGCCTGGTCTGCCTTAAATTCAGATGCCCTCAGGGTAGAGCATTATCATGCACCTGGTAAGAAGCCCTGCCCAGGGAGAGAGCTGAAGGCCAAGAACTCCTCACTCCCGCTTTGCTCAACACTGTCTCCTTCCCATTCTTCTTTATTTCAGGTCCCAACTGTGGCACAGGGAGAACTAGTCCAGTCTAGGCAGCTGCGGACCTAGGGCAACCATCTTGCACACATTTGTAAATCACAAGGATTTCAGCTACTCTGACTGGTGTGTGGATCAAACTTTATCTGCCTCTAGGCTACCCAGTGGTCCTGCTTCCCCTTCCATCCCTTTTTTTTTTCTTTTTTTAATTTTTTTTATTGTACTTTAGATGCAGGTTTACAGAACAAATAGTTTCTCATTCAAGAGTCAGTACACATATTGTTTTATGACATTGGTTAACAACCCCATGACATGTCAATACTCCCTTCTCGACCTTGAGGACATTTTTTTTGGTGAAAATATACATAGCCAAAGTTACACCATTTTGAAAGTTTCTACATGAACAATTCAGTGACATCAATTACCCTCTTCCAGTTGTGCTGCCATTCTCACTGTCCTTTTCCAAATTATTCTATCACCATTGTTTTCAACTCACTGTCCCCTAGGCTTCCCATCAAACCCTTTGAGTTGCTGTTGTCAATTTGATCTCACAGATAATTCTTTTTTTTGTACCTTAGATGAAGGTTTGCAGAACAAATAGTTTCTCATTAAACAGTACACGTATTGCTCTATGATAATGGTTAACAACCCCATGACATGTCAACACTGTCCCTTTTCAACCTTGGGTTCCCTATCACCAGCTTTTCTGTCCCCTCCTGTCTTCTAGTCCTCGTCCCTGGACTGCTGTGCCTCACTAGTCCTATTTTGTTTTATGAGGCTGTCCAATCCCTGGCTGAACGGTGAACTTTGGGAGGGGCTTCACCACTGAGCTAAAAG
>NW_004444013.1:210549-284563 GCF_000243295.1 Trichechus manatus latirostris
TGCGTTAGCTTGTAGGGGACCTCTGCATGAATCTCTCCTCACTCTCTCTTCTCTGTCAGTTTCTCACTCCGTTTGGTTCTTGGCTGAGTTCTTTATCTCTTCATTTGATGTTTTAGGATTTCAGGATTGCTGTTTTCTCTGTTTGGCTTAGTTTTGCGGACCTTTGCTGTGGAGGGACGGCATGGTGCGTCTGCCTAGAGTGTCATGTTGCCGGAAGTTTCTCCGCTTCCATCCCTTTTAATGAAGCGGCTTCTTGGGCTTAGAGAGGACATTTACTTGGACTTCCAGAAGCTGGAGCAAGGAAATGGTGAGTACTATGGAGAGCTGGGTTATTTTTGCCATGACAGGATGAGGCTCAATACGTATTGTTGGGGGACCACCTGTGTGCTGCAGGCCCTCTGGTTCCTCCCAAACCCACTGCTGTCAAGTCAATTCCGACTCTTAGCGACCCTGTAGGACAGAGTGGAACTGCTCCATAGGGTTTCCAAGGAGCGGCTGGTGGATTCAATCTGCTGACCTTTTGGTTAACAGCCAAGCTCTTAACCACTGCATCACCAGTGCTGTGAACCACAACTGTGGTTCTTCAGGGAGGCAAAAAGGTAGCAGAGGAGGCCACGTGACTGAGCCCTAGAAGGCATCCTAAGACCATGCTCCAGTGTCACTGGGCCCTTCGTCTACACATAATTCGTTTTTCAAGATTTGGATGCTTAGGTTCACTTCTTTATGAGACTCTCAGACCTGCCACCTTGGGGCATTACCATCCACCCTGGGCCTTGATGCTCTGTGTTGAATGACTGTTTCCTGACCACAGTGTGAAGACAGAGCAGCTTTGGCTGAAGAGGCTGAGCCCTAGGCCCATCACTGCAAACAGTGTTCTTGGCTTCCCCCAGGCACTGCAGCCTTTTCAGTGCAGTTCTAACACTGCATCTCCACCTCTTTCATGGTGTGATGGAGTAGTAAGGGAGGAGAGAGTTTGTAGGGGAAGGCCCTGACTGTTTATGGGGTCCTAGGTGGGACTTGGTGCTCTTATGCCCTCACCAAAGGTATGACCCTGGGGATAGTAAGTCCAGCTGGATTATGTGTGGGGTCTCTACACCTATCTTTTTTTTCAGTGGGGAATGCTTTTGCCTTGCAGCTTTCAGGTGTGTGAGAAGCATGAATCCCCAACGTTAGCCCTTGTCCTCCCACCTATGCTGAGCGCTGGTATTAAATCCCTGCAGTTTTCGTCTGCTCTCCAGACTCGAATTAGAATCCAAAATTAAAGTGTTCTCTTTTGCTAGAGAAGCTCAACATATGAGATGTGTGTATTTAAATTCTTGGGTTTACAGTTTCCACTGGAAGAAAATTTCCTGATCAGTTGGTGTGTTTCTACTGAGAATTTTTCAATTTAATGGATGTAAACTCAAACACAGAGGAATGCCTGTTTTAAGTGATGTAAAAGTTACTCTGAAGCTTACTTAAATCTTGAGAAGTGTCTTAAAGGCTCCTATTACATTTAACAAGTCATGCCAGAGCCCTTAATATATTCAATATTTTAGCCATTTTAGAAACTCTCTTGGCTGAGATAAAGTGTATGTACAGACTCTGATATCCCTGGTTACTGTGTTTAGAAAACGCTCTAATTTATACTTTTGTGATTTGCACAAGTGTATTAGACTGTTTAAGAACAGTTAGGTTATAAATGATTAAATTTTATATGGTTTTATTATTACAAATGTGAATTCCTAATAAAAACACTTCATATCTCATTTGATTTATAGCATGTTTAAAAGTACAATGTAGTTTTTGAAATTGTTTTTCCAGTAGATAATACCTTCACGGTTGAAAATTCAATATACACTTTAAAAGTATATTTTATGAAGACTACTCCTACTCTTGTCCTTATCTAGCCCATCCATTTTCCCCCACTACCTTTAAATAACCAGCTTTATTTCTCTCTGAAGTATCTTGCTAGTGTTTATGTAAAAGCAAGCAAATGTAAATAAAATTTTTTTATTTCCCCTACTTTTGTTATACAAAAGGTAGCTTGGAATTTACACTTTTAACAAACAAATTCTCTTGTTGATCTCTTTCTAACAATACATAGCTTTAATCTGAATTCTTATAAAACTCCAGAATACTACATATGATTGATCTTAGTTTTGTCATTGTTGTTTTTAACTGTTATCACCGTGAATGGACACTTGGATTGTGGCCATTATTTTGGTTTTACAAACCTCGTTCTAGTGAATATAAATGTAAATTTCTAAGATCCGAGTGTCAATATTTTAGGTATAAAAGCTCTTCTTAACTAAGATAAGTAAAATCAAAATGAAGGGATTTGCGCATGACTTTCTATAATAATGAAAATTATATTAAGAAGGTTATCACTTGTCTTGGATTTGAATTATGTCCCCCCAAAAATGTGCGTATCAATTTGGCTGGACCATGATTCCCAGTATTGTACGGTTGTCCTCCATTTTGTGATTGTAATTTTATGTTAAAGAGGATTAGGGTGGAATTGTAACACCCGTACTAAGGTCACATCCCTGATCCAGTGTAAAGGTGAGCCTGACCAAGCCATAGTATTTTCAGTCGCCTCATATGCATGCGAAAGCTGAACAATGAATAAGGAAGACCGAAGAATTCATGTCTTCTAATTATGGTGTTGGGGAAGAATATTAACTATACTGTGGACTGCCAGAAGAATGAACAAATCTATCTTAGAAGAAGTATAGCCAAAATGCTCCTTTGAAGTGAGGATGGCAATACTTTGTCTCACTTACTTTGGACATGTTATCAGGAGGGACCAGTCCCTAGAAAAGGACATCGTGCTTGGTAGAGTAGATGGTCGGCGAAAAAGAGGAAGACCCTCAACAAGATGGATTGACACAGTGGCTGCAACCATGGGCTAAAGCGTAACAGTGATTGTGAGGGTGGCACAGGACCAGGCACTGTTTCGTTCTGTTGTACATAGGATCGCTATGAGCCGGAACCGATGTGACAGCACCGAACAACAACAACAGCAACAGTGAGAAAGAAGTGGTATCTCATAGAGATTTTGATTTCCATTTCTCTAAAAACTAATGGGGGCACCTAACAACAACATCTGTTCTCCACTGAATTGTCTTTGGTCTTTACCAAAGGACTGTATTTTTGTCTGTTTCTGGACTCTCTTCTGTTCCATTTATCTGTTTGTTCTCTTGCCAGTGCTACAAGCTCTTGATTGCTGTGTCTTCAGAGTAATTCTTGAAGTAGTGTAGTATCAGTCTGCCAACTTGGTTATTCTTCAATATTGTGTCAGCTCTTCTGAGCCTTTGCTCTTTTCGTGTGTTAGAAATTTTGTCAATAGTTAAAAAATAACTTCCTGGGATTTTGATTGAGATTGCATTGAAAATACAGATCACTTTGGGCAAATCTGACTCAGTATTGAGTTTTCCCATGCATAAACATGGATATATCTGCATTTATTTAGATCTTTGAATTCGAGCATGAGAGTTTTGTAGTTTTCCTCATATACCCTATTTTTTGCAAATAGTGCACCTGTGTAAATATTGCGCATACACATATAATGTGTGGAAATGAGGAAATTATGTAACAGAGTTCTGGCTTAGCAAGCCCATGCATATACCTCGCATGTTTCGTGACATTTCAGGAAGTGAATTTTGGCCTCATTCACCCTCATTCAGTAGGCCAAAAATGTTACTTTTAATCGTATTTGTATAATACAAGTATAAGCCATGGCCAAGAAGTCACGGATCAAGTTTAGTAGTACCCCAGTTTTTGTAAAATAAACAGTTGAAACTGTGTGTTTACTCTGGGGTAGTTTGCGGCCAGGCCTGAGAGCCATGGAGTTTCTTGTAGCCAATCTGCGCGGACAGGACTGCCACAGCCTGAGCATGGACGGGTGCTGTGGTGGGCCAGCACTCTTGCCCAAGTGTGTCTGAGTCCTGTGGTGCTGGCGCCACATGAAGCCTGGTGACAAAACTGGTTGATTGATGGTGCTGTTAGTTCAACTGTGGCCTTACAGATTTTCTGCATGTTGGATCTGTCAGTTACTGTTAGAGGGGTGTTGAAGTCTCCCAACTATAATAGTGGATTCGTTTATTTCTCCTTTCAGTTCTGTTATTTTTTGCCTCGCATATTTTGGTGCTGTTTGTTAGACACTCATATGTTAAGGATCGTTGTGTCTTCTTGAAGAATTGATCCTTTTATCATGTAAATTTCTCTCTTTATCCCTGATCATTTTCCTTGCTTCTGGAACCTGTTTTGTCGAAATTAATATAGCTACTCCATCTTTCTTTTGAGTTTCTTTTACTTTTTATCTGTGGTTTTATATTTTAAGTGACTTTTTTGTGGACAGTGTAGTCTTTGTCTTTTAGTTGGTATATGTAGAACTTCGACACTTAAAGGGATTATTGATATAGTTGTATTAATGTCTTCGTGTTTGCTCCTCTTTTCTATTCACTGCCCTTGTTTTCTTTTTTGTCTTTCCCTTTTTTTCTATCTCCTGTGGTTTCAGTTGAACTCTATATGTGATTCCGTATTCTCCCCTCTTAGTATATCTATTATACTGCTTGTCATGGATTGAGTTGTGTCCTCCAAAAATATCTGTCAGCTTGGCTGGGTCATGATTCCCAGTGTTGTATGATTGTGTAATCTGATGTGATTTCCTTATGTGTTGTAAACTCTCTCACTATGATGAGATTATAGGTGATCTCCTTGTGTGTGTTGTAAATTCTGTCACTGTGATGAGATTATACTGATGAGGTTGACAAGATTAGATAGTGTCTTAATGCAGTCTCTTTTGAGATATAAAAGAGAGAAGCGAGCAGAGACGCATGGGAACCTCATACCACCAAGAAAGCAGTGCCGGAAGCAGAGCGCATCCTTTGGATCTGAGGTTCCTGCGCAGAGAAGTTCCCAGACCAAAGGAAGATTGATGACACAGACCTTCCTCCAGAGCCGACAGAAAAAGCGTTACCCTGGAGCTAAAGCCCTGAATTTGGGCTTGTAGCCTACTGGACTGTGAGAGAATAAATTTCTCTTTGTTAAAGCCATCCACTTGTGGTAATTCTGTTAGAGCAGCCCTAGATGACTAAGACACTATTTTTTTTTTTAAGTCATTGCTATAGAGTTTGCAATATACATTTGCAACTAGTCCTAGTCAACTTTCAGGTGTGTCCCTTCATGGACAGTTTATGGATAAGTAAAATGAATTGGCACTAACATGAGGACAGGAGAGAGGGATTGAGAATACAGTTATAACGTACTTGTGCTATCCATGTTGTAAATGTGTATTGAAAACTCTATAACAACAACTTAAAAATATATATATACACATATATATTGCTGTTATTTTGAACAAACTGTTAACTGTTAGATCAGTTAAGAATAGCAAAGATAATTTTATGTTACCTTTATTCATTTTCTAATGATCTCACTTTCCTTATGTAGATCCAAGTTTCTGATTCATATCATTTTCCTCCTCTCTGAAGAACTTCTTTTACCATTTCTTGCAGGAAGTTCTACTGGTTACCAATTTCCTCCATTTTTGTTGTCTGAAAACATCTTTATTTCTCCTTCACTGTTTTTTATGAAATTTTTTTTATTGTAGTAAAACTATATATGAGAAAACATTTGCCAGTTCAACAACTTTCACATGTAAAATTTAGTGGGTGGTACAAGTGGTTAAGCAGTCAACTGCTACCTGAAATGTTGGTGGTTTGAACCTACCCACATGCGCCTCAGAACACAAGCCTGGCAATCTGCTTTTGATAGGTCACACCTTGAAAACTCTATGGAGCAGTTCTACTATGCACAGGTACTGTTGCCATGCATCAAAATTAACTCAAGGACAACTACGAATAACAATAATGTAGTAACACTGATAACATTTATCAGTTGTGCAGCTGTTACCACTATTGCGATTTTTTCCCTTACCAAGCCAGGTTTCACTAGGTAATGTTTCATAAAATGATTATTTTGGTTTTCTTTGCACTGTCTCACTAGAGATAAATTTGCTATGTTTCTTGCTCCTTATCCCCTAAGTGTGCTGCATTTTCTAAGGAACTTATCACCATTTGATTTTATATTTTATTTTTTAGTTACTGTCCATACCAAAGAACATTTATAGTCTGTGTACACCTGGATATTTCTGTTTTGTTCACTAATGTATCTGTACCTAAATCAATTTTTATAAATGAAGGAGCCACAGGTAAGGGTCTTGGTCTTAGTCATCTAGTGCTGCTGTGACAGAAATACCACAAGTGGATGGCTTTAACAAGGAGAAATTTATTTCCTCACAGTAAAGTAGGCTTAAAATCCAAATTCAGGGCATCAGCTCCAGGAGAAGGCTTTCTCTCTCTGTCGACCTTCTCATCAATCTTCCCCCAGACTAGGAGCTTCTCTGCACAAAGACCCTGGGTCCAAAGAACACGCTCTGCTCCCAGCACTGCTTTCTTGGTGGTATGAGGTCACCAACTATCTGCTTGCTTCCCTTTCCTTTCATCTCTTGTAAGATAAAAGGTGGTGCAGGCCACACCCCAGGGAAACTTCCTTTACATTGGATCAGGGATGTGACCTTAGTAAGGGTGTTACCATTCCACCCTAATCTTCTTTTAACATAAAATTACAATCACAAAATGGAGGACAACCACACAGTACTGGGAATCATGGCCCAGCCGAATTGATACACACATTTTTGGGGGGACATAGTTCAATCCATTACAGGTCTGGAGGGAAGCAGTCTTCCCTGAGACACAGGGCTTTGCCAGGAGAAGAAGCTCTACATTGTCTGAGTAGAATAAGTTGTTTCCTTTGTCTCTTCCCTTAGTAGTACTGAGCAGGGTTCTAGATGATCCATGTCGTTATTTGAGAATTACAGCAGAATACCAACAAAACTATGTATAGGAACAGAAATGTAGTTATCAGGAATTTAGGCCTCAAAGACAAATTGACCCGCATTCTGACTCCAGCTAAGCAACAATCCATTTGGGCAACATTGAGCATGATTGATTGTCTCTAACTTTACTCAGCTGTGAGCTGTTTGTAGTTAATATCTGCTTAGGAGAATCATGAGATACAAATGAGCTAGTATGTCGAAAAATTTTTACACAACCTTTCACAAATCATAGTTGCTCAATTTATGGAACATTTTATTATTAATACATTGTATAATGAATGTTAGGGGTTTTGATGACTTTAAAATATGTAACCTGGCCCACTGCAGTGGAGGAGACTTCTAGATTTTGGCTCTGGTTCAAAGTTTATTGTGACACCATCATACCAGGATTGATTAGAGATGACATAGATAGCTCACTTCACCCATTTCTTGACAGAGGAGTCTTATACTACAGCTATTCTGCTGTTCAGTCCAATTTTAGCATCTGAAGTGGAGTTTAGCAGCCTTTTCTCTCCTCACTGCTGGAGAAAGCCAATGGGTTAATGCTGTTTCACAAAGGCAATCCTACTGACCAGAGAATTTCAATAGTCAAGATTCAGGTAGTCATGGTTATGTGCCTTCCAGGAGCTGCAAATGAGAAAATTTTGGAGTGGAGCCTTCAGAGGACTGGTGTGTAAATCTCTTGTTTCTTAGGCTTCACAGGGACTTTTTAACAGCTAAACCCTCTGCACTTCAACTTACAAAGCTAATTTTTTGTGGTTAAAAAACACACACACCTGTGTGTGTATATATATATATATATAAAGCAAATCATTTGTCACTTAACAGTTTTTTCCTGTATAATTTGGTGACATTGATTACATTCATCATGTGAAGTTAGTACAAAATGGGAATGGTAACCTCTTCTCAGTCAACAAACATGGCACGCTATTCCACTTTCTACAGAGGTAGGACTCTTTGTCATAACATTAGATCGTGTTTGTGTGGTTGTATGGGTTTGTTGAGGGGTATGATCACTAATAGTTGGTGTACAGTTGCATCAGTTTTCAGAATTTTAGAATTGTGGGGAGATTTTGATTTTAATGTTTCCTGTCTCACACCTGAGCTCTCTTTAACTTTTAAGTACCTTTGTCTGCCTCTATGGAATAATAATTTAAAAATATATATATATTTTTTCATCAAGTAATTTATTTTTTCATCTCCTGATCCCTTGAAGTTAAAGAAAATGTGACCAGCTCAGGGCTTTGGGTAGCCAGTTTGTTTGTGCAGGCCTCTGGTCCTTTTATGGCTTTAAGAAACAAAAGGAAAAACTGCCATTTTGCAGTGTTCTCCAGTTGTTAATACCTTATCCTGCTTTCACCCTGTGTTTTTTGTTTTGTTGTGTGTTCTTCTGTATCTGATGGAAGGAGGTGAAATTGTTCACAACGAAGTGATAATCTGAAGTACATCTTTTCTGTGACTTCTTCCATAGTCTCTAACTGTTCTAGACCATAAGGAGAAAAGGGAATAAGACTGGAATTGGTCACAAACTGTGGAGAGATTATTTCAATGTGTTGGCAGTCTTATGAGACAGGATGCAATTAGTGAGGAAGTGAATGCAGTTAGTGAAGGGAAGAGGCTGGTGGCTGTACCCTAGAGTAGACCTTGGTAGAACGAAGAATCTTGTGTCAAATCCTTATGGATTCTTAGTTCTCCAGGACTGTCGGTCTCACCCTTCCTTTTGCATACATTGGAGTACATGGTACCTTGCTGATGCAGAATGTGTGGCATGTTTTAGGACTCAGTGGTCGTTGAGGATGTGGCTGTGGTCTTTACTCAGGAAGAGTGTGGACTTTGCTGGATCTTGCTCAGAGAAAACTCTACAGAGGTGTGATGTTGGAAATCTTCAGAAACCTGACTTCAGTAGGTAAGAATGGCATTTTTTTTTTTTTTTTTAGTCCTTTAGTGAAGAAAAATATTGTACTTGTTGACTTGGCTCCAGTACTTGGACTTAGGAATTGGAATAAATTGTTAAGTAAAATGAGCATGGTCCCTTGCTCTGTGGAGCTTACATATCCTGACTTCCCCATGAACATAAAGCTCTATGTATTGAAGTGATTTTCATTTCTCTTGTGATTAAACACCTTTAGGCTCTTTACATGTTGCAAGTTTACACACTGTCTTCAGGGGTCACTTTGGGGGACTGACAGCTTTGTGATTTGGGACCTTGTAGAATTTTACTGTGTTTATTACCAGTTTGAAATGATCATTTTGCTGCAAGTATACTCACACCTGCCCATATTCAGAGACCCTGAAGACCAAAGTATTGGCTTAGTGTTAGGGAAATGTTCATTGCTTTATACTGCCTTCCCTCATGATATGCCTTTCTCCATGAGCACCATGGAGGGAAACAATATACGAACCCATTTTATCCCCTAGGGAAGTAACGGAAAGAGCTGAGGAGAGTGGAGATAAGACTCATCCGGGTCCACTGTGTCAGGGAGCACCAGATAAACAAGAATTTTTTGAAGGACCAGCCATGTGGAGAGAATGAGATTTCAGTCAGCTAGGGAAAGTTTCTTTCGTGTTGAAGAGGTGACTTCGCAGATACCTGAGCTTACTTCTCTAACTTTATCAATCCCTTCATACCTGCAGTCATGGAGAAATACTTTTTTTCCTCTTTTAATGTTACATGTGTAATGTGTTCAATATTTTACTTAAGCTCTTCTAATTATACCTATTTATGTAATGATCACTCTCAATCCTCATAGAAGTATTTCCTAGTAAACAGCTTTTTATCCATTCCCAAAGTTCTGAAACAGTGAAATGTGTGTCTTTATTCACAGCAGCTTTTTTTCCCCTGATAATTATTTTCCTTTTTGTTTCATATTGTGAACCTCAACTTGAATCATTGGGTCAGTGTCTCAACAAGTTAATGATGGAGAAAAATCATCCAGTGAACTTACAATAGTGCAATTCATGAAGAATAACAAGTGGTCCTGAAAGTTAGAAAAAATCTTCAAATTGTTTGGCAGTGGAGGTCAACCTAAAAACTGGGGGAGACATTCGAGGTGAGTGTCATTCAAACGAGAGCCTCGGGAGAAAGTCCTAAGGTGCATGACATTAATATGTGTGTGTATGTTTAGCTGTAAAACTGTGTTCAGAGACTTCTCAGAATGCAACATTTTCATCAATGTGAGTCACATATTCAGTATTTGAAACAGACTTGTACCCAATTATCAGAAAGGCTGATATTTTAGAAAAACAGTAACAGTAGTCTCTATGCTAGATGATTTAATGTATGAAACGTGAGACAACTCAGGGCAAAAACCATGGATGTTCAGTGTTTGGTAACAGGGAAATGAGAAGAAGTTTATTTCAACAGCATGTTGCCTGTTTTTAATAGAAGGCATACAGTACAGAACCTTCATGAAAGTAATGAAGGCAATCAGTGTGGAAAAGCCTTCGGCACATTTCAAATCTTACTGTGCTGAAAAGAATTCCTGCAGAAGTATATCCTTTTGAATGCTGTGAGTGTGGAAAAGCCTTCTTGGAACACTCATCACGTAAGCATCATAACAGATTTTAACTGGACACAATACTTGTCAGTCTAAGAAGTTTGTGTGTGTGTGTGTGTGTGTGTGTGTGTGTGTATAGTCATGCGCTGCATAATGTACGTTCGGGCAGCATCCAACCACATATACTTCTGTGGTCCCAAAAGGTTCAGAAATCCCAATCTGATTAAAGAAACATGTTAAAGAAACATTTCCAGATACACTAAAACATCTTTAACATAATAATACAGTAATAATAATAATAATGTTTTGATGCACATTATAAAGTAGCACCTGTTTGTTATTATGAACCATTGTGTATGTACCTCAGATTTTTAATATAATAGGCTTTACAGGTGTTGGTTTGTAACTACAGTTTGTATGTCAGATGTTTGTAAGCCAGGGACTGCCTGTATATAATACAGTGCCCCCACAACGTCCAAATCACATAACATCCTATTTCACAAAACATATGGACGTTAAGCAATGCATGACTGTATTTTAGGAAAACAGTGACAGTAATGGTAGTATATCTGCTAGATTATTTAACATATCAAACATGAGACAACTCAGGGCAACAACCATGTTGTACAGTGTTTGGTAATGGTGAAATGAGAACAAATTTATTTCCAACACCATGTTGCCTGTTTTTAACAGAAGCCGTAAAGTAGACAACCTCCATGAACGTAAGGAAGGCATTCAGTGTGGCAAGACATTCAGCTGGATTCCACATCTTACTATACTAAAAAGAACTCCTCCAGAAGTAAATCCTTTTGAATGTTGTGAGTGTGGAAAAACCTTCAAGAATCACTCATCATATAAGCATCATACCAGAGAAGCCTGCCGTTGTCCCTGTTACCTAAGCACCCCTATGAGAACTCTTACTGGAGAGAAACCCTATAAGGTAAGGTATGTGGGAAAGACTTCATTTGTATCTCAACCCTTTTAAGAATCCTGTGACAACAATTCCTGGAGAGAAACACTATGAATGTAACAACTTTGGGCAAGATTTCTGTAGTTTCTTTTCATGAGGGATGAATATACGTGTTGGATAACCAATATACGTGTTGGATAACTTACATGTTTTCTTTTTGCAAACCTAAAAGAAGATACGTGGCAGATTACCCACATAAGTGTAAGGAATGTGGGAAAATTTCTGTGTTTCTCCAGAGTCATTTAAATTTTCACATATGGAAAGCCCATTGGAATATATAGGAAGTCACACTGTGTAGTCTTAGACAACATGTGAGATATTACACTGTGGTGTCATCCTATGACTGTAAAAGACGATGGACGCCTTCAGTGTCCACCATCTCTCAGGCTACCTGTGAGAGCTCACACACTGCAAAGACCCATTGACTGTAAGCATTATGAGGAAGCCTTCAGTCATATAATTGGGCACAAGGAGATTCATACTAGGGGAGAAATCATTTATAAAAGATTTTATAAAATCTTTTATAAAAGTTACACATGGAATTTATTACTGCCTTATTCCCATGTGCGTTAAGTTCCACTTTTTATTTTCTGATGTAAACATTAAGGTGGTAAATATCACTAAATATTCTTTGAATTCTAGGACATGAATTTTGATAGTGTCTGCATTTTGATTCATTTATATAAAAATTCTCTTCATTAGAAAGTCTCATCAACAACATGGGTGTTTTGAAGTCTTTTCTATCGACTATGTTAAATTTAAGCATATTTTCAGAGTATAAAGCAGCATGTTCTCATTATAGAAAATTGTTTTTCACTGAAAAGTGTATGAAGAAATAAAAGTCACCTAGAATCTGACCATGCTTGGTATATTGAGTGTTTCCTTTCAGCCTTCTTTGTATGCAAAGCAATGTTTTTAACAGAATGAGGATTGACTACATGTTTAATGTTGTTCTGGAATGTTTTGCATCTCATCTCTTTCTCCTCGACTACAATCATGATCCTTGGTTTACTGATGAAGAAACTGCACAGAAATTTTAACCCAAAGTCATTCCACACAAGTATTCCTCTCTCAAGTGGCATTGTGACAAGGATAGTCCCTTCTGGGGCCCAAGGCAATTGTGTGCCAACACAGTGCCCCAGTCTCACCTAGCTGCTGTGGACCCTCTGTCCTGCACAGGCTCAGAGCCTGTGCTTAGTGACAGAGTCCTACTTTTGATAATTCTGACATTCCAAGAGTTGTGCCTAGTCAGGAGCTGAGGACTGGAATAGTGGTGTCTGCTCCACCTGATGTGCATACCCACTGTAAGGGATGGAGAAGGTAGCACACCACCTGGGGTTCTTGCATTAGTAAGGACAAGCTAAGTGGCTGTTGGGCCCGAAGGTTTATCTGGTGCCACTCTGCCCCATTGTTAGCTGGGAGCTGCCTCACTGGCAATTTATGTAAAGGGCGTTGAAATCGTAGCTGCAGATTAGACCTTCTCTTGACCCAGCAATTCCCCTTTTAGCATCCTATGGAAATCCCTGGGCACCGTGCTGGTGCCTGTTGGTAACAGTGGTAGCTAGTGGAAATCAGTGTCCACCAGGAAGGGAGTTGTTAGATAGATGCCCAGAATATTGATTGCCACTAAAGGAGTTTTTTTTTTTTTTCAACATTTCCAAACAGTAATTCTCTTTTGGAATGTGAGCTGATAAAAGCATTAAGACTTATAATCAGTAGCACAGTTAAAGTACAGAAGAGTACCTTTCTTTCTGCCAAAAACATCCCACAGGCTGCCCCTTTTTAATGAAATCTTGCCCTATGAATCCTTGGCAACAGTCCCTGTATATATGATGCACTATATAGCTTTTTGATTATGGATCCTTTTACTTAATATAACGCATTTGAGACTCATCCACATTGATGAATGTCTCGATCGCTTATTCCTTTTTATTGCTATGTAGTGTTCTGTTTTATAGACGTACCACTGCTTGTGTATTCACCATTTGGAGAACATTTGGTTTTCCAGTTGTTATAGTAAAGCTGATATAAACATTTCTGAAGAGGATTTATGTGAACATAAAGTTTTCATTTTTCTCACATATTCCTAGGAATGGGATTGTTACCATATGGTCGGTGTATGTTTAACCTTGTAAGAAACTGCCAATCTGTTTTTAAAAGGGGCTGTGCTATTTTGTATTCCGAAAGCAATGTATCATTTCAGTTGCTGCTGGGATCTGCAGAGACTGCTTTCTGGAAGAACTAGCACCCTTCTGTTTGGACTGGCATCAGGGCAGGCATTCAGTGGGTGGCTCATCCAACAGGCAGCCCTGCATTTGCTGAAGAGAGGGGGTGGCCTGTAGCAATCTCAGTTTTTTGAGCATTTTTTTTAGATTCTTTAAACACTGGACAGAAAATGACTATTCCACAATGAGCCCGAGTTTACATGTCCATGCAAGGCTTCCCAGCTGGAATATTTGGACACCATTTCTTAGTATTTTTGGAAAAAATAACCTGAGATTGTCAGCATAGATTTTATCCACCCCTGTCCTAATCCATGTGTGTGTTGTGTGTGTATGTGTGAGAGAGAGTGTGTGTATACTTTGTTGAGTGTGAGCAGATTTCATAGAAGGGGGAATTGGGTCATACATCCCAAAATGTCTCTCTTATAACAGAGTCCAGAATGCAAACCAGTAGATGGCAGTAAGGAAGGGGATACAATTCAATTCATGGGATGTATTTCAACCAAATCAGTAAAGTGCAAGCACCAACTTGTGGACAGAGAAGTTGCCTGTATCTTGAATGAGCCGTAAAATCACCTTATTCTTCAGCCTTCTCTGACATGTTAATACTCTCTCTTTTACTACTTCCCCTCTCATACTGGCTTCCTTTATGGCGTTGAATATCTGAAACGAGCCATTTCCAAAGTAACGTCCTTTGCACTGGCTGCTCCCTCTGCAGCACACACTTCCCCCCCGTATCCTTGTGGCTCCTGCCTTCTCATCCTTGAGGCTTCTGTTCAAATGTCACCTTGTCTGCTGGTCTTGCCTGAACACTCATAAATACCAGCACCCTTATTCACTCCCTTTTTTGCCTGCTTTCATGTTCTTCGTAGCAGTTGTCACCATCTGACAAGTTATATGATGATGAGGAGGAGGATAATGATCATGATTATACTTGCTTAACCATCTTTCTCCATCACTAGATTATAAGGACTTTTGTTTTTAGCATTGTATACTGATTGATTAGGCAGAGCCTGGCATAGTTGGCATTCAACATACATTCCTCAAACTATGAATAAATTTCTAATACAAACAGAACACATGACTCTTTGGGGAAACAGCTGAAGGTGGGACAGGAATTCCTAATAAGAGCGGAGAGCGGGGGGAATCATAAATTCCAGCTCAGATTCAAAAGGGGAGAAACAGACATCAGCTCTTGATAGGAGTTTGCAAAAGACATGGATTCAGAGTTGGAGAATTAGGGCCATCTCTTCCAACCATTTACTGCAACTATAAATTTCCATTTAATAAACTTACTGAGATTCTTCAATGCCCAAGCCTTGAAGGCTGACTCCTTCCATTGCCATCATCAGTAGCTGAATGGATTTCTTGGAGAAGAGTGTGACAATTAACTATGTTTCATGAGCAGCTGTGAAAATTCTACTTCACAATGTCAAGTCTATTGCAAATGTGAATCTTCTTTTCCTGCCCCTCACCTTCAGCCCACTATTTCTGGATGAAGAAGAAATTTACCTTTCCCTTCCAGCTATCTCATTGAGTCTAGGGACCTCACATCTGATTCACTGGTTAATGAAGCTAGGGATTTTTTCCTTCACTGGTGCCATCTTGATGATCCAATGGAGCCCAGTAAGTGCTGTGGGAAAGAAGCTTGCCTGCAATAGCTCCAGGGATACGGCAATGGGGATGTGTTGGGCAAAGTTCCCAAGTAGAAGGTTCTGCAATGTATAATCCCTAACTATGGAGAGGCATTTGGGTTTCTGATTCTTTCTCACCCCACTGCTATCCTTTCTCACTCTAGTCTCAATTTCTGGGTCTTTTCCTCTATGAGGAGGTTTCCTCCCTTAGGTCTGATCTTTGCTCTGTCTTGCCACCCTCACCTCTTTATCATATCATATTATTTCATTGGAGGCATGCTTACCCTCTTTTTCACATTAAAAAATGTTTTATTTAAATATAATATTCACAGATGAAAACACTATAAATATTCAGCTCAGTTTTTGTAAATCGAATATACCGATATAACCAGCACCCTAGAAAACCCTCACTTAGACTACCATGTAGATGTCCTCCACCCAGGGTAACCACTATACTACCATTGATTAATTTTGCTTCTTTTTGTCCTTTATATAAATGGATCATAAACTATGTATTATTTTGTATATGGCTTATTTCACTGAGTTCTTCCATTGTTAGATGTGGCTGTAGATCAACCGTTCTCATTCATGTATATGCTGATGCAGTGATTAAAAGTGCTTGACTGCTAACCAAAAGGGCAGCGTCAAACCCACCAGCTACTCCATGGGAGAAAAATGTGCCAGTCTGCTTCTGTAAAGATTTACAGCCTTGGAAATGCTATGGGACATTTCTACTCTGTCCCATAGGGTAGCTATGGGTCGCAGTCGACTCATCCGCAGTGGGTCTAGTTTTAGTAAATGCTCCCACTTGACTATTCATGGGAATTTTGGTAGTTTCCTTTTGGGAGCTACTGCCAGTAATGTTCCAGTGAACATCCTGGCATGTGTCTGTGGTGAATATGTATGTGGATCCTGGTGCATATCTGTGGTACATCTCCCATGTCTTATGAGAAAAAAGCTGGTTCTTGAAAACACACTGTAGAGAAAGATGCTGGAGAATGTAGAGACTCCTTTGACACTGAATTTGTGAATTAGCAAAGCACAGAACAAGAGTTGGGAGATGGAATGCAGTGAATTGCAAAAACCCCACCAGAAGCTAGAGACGTCACTGCTTTAGGGTTCTTAGTGAGAACATTTCTCTTTACCTTCCTCTGTATTAAGGGAGTTATTGCTTACCAAGGCCTTCTGTCCCTCCATACCTCTGGACCAATGTTTCTAAACTTTTCTTTCATTATTGCCCTTGAAAGCGCTAGTTTAGATAATTTCTCTAAATCATCTTTCTCCCCACCCATGCTGTGTAGTACCCCAGATGCCTGTTTATGTACTTCTCCTCTTTGAAGAGTCACAAATCGTCCAGACACAGAACAAAGTATGAAGGCTGCCTCACCCAGACATTTTTGTCATTGTTTTTCGATAATTAGACAATTTACTACTAACCATGATGGCCTATGATGGCTTCGCTGCCATCTGTCACCCCCTGTGCTACACGGTCATCATGAACCCCCAACTCTAGGAACTGCTGGTTTTGGTATCCTGATGCTTCAGTGTCATGGGCTCCCTGGTGGAGACATTGACTGTTTTGAGCCTGTTCTTTTAAACAAACATGGAAGTCCAGAAGCTCACCTGTTCAAACACCCTCATCAATAACATAGTCATGTATTTTTTGACTAGTCTTCTGGCCTTGATTCCTTTCACTGGAATATTTTTCTCTTAGTCTCAGATTATCTCTTCCATACTGAGAATGTCACAGGGCAGCCACACAGCCTTTTCCACCTGTGAGTCTCACCTCTCAGTTGTCTCCTTGTTCTGTGGCATAGCCCTTGAGGTCTATTTCAGCTCTACAGCCACACCACCTTCTAGGACAAGTCTTATGGCCTTGGTGATGTACACTGTGGTCACACACATGCTGAACTCCTTCATTTATAGCCTGAGGTACAGGAACATGAAGGGGCACCTGGTGAGACACATCAGCAGGGCAGCTGTCACAGTGATAGGTCTCTTGGAGGACTCACATGAATAGCTGGGCTCACAACACTGAGGACCAGAAATCTTGGCCTTCTTCATCCAACATTTTGACTTTGTCCAGTTTTATGTATTTTAAAGCAACTCTTTCCTTGGGTCTTCCTTTGGTGTATTTCCTGACCTCTCTACTGTCCATAAAGTTATACCTCGGACACGGGAAATCCAGGGTAGAAAGGAAGAGTTTTGGCTGTCACAGTACAGGGAGAGCAGCTAGGGTCACAAAACAATGTACGTATAAATTTTTGTATGAGAGACTAACTTGAATTGTAAACTTTCACTTAAAGCACAATAAAAAAAAAAAAGTTATACCTTGGGTGACACTTTTCAGTTTCTCATGGATCTTTGATATATCCAAATAGAAGTTTATGCTCTTTTATTTTTGGAATCACTATAACTTACCATGTCTTGATTTTGACCATTTTTAAAGGCACTCTTTCATTATTTCCACCTTGACATGCATACTGTAGTTGGAGCACTGAACCTGGCCCTTTGCCTGTTTTTTGTACATGAAGTTTTATTTCAGCACAGCCATGCACATTAGTGTATGTGTTCTCTACAGCTGCTTTCCTGCTGCAACAGCAGAGCTGTGTCATTGCCACAGAGACCATCTGTCCTGCAGAGCCTGACATATTTACTAGGGGGCCCTTTACCGGTAAAGGTTGCCAATCTTTTGAATTAAAGTATTCCCATCTCTTCTGTTCTAAACTAACATTGTTAAGCATCTCAGGATACTCCCAAAATTCTATAGCAGAACGTGAAATTCTACACAAAACTCCACTCTCACAATTAATACGTTATCAGAAGAGTTAGATTTTTGTTCTGTATGTTGATGTTGTTAGGTGCCGTCAAGTCGGTTCCAGCTCATAGTGAAGCTGTGCAAAACATAACGAAACACTGCCTGGTCCTGCACCATCCCGGCAATCGTTGTTATGCTTGAGCCCATTGTTGTGGCCACCATGTCAATCCATCTCGTTGAGGGACTTCCTCTTTTTCACTGACCTTCTACTATACTAAGCATGATACCCTTCTCCAGGGACTGGTCCCTCCCAATAACATATCCAAAGTACGTGAGACAAAGTCTTGCCATCCTTGCTTCTAAGGAGCATCTGGCTGTTCTTCTTGCAAGACAGAATTTTCGTTCCTTTGGCAGTCCGTAATATACTCAATATTCTTTGCCAACACCATAATTCAAAGACGTCAATTTCTCGGCCTTCCTTATTCATTGTCTAGCTTTCACATGCATATGAGGTGACTGAAGACACTATGGCTTCGTTTAGGTGCACCTTAGTCTTCAAGATGACATCTTTGGTTTTTAACACTTTAGAGGTCTTTTGAAGCACATTTGCCCAATGCAAAGCATCTTGATTTCTTGGCTGCTCCTGCTTCCGCGGGTGTTGATTGTGGATCCAAGTAAAATGAAATCCTTGACAGCTTCAATCTTTTCTCCATTTATCATGATGTTGTTGATTGGTCCAGTTGTGAGGATTTTCTTTATGTCGATGTGTAATCCATACCGAAAGCTGTGGTCTCTGATCTTCATCAGTAAGTGCTTCAAGTCCTCTTCACTTTCAGCAAGCAAGGTTGTGTCATCTGCATAATGCAGGTTAGTGAGTCTTCCTCCAATCCTGATGTGCCATTCATATTCATGTAGTCCAGCTTCTTGGATTATTTGCTTAGCATATAGATTGAATAAGTATGATGAAAGCATAACCCTGATGCACACCTTTCCTGACTTTAAACCACACAGTATCCCCTTGTTCTGTTCGAACGAGTACCACCTTGATCTACATACAGGTTCCTCATGAGCACAATTAACTATTCTGGAATTCCCATTCTTTTCAATGTTATCCATAATTTGTTAGGATCCACAAAGTAAAATGCCTTTGCATAGTCAATAAAACACAGGTAAACATCTTCCTGATATTCACTGCTTTCAGCCAAGATCCATCTACCATCAGCAATTATACCTTTGGTTCCACATCCTCTTCTGAATCTGGCTTGACTTTCTGGCAGTTCCATATTGATATACTACTCCAGACACTTTTGAATGATCTTCAGCAAAACTTCACTTGTGTGTGATATTGATATTGTTCGATAATTTCTGCATTTGGTTGGATCACCTTTCTTTGGAATACGGATAAATATGGATCTCTTCTAGTCGGTTGGCCAGGTAGCTGTCTTCTAAATTTCTTGGCATAGACAAGTGAGCACTTCCAGCACTGCATCTGTTTGTTGAAACATCTCAGTTGGTATTCCATCAATTCCTGGAGTCTTGTTTTTCACCAGTGCCTTCAGTGCAGCTTGGACCTTTTGCTTCAGTACCATTGGCTCCTGATCATATTCTACCTCCTCATGTGGTTGAACATCAACCAATTCTTTTTGGTACAATGACTCTGTATTGCAACTCGAGGCTTGAATTTTTTCTTTAGTTCTTTCAGCTTGAGAAATGTCAAGCATGTTCTTCCCTTTTTGTTTTCTAACTCCAGCTCTTTGGACATATCATTATAATACATCTTTATCCCATGGAGGGACTGCTGGGTTCAAACTGCCGACCCTTTGGTTATCAGCTGGGTGCTTAACTACTGCAGCACGAGGGATTCTTAGAGTCTTTACAGAGGCCTAAATGATGGTGTTGTCGAAGAATACTGACTATACCATGGTCTACCAGAATGAACAAATATTTCTTAAAAGAAGTACAGCTAGAATGATCCTTAGAGGGTGGCTGGAGAGACTTCGCCTCACTTACTTTGGACATGTTACGAGGGGGAACAATCCTCCTGGACATCATGTTTGGTAAAGTAGAACGTTAGCAAAAAAGAGGAGGACCCTCAAGAAGATGGATTGACACAGTGGTGTCAACAACGGGGTCAAACATAGGCTGCACTGAAGACATTGGTGATAAACAAGGCTCCGGGAATTGATGGAATACCAATTGAGATGTTTCAACAAATGTATGTGGCACTGGACGTACTCACTCGTCTATGCCAAGAAATGTGGATCTCAGCTACCTGGCAACTGACTGGAGGTATTTGTGCCCATTGCAAAGAAAGGTGATCCAACAGAATGTGGAAATTATCAAACAGTATCATTAATATCAGATGCAAGTAAAATTTTGCTAAAGGATGGGGCCAGATCCACTGCCCAAAGCTGAGGGGGCAGGGCTGCCATGAGCAAAGGACAGAAGAATGGGGCCTGCCAAGGCCGAGCAGGTAGAATCGCCAATCAGACGGACTAGGAGAATGGGACCGCCCAAAGCTGACGGAGCAGAGTTGCCATTCCAGTGGGCCTGGAAGGTGGAGCTGAAGCCCAGGACCAAGGGGCCTCCACGCAGAATCCAGAGAGTGTAGAAAACACTCAGAGTCTGGAGGACAGGGCTATTGCCCAGATGGTCTCAGAGAACAGAGGGTTATTTTCAAGCCTTGAGAGCTAATGTAAATTGTTCCTGATGCCCCTTATCCCCTCATTCCCTTCAATTTCTACCATTTGGAATGGAAACATCTACCTTGTGCTTGTTCCACATTGTGCTCTGGAAGCAGGTAACTTGTATTCTAGATTTCACATATGAAAAGAAATTTTTCCCCAGGATAGAATTTGGACTTGGAGTTGCTTTAAGACTTGTGGGATGATAGGATGGGGTAAATGTGTTTTACATGTGGCAAGGACATGAATTTTGAGGGTCCACAGGGTGGAATATCATGAATTGAATAGTAAGGGATACAACACCTTTACTCAGGTCACCGTCCTGATCCGACGTAAGGGGAGTTTACTTGGGGTGTGGTCTGCATCACCTTTTATCTTCCAAGAGATAAAAGGTGAGAAGAGCAATCAGAGAGATATAGGGACCTCCTGCCACCAAGAAAGAAGTGCCGGGAGCAGAGCACATCCTTTGGACCCAGGGTCACTGTGCTGAGAAGCTCCTAGACCAGGAGAAGATTGATGACAAAGATCTTCCCCCACAAGTAACAAAGAGAGAAAGCATTCCTCGGTAGCCCCGCCCTGAATTCAGACTTCTAGTCTCCTAGACTGTGAGAGAATAAATTTCTGTTTGTTAATTGTGATATTTCTGTTATAGCAGCACTAGATAACTAAGACACTTGGTAAAGTAGAGGGTCAGTGAAAAAGAGGAAGACCCTTGACAAGATGGATTGACAGTGGCTGCAATAATGGGCTCAAACATAGCAATGATTGTGAGGATGGCACAGGACCAGGAAGTGTTTTGTTCTGTTGTACCTAGGGTCACTATGAGTCAGGATCAACTAGACAGCACCTAACAACAACAGCAGCCACAATGGAAAACAGTTTGGCATTTCCTCAAAAGATTGAACTTAGAACTACTATACGACCCAGCAATCCCAATTCCAGAAAAAGTGAAGGCAGGAACGCAAACAGAAACCTGTACACCAGTGTTCACTGCAGCACTTTTCACAATAGACAAAAGATGGAAACAACCAAAATCTCTACCAGCAGATGAATGGATACACAAAATTCGGTAGAGACACACAATGAAGTAGAACTACTCCATAGGGGTTTCAAGGCCCCGACCTTAAAGAAGCAGATCGCCAGGTCTGTCTTCTGAGAAGTCTCTGGGTGGATTCGAACCCCAACCTAGTAGATGAGTGCTTAACTGTTGGTGCAAGCCAGGGACTCCCAATGGAATATTACAAACACCCTCAGAAATGAAGTCTTGATGCATACGACAACATGGATGAAGCCTGAAAACACCAAGCTGAGCAAAGTAAGTCACTTATAGGACATAAGCAAATATACACAGAACAAAGCTTATTAGTGGTTACCAGGGGTGACAGGGAGGGGGAAAGGAGAAGTTTTTGATTAGGGTCATTGAGTTTATATTAAAGGTAGTGGAATGATTTGGAAAATAACAGTGAGAATGCTTGCACAACTTGAATATAAGCAATGTGACTGAAATGTACATGTAGAAATTGTTGAAATGGCATATGTTTTGTTATGTACATTTGCAACACAATAAAAAAAATGAAGATCAATAAAAAGGTAAAAAAAAAAAGCTCTGTGGAATTCTATCCCTATACACATATACATATACACACACACATTTTTCTTTTTATGAAATTAGTAAAGGATTCTGGAGACCAAAAAGCACAGTGAATTATCCCTGGTCTTGATTGGTCCATTTCTTGTGGTGACCTCATAAAGAGCCAATTGTTCAGAACCCCAAGCCCCTATATAAGTCCCTGGAAACCTAGGTTTGTGGTCCTTCTAGCTCAGGGAGCTGTTTTAGTGACCTGACTGTGACCCCACTTGGTTTGCTTTCTCTCCGAATTGTGTTCTTTTTGTCTATTTCATTATTAGCTTTTCTTATTTTGTCTTTACTTTTTCTCATTTTCATTCATTCTCTTATTTTTTCATTTATTTTTCCTTTATTTCCTCAATTTTTCTGTGCTTATCATTTTACATTTGTAGTTTTGTTTCTTTTTTATCCTTTTTATTGTTTATTCTCCTTAAACCTTTCTCATTTATTGTTTTGTGTTTATATATAGAATTTATATTGTTTATATTTTTTACCTTGTCATTTTAATCTTAATTTTCCATTTTTTCCTTTTGCTGTTCCCATTTTCTAATTCATACGCATCTTATGTTTTTATCTTTTTTTATCCTTTTCTTAGTGCTTTGTGATCTTCTATTTACCACTCTTTTCTAATTTCTGTATTCTTTGTTACTCACATTTTCTTTTTCTATTTTTGTCATTTTATTCCTTTTTAATTTATTCATTTCTATTTTTCTCTTGTATATCCCTTTCATTTAGTTTTTGTTATTCTAATTTTATATTTTCAGTACATTTTAAAATAATTTTCCAATTTTATTTAATTTTCTTGTTTTAATTCTCCTCACTTCTTTCATTTTACATCCCTTCAAACTTGTAGTTTATTATTTTTCTGATTATTGAGTTTTCATTTGATTTTTATTTTATTCTTATTTTGGTCACTTTCATTTGATCTATTTTTTCTAATTGTTTTCTAGCTTTTACAAGTTTTTTTGTTTTTTAAAAGTTTCAATTTTTTCTTATTTTATCTTTTTTATTACATTTTAACTTTTTCTCATTTTTTCCATATTTCATTAAGTTTTTAGTTGCCACTTTTTCCATTTTTAATCCTACCACAAGGGCGCTTCTTATCCCAAAGCCCACTTGGCCTTGACACCTCATCCAACATGCTGCAGAGCCACTTAGCCTTCTCTGCTGAGGAGGAAACCCATGTGGGACACTACCACCTCCTCAGAACCATCAGCAAGGGGGCATTTGCCAGGGTCAAGCTGGCCCAGCACATCATCACTGGCAAAGAGGTAGCCATTAAAATAGTTGACAAGATCCAACAGTCATCCTCCTACCTCAACAGACTATACCGGGAGATAAAAATTATGAAGAGTCTCCATCATCCAAATGTTGTAAAGCTGTTTCAAGTCATAGAGAATGAAGATACTGTCTATATAGTGATGGAGTATGCAAGTGGAGGGGACCTGTTTGATCACCTACTGGCTCATGGCTTGATGAACGAAGAAGAGGCACGAACAAAATTCCACCAAATAGTGTCAGCTCTGCAGTATTGCCACAACAAGAGTATTGTTCATAGGGATCTGAAAACAGAAAACCTACTGTTGGATGAGAGAATGAACATCAAACTCGCAGACTTCGGTTTGGGAACTGAATTCACCGTGGGGAACAAACTGGATACCTTCTGTGGCACTCCCCCTTATTGTGCCCCAGAACTCTTTCAGGGAGAAAACTATGATGGACCCCCAGTGGATGTGTGGAGCCTGGGAGTTATCCTGTACTTCATGGTAAGTGGATCTCTGCCTTTTGGTGGAAAGACCTTAATGGAGCTGCGAGAGCAGGTACTAGAGGGACAATATGATATTCCTTTCCACATGTCTACAGAGTGTGAACACCTGCTGAGCAAAATCTTTATTTGTGACCCAAGAAAGAGAGCCACATTACAGGACATCCTAGGACATCCATGGATGAAGGTGGACCATGAAGAAAAACAAACGCTGTATGTGCAGCCACTCCCAGACTATGATGATCCCTGGCGCATTGAGGCGATGGTGAAGATGGGTTACACGCAGGAAGAGATTCGTGACTCACTGATGAACCAAAAGTATGACGACGTGATGGCCACCTATCTGCTCCTAGCTCACACTTCTGAGATGGAGAGCCACATCAGCACCCTGGAACCCCAGACTGCAGCCTATTCCAACGATATCCACACTCCTTCCTCATCCCATGAGGTGCATCCTACCATCTGTGCTAAACCCAAACAGGGTACTTACACCAAGCCTGCCATTCCCGCCTATGATGACTACATCCACAACACTTCAAGCAGTCTATCTGATGGAAGGATGGGGACCTCCATGGTGTCTGCTTCTCCCTCAGTCTCCCTGTCCCTGTCCCACCAGCACCAGAAATCCAGGACAGCCTGGGCACAGCCCAGCACAGCCCCCCACTGTGTTTCTGTGGCTTCCTCCTCAGCCCACACCATCAGCAACACTGGTGCAGCCCCAGAGGGAATGACCTCCCCCCAGGGAGTGTCAGAACTAAGCCCCTTTAATGATGAGCAGGTGCTGGAGATACATGACGAGGCAAGTTTGCCCCAAACTGTGACCCCAGCCTCTCCCTCTGTCAGCAGCCAGGGCCAGCAGGGGGCCACTGGGAGGTTCTTTAAGCTCCTGAGAAGATATCTTTGTTTTATGTGTGTTAGAAGGGACCCAAAGGTATCAGACAGCAAAGTTTTAGAGGGAACGCTCAAACTTCCAGAGGCCAAGCCGCGCTCTCTCAAGTTTACGTGGAGGATGAAGATCACCAGTTCCATGGAGCCCAACAAGATGATGCAGAACATCTGCCAAGTGCTGGACGCCAATGGCTATGAGTGGGATCTCACCCACAAATACACACTGCTGTGTATGAATGGCACACCAGGACAGGAGGACTTTGTTCAATGGAGGATGGAGGTGTGCACACTGCCTCGGCGGACTCTCAATGGGGTAAAAGTGAAGAAAATTTCAGGCACCTCTGAGGCCTTCAGTAGCATTGCATCAAAAATTACTAGGGAACTTGTACTTTAAAATGGTGCTAGCAGCTGCCTGGGAGAAAAGAGGAGTTCATAGGTTAAGCTCCTTGGAAGAACACGCTTGGCGTTTTTCAAACTGAAAGAACTGAAGAAAAAATTCAAGCCTCGAGTTGCAATATTGAAGGATTCTACGGGAAAATATTAAACGACACCAGAAGTATCAAAAGAAGATGAAGGGAATACACAGAGTCACTATACCAAAAAGAACTGGTCGACGTTCAGCCATTTCAGGAGATAGCATATGATCAGGAACTGATGGTACTGAAGGAAGAGGTCCAAGCTGCACTTAAAGCACTGGCGAAAAACAAGGCCCCAGGAATTGATGGAATACCAGTTGAGATGTTTCAATAAACAGATGCAGTGCTGGAAGCGCTCACTCATCTATACCAAGAAATTCGGAAGACAGCTACCTGGCCAACTGACTGGAAGAGATCCTTGTACCCGCTGCAAAGAAAGGTGATCCAACAGAATGCGGAGATTATTAAAAAATGTCACCAATATCACACACAATTAAAATTTTGAAGATCATTGCAGTGTAATTACCTTTGTGTGAGGTCTTTCTAGCCATGGTCTTGTAACTCTGACCCAGGTGATCGGGCAGGACTGTGTGATAGAATAATTGTGGCCTACTAGGGGGATTGCTTGGTCACTTTTTCCTTAAAAGAGAGCCAATTCCAGAGCAGAGAGAAGGATCCTACCACCACCAAGGAAGAACAGCCAGGAGTTGAAGGCACATTCTTTGGACCCAGGATCCCTGTGCTGAGAAGCTCCTGGAAGCAGGGGAGAGAAAGTTGTAACCCTGAAGATGGTGAGAAGCCATGGCAGGAGAGACCGGGCAGCAGGAGACAGCGCAGTGTGCCACCCGGCCCAAGAAGAGATAAGAGTGCCTTTGGACAGAGACTGAGGGCCAGGGAGATGCATGCCTGTCAGCACAGCTGGGGAGAGGCTATCCTGATGGAAGAACTGCATCCCGAGTGTTCCTGAGCCTGAATTGTAACTGTTACTTCGCTAATAAACCTTGTAATTGTGAGTATGGTCTATGAGTTCTGTGTGGCCCTTGCAATGAATTATTGAACCTAGCAGAGAGTGCTCTAGGAGTGATGGCTGGTGTCAGAATTGGTAAAGATGGCGGAGAGAGGAGGCATGTCTGACCCCTGCCTCATAGGAATCAGCCTTGGGCTGTTGATCTTGATTCTCCTTCCCCCTTGTGAAGCTGGAGGAGGTCAGACACTACCCCAAGTGGTTTTTACAGCTGGCATGAAAATCAAGATTCTTTGCAATGGCTCCAGACTTATGAAAGCATGGAACTTTAAAAGAAAGAAAGGGGCTTGGGAAGTGAAACTTCTGATTCTTGGATTGCTTTGGGTGTTGTTACTTGTAATGGCTGAAAAGCTTCAGCTGAAGTGGCCTGGGGCCAAAGCCAGGCCAGATAAACAGGATGATTTTTAGGGGGCCTGGTATTCTGGTTCCACCCAGCCAGAGGCCCAAACCCATATGCATATGAATGGGAAGGTAGTTAAGGTGTGGAGAAGAGTCAACTGGAATATTTTAAAAGGGTAATATGTTTAGGATTACATGTTTAACTGAATGTACTAGGATAATGAATGTTTCTCCTACCTAATGTAAAGCAGACCTAAACGTATGGTAGAAATGAATATTGGGTAATATAGATTACAGAAATCATTAACTCCACCTTCAGCCAATGCTTGCTTGGATATGCTAAAAGGGGACCTAGGATTTGCCCAAGGGAAATACAGACTGTTTGAATATAGTAGCCCTATGTATAGAGTGGGGGCTTAGACCAAAAACCTGAGCCTCACGCAGATTTTGCATTTGAAAAGACATGCAAAACCACCCAGTACTGCTGAGAGAAGAGGTTTGCATTTGAAGAAACAACTTACAGGAAAAAAACTGGCATTTTTGCTTTTTCAATTTCTATCAAGTGGTTTGCTGTTGGATGCATCCAGGCAGGAAAAGTCACCAGAAGGCACCTCCTTCCAGGACTGGAAGTTAAAGGGAGCCAGTGAGTAGACAGCTTGGTCTGCTCGCTTGTGGTGACCACCTGGGTCCACTCTATGAGTGGAAGTGCAGCAATGAGATGGGCTGAGTTTGGACATGTTCCACTGGCACTGACTGACCTAGCCCACGGGGGCTAAGGATGAGAGAGGGAGGAAGGGCTGGCTGGTCAGAAGTAAAGGAGTTGTGTGTGGACTCCTAAGTTTACAGGTGAAACCCACTGACCTAGCCCAAGGGGCCCAGGGATGAGAGTGTGAAGGGGCTGTCTGAAGTGCCAGGAAGTGTGTGTGAACTCTCAAGCCTGAGCCTGCTACCCATTGTGACCTAGCTTGGATGAGCTGACCAAACCTGAGCAAATAAAGCCAAAGATGTTTGACACTGTGCGCTGGTGTAGATTGCTGCAATCTGATGGCTTGCTCTGGACAGGACTTTGCGTATGGCTGCAGATGCTCAAAGTTCCAACCAGACCAGAAGATTCTTCAGAGAACATGCTTGTCACTTCAGCACTGGTTTGATAGGGATGGGCGATTTAAACATTGGCAATCTAAAACAGGGAGATAAAGGCATGAAGTGGCTGGCTTACATGCCTTCATGAGTGTGCTTACATTAAATGACAGGGAAAAGAGTATCCACACTGAATAGACTCTTCTTTTCCTGATGGGTCTGGGGAAGAGAGGGTGGGGGAAGATGTTGTTACTCAATAGGGTCCGTGCCCTAGAGCAGTCGAGCCAATGAAACACACTCCCAAGTCAGAGAGAGAAAGAAAGTTTTAATTTAGGAAGTATACACCACCAGGGATCCAACAGCAACACAGGCTGTCCTTGGGGAGTCCCAAAAGGCATTTTTACCTCAGAGCTTATGTATGATTTTTACAAAGGTTAGTAGTGTTGTTATTCACTCCAAGATAATTACAAGAGACTCTTTATCATACTAAAGAGATAGGGAACCGGAGATTTCCTTATCAGGCCAAAGATACAGATCTCTGACATCTGGGCTCTAATCTTCCTGTGGGGGATCTTAAGTCATAAAACAGAGTCATTAGCAAAGGTATGTGCAAAACAAAGCCATTAAGGAAGGTATGGGAAAAGGGAGAAGGCAAAGAAAAAAGAAAAACTTATAGGTTCATTATGGTGTTAGTTATGTCAAGCCCTCAGTTGCCCATTCTGAAAAGGAGAAAACATGCTGAATAGAGTCACATATTCCCCCCTTTTGAAGCCTGGATGGTCATATACACCCATACCAAGTTTCAACTTATTCCCTTAAATCCGAAAGTTTCCAGCGAAAGGATTGGGCCTTTTGTCTGTGTCCGGTTTGAGCCATTCATTGGATAGTCTGACTCGGGACAGAGAATGCCATCTCACATATAGGCATGGAGACAACAACAGATTAACAGGCCTATAACAACTAAACCAGTTCTACTAATGAATAAGATTTTTAGCCAGGTAAGATCTGGCAGCCAGGAGGTCAGCCAAGAAAAATCAAATCCTTCGTGAATCTTGTAAAAGGCCCCCAACTATAAGTATCAGAATATTGTAACTCTTTTTGTATTTAAAAACAGTGAAATTTCTCAATGCCTCTAGGAGAATACAAATCTCAAAGGAGACAGGACTTGAGGGCCGAATTGGCCTGCAACCCCCCATCCAGACAGAAATCAGTAACGTTTAACACTTCTCTAGCAATATAGATCTAAAAATTTTCATCTTTTAACAACGGGGTGGGGGAAGCATTTATCTCGGGGACAAGGATTCCCTGAGCGGAAGTCTCTCTCGCACTTAATAGTAATCCCATTCAAGCTAGCATTAAAACCATTTTTACTTCTTAACCCTAGAAAGTCTTAACTTTAGGCCATCAATGGGTTGGGCTTTCCACTCCTTCTTGTCACTGTAGACCCGGCAGGCCTTGACGTGAGAATGATGGATCCACGGTTTGACTCCTGCTAGCTTCACGGCTGTGTGAATGCTGAGTAGTAGGGTGAAGGGTCTGGTCCACTTAGGCTGTAACAGGAGGTCCTTCTACTTTAAAAGGAGCACGTGGTCGCTGCGCTGGAAAGAGTGCACGGTTATCTCAAGAGGGAACTTCTGCTGGATCCACACTACCCGATGTAACTGGGAAAGAATTTTGGTTAGAGAAAGCAAACATTTAGACATCAGTACATCAGGGGGCTGGGTGGAGGACTGTGGGAGAGCTGGTTGAGACAATATGGTCTCCCATAAAGTATTTCAAAGGGACTGATTTTAAGTTTTCCCTGGGGTGCAATGCAGACTTTGAGGAGGGCCAGTGTCAGGACATCTGTCCAGGGCACCCTTGTCTCTTGGCACAGTTTACTAAGATGACGTTTATGGTCTGATTCATTCTTTCAACCTCTCCACTAGATTGGGGTCTCCATGCTGTGTGGATTTTTTACTTTATTCTTAAGGCAGTTGAAAATTGTTGTACTGCTCTCTAGCCATCTTGGTCCGGCAGGGAAAAGCTTCTACCCATCTTGGAAAAGAATCTATACACACCAGTAAATATTTCATCTGATGTTTAGTTTTGAACACTTCACAAGTCAATCTGCCATATTTTACCTTGAAAGGGTCCTATTCCTTGAGGGCCAGAAATCTTGGGCCCATAAGTCTTTCAATAATGTCCTTTGTGTTCCAATACTACAGTCACTGCGTGAGGGACAAACACGATAGTATCATGTCCCAAAGTAAATCTGTTAGCTTCCTTTACAGTGATGCCAGCCTCGGCAACCTCTTGGAGGCAGGCCACTCAGAGGCAAGCCAGCCAATCTTTTGAGAAAGTGTCCAGATTTTTTTAAAGAAATAGGCAACAGCTCTCAACAACTGGGTTAACACACCAATGGCTACTCCTTTTATTTATAATATACAATTCAAAGGGTTTTTGATAATCTGGCAGCCCTAGAGCTGGGGCTCTCATCAACTGGGACTTTAAATCACAAAAGGCTTGCTGACACTCAAGAGTCCATTTGAAAGGATCTCTCTCCGCCCCAGTAGCCTGACTGGCTAGGCCGCAGATGGTTTCTAAGAAGAAACCTAGGTATTTTACCTCTGTGAAGTTAGCTTGTAACTTTCCTAAAGACACTCAGTATCCAGCTTCGGCCAGAAAATTTAGACAATCACAGTATTTGTGACAGTCTTCCTCAGACTCGCTTCCTATCAGGTCTGTCCACATATTGAAAGACCACTCCTCAGTTGAGGGGAAGCAAATGCTCTAGATCCTGGGCCAGCGCTGTTCTAAAAATAGTGAGGGAGTTCTTAAACCCTTGGGATAGCACAGTCCACAGAGCTGTTTCTTTTGTCACTTCCCATTTGGAAGCAAAGATCAGCTGGCTCTCAGCAGCCATCGGGACACAAAAGAAAGCATCTTTTAAATCCAAAACAGTAAAATGAATATAGGAAGGTAGGAGATCCGATAGTAGGGTGCGTGGATTCAGGACTACTGAGTGTAGGGTCCTCACAACTTTGTTAACAGCCCGCAAAATGGTACTCACCGGTCGACGTCTTCTTTACCAGCAAGAGTGCTGAATGGGGATGGCACTCTCGCAACAGTCCCCACTCCAGGTGTTGAGTGATTACTCCCTGCAGTCCCAGACAAGCCACAACTCTCAGTGGATACAGTTTAATCTGAGGAGGCATGACATTAGCTAACAGCTCCTTGACCACAGGGAGGACAGTCCGAGCTCGTCCTGGCCAGCTACTGGCCCAAACTCACGGGGCCACTGCATCAACCACTCTTTGAACCGTGGGTGAGACGGACGCAGGGGAGAGCACCAGTGGGATGAGGGCTAAGAGAGCTGCCTGCACTTCCCAGGCGCTCGCTGGCAGGACTGTCAGAGAGGCAAGCCTTTTTCATCAAAAGAGATTGCAGCATGCACTTTGCTCAGGAAATCTTGCCCTAAAAAGGGGGACCAGGCATTCGGACATTTATAGAAACTAGTGGGATAGTTTGATTTCCCTTATCTCAGTCCACTGGCTGCAAAAAAGGATCGAGTCACCGTTTTTTTTTTTCAGTCACCCCTACAACTTGAATACTGCTGGTCAAGGCAGTCCCTTTAGGCTTCTGAGTGAGTACCGAGAAGGCTGCTCCGGTATCAGCCAAGAAGTCTACTGGCTGTTCTTTCACAGTAACTTTTACCAGTGGGTCAGTAGGAGGTAAATCAAAAGTTGTCTCCCCATCTCCATCCCTCAGTCCTCCTCTTGCTCTTTCATACTTCCTTGAAAAAGCTTCTCCCCCCTTTCAATCTTGCCTGGCCCTTTTCCATTCTTTCTTTTGGGGTGCTCATTTTTCCAGTGCCCCTCCTCTCTGCAAAATGCACATTGGTTTTTCTTTAGTCGGGGCCCATCTGTCATGGATTGAATTGTGTCTCCCAAAAAATGTGTGTAGCAACTTGGCTGGGTCATGATTCCCAGTACTGTATGACTGTGTAATCTGATGTGATTTCCTTATGTGTTGTAAACTCTTGATGAAGTTATATGTGATCTCCGTATGTGTTGTAAATTCTGTCACTGTGATGAGGTTATGCTGATGAGGTTTACAAGGTTAGACAGTGTCTTAATCCAATCTCTTTTGAGATATAAAAGAGAGAAGTGAGCAGAGACATATGGGAACCTCACACCACCAAGAAAGCAGTGCCGGAAGCAGAGTGCATCCTTTGGACCTGAGGTTCCTGCACAGAGAAGCTCCCAGTCCAAAGGAAGATTGATGCATCACAGGGACCTTCCTCCAGAGCCAACAGAGAGAGAGAGCCTTCTCCTGGAGCTGATGCCCTGAATGTGGACTTGTAACCTACAGGACTGAGAGAGAATAAACTTCTCTTTGTTAAAGCCACTCACTTGTGGTATTTCTGTTAGAGCAGCACTAGATGACTGAGACAGAATTTGGTACCAAGAGTGGGCTGCTGCTCTAACAGACACCTAAAGTGTGGAAGCAGTTTTGAAATTGTGAATGGACAGGGGTGCAGCAGCGGCAGAGAACCTGCAGCAGCAGAGAAGCAGCAGTGTCAGAGAACCAGCAGCAGCAGAGAAGCAGCAGTGTCAGAGAACCAGCAGCAGCAGAACCAGGAGTCCAGCACTAGACAGCACTGGAGCTGACCCACAGAGCGAGAGAGCTGCATGCCTGTGCACAAGAGGCTTCCTGGCAGAGTGGGGTGCCTCTGGGTACTTATCGGTGGAGCTAGGCTTGCTGATCCACGGAGCGAGAGAGCTGAGTGCCTGTGTGCAGGAGGCTCCCTGGTGGAGTGGGGTGCCTCCAGGCACTTATTGGTGGAGCTACAGAGCTTCGGAACACTTGCCCCAGTAGGGCAGATGCGGGTGTGAGGCCTGAGAGGCCCCAGGAAGCAGAAGCTGAAGAGACAAGGAACACAAGAAGCTGAGTTGCCTCAGTCTCAAAAGGTATGGCCAAGACCTCCAGGGTTTCAAAGGGTGGAGCTGTCACTCCGATAGACCAGGAGAGTAGTGCACCTAAAGCCGAGGGAGCACAGCCGCCATCCCAGTGGGTCTGGAAGGCGCAGCTGAAGCCCAGAGCTGAGGGGCCTCCATCAGAATCTGGAGAGTGTGGCCAATACCTAGAGTCTGGAGGGCAGGGCTATTATGTAAATTGTCTCAGGGAACAGAAGATTATTTTCAAAGCCTTGAAGCCTAATGTAGTATGTTCTGCCGACTTGCTTGGTGCCTGTTATGCCTTCTTTCCCTGCAGTTTCTCCCATTTGTAATGGAAATGTCTAGCTTGTGCCTGTTATGCCATTGTACCTTTGAAAGGAGATAACTTGTATTCTAGATTTCACAGATGAAGAGGAATTTTTGGATTTTGGACTTGGAGTTAAGACTTTTGCTGTGATATGATGAGATGAATATGTTTTGCATGTTGCAAGGATGTGATTTTTGGGGGACCAAAGGGTGGAATGTCATGGATTGAATTGTGTCCCCCCAAAAATGTGTGTAGCAACTTGGCTGGGTCATGATTCCCAGTACTGTATGACTGTGTAATCTGATGTGATTTCCTTATGTGTTGTAAACTCTTATCATTATGATGAGGTTGCATGTGATCTCCGTATGTGCTGTAAATTCTATCACTGTGATGAGGTTATGCTGATGAGGTTTACAAGGTTAGATAGTGTCTTAATCCAATCTCTTTTAGGATATAAAAGAGAGAAGTGAGCAGAGACTCATGGGAACCTCACACCACCAAGAAAGCAGTGCCAGGAGCAGAGCGCGTCCTTTGGACCCGAGGTTCCTGTGCAGAGATGCTCCCAGACCAAGAGAAGACTGATGCATCACAAGGACCTTCCTCCAGAGCCGACAGAGAGGGAGAGCCTTCTCCTGGAGCTGATGCCCTGAATCTGGACTTGTAACCTACAGGACTGAGAGAGAATAAACGTCTCTTTGTTAAAGCCATCCACTTGTGGTATTTCTGTTCGAGCAGCACTACATGACCGAGACACCGTCCTTACCTCAATCTCGTCACCTTCCTCCAGACGATCCTAGAACAGCAGCCTGTTCATGTCCTGGTCTTTTTCTTTTATTCCCTCGGCCTCTTTTACCTGATCTCTGTTGGTAAAGACCTTAAATGCGTTCAGTCATAGCACATGGGTCTGACTGATACTCCGCAAAGTTTCGCTTCCAATTGTACAAACTAGATCCTAGGAACAGGTTATGGACCCACATCATCTGACATGGGCCTTTCTGCAGCAGAGACTGGCACCTCCTGAAGTAGGTAAAGTCCCCCTGGGGGAACTGGGCCGAATTATACCCCACTCCTAGTATGGGGTAGGGAGACTTATCTGTCCCACCTCCTCCACCCCTCCTTTAACACCTTCCCGTCCTCATCTTCTGATACTACCAGGGAGGGGTCACGAGCAAATGTCAAGGGGGTGTTTCTGAGGTGGAGGAATGAGTTGAACACTCTCTGGTTCTTCATCTCTTACCCCGTCATCATCATTCGCCTGCACAAGAAGGGCTAAAACAGAGGCTTTATCCTTTTTTCATGCCATAAAGTCGTAAAACATTCTACATACAGCTTTTCATCCCACTTGTTAGTTCGAGAACAAAACAGATCAAGCTTCATAATGGTACCAAACTCTCTAAAACCATTTTAAAGTTCACTTAACCCCATTGGGGAGCTGGTATTGAGGCCACACCTGATTACATAAACCTTTAAGACGTCTCTTAGTTAGGGGATCCCTTCCTAAATAAGTCCAGTTCCTAGTGGACTCTTGGCCGGAACCTTACTTCCCTGGGTACCCACTTGCAACCAGGGAACCTCACCGGTCTCTCATCCAACCTCATGGGACCTAGTCACCCATTCTTGGAGGGAGTCTATGAGAACCAATTCCCCTGCGGCTTTTCAGAGGATTTACCAGCCGATGCCCAGTTACCTACCATGGCCCAGTTACCTACCATGGCCAACGGCAACTTTCTCCCTCTGTCTAGAGCTCGCTGTCGTGGAGTTCTCCCCCATCGCTGGATCTCTGGGCCACCACAGGTTGAGAGAACTCCTCAATTCGCGGAAAGGTGTACCTTCTCTTCCCGGGTCCTTCCCACGGGCTCGGTCCTTAGGGAGACGGAACCAGGGCCTGAATAATTCGAGCCCCACGCTGGGTGCCAAAAATTTGTTGCCCGAATAGGGTCCATGCCCTGGAGCAGTCGAGCCAATGAAACATACTCCAAGTCAGAAAGAGAAAGAAAGTTTTAATTTAGGAAGTGTACACCACCAGGGATCTAACAGCAACACAGGCTGTCCTTGGGGAGTCCCAAAAGGCATTTTTACCTCAGAGCTTATGTATGAGTTTTACAAAGGTTAGAAGTGTTGTTATTCACTCCAAGATAATTACAAGAGACTCTTTATCATACTAAAGAGATAGGGAACTGGACATTTCCTTATCAGGCTAAAGATATAGGTCTCTGACATCTGGGCTCTAATCTTCCTGTGGGGGATCTTAAGTCATAAAACAGAGTCATTAGCAAAGGTATGTGCAAAACAAAGCCATTAAGGAAGGTATGGGAAAAGGGAGAAGGCAAAGAAAAAAGAAAAACTTATAGGTTCATTATGGTGTTAGTTATGTCAAGCCCTCAGTTGCCCATTCTGAAAAGGAGAAAACATGCTGAATAGGGTCACAATGTTGATAAGATTATGTGATTTAGCTGCTAGTACTAATTGTTAACAGGGTTAATTCTGATTGTAAACACTGTAACTGTAAAAACTCTTAAGTATGAAAGAGTGGACCAAGGGGGAGACACTGCTGGATTAGAGTACAGTGGCCAAACCTAAAGTCCCTTAAAGGTTTTGCTATGCTGATCCCTTGTGAGGCTCAGAGCAAGGGAATCATCTTCTCACTTGAATTCTGTCAGAGGCCAGAAAGGGTGAAGACGAGGTGACTTCTGGAGAACCTGACCAGATCAGATGGAAACCCACAGCAGACCTGAATGGCTGGTACCTGAGTAAAATCACCCTTTAGACTCTTTACCCTATTGAAGGACTAATTATTAATGACTGTTTTGGACTGGTAAAATGATTGGGAGAGGGAAGTTATCCCCCAAATATGAAAGAACCATTGCTAGAAAAGCCAAGGGGGGGCCTGCGGTGTGATTAATTACTTTTGTGTGTGGCCTTTCGAGCCATGGTCTTGTAACTCCCACTCAGGTAACTGGGTGGGACTGTGTGATAGAGTAATTGTGGCCTATCAAGGGGATTGATTAGTTTTTCCTTAAAAGAGAGCCAATTCCAGAGCAGAGAAGAGGATCCTACCACCACCAAGGAAGAACAGCCAGGTGTGGAGAGGACATTAGCTGGACCCATGATCCCTATGTTGAGAAGCTTCTGGAAGCAGGAGAGAGAGCAAGCTGTAACCCTGAAAACAGTGAGAAGCAGGGGCAGGAGAGACCTGGCAGCAGGAGACAGCACAGTGGGCTACCCAGCCCCTGGAGAGAGAAAGCTGAGTGCCTTTGGGTAGAGACTGAGGGCCAGGGAGATGCGTGCCTGTGAGCACAGCTATGGAGAGGCTATCTTGATGGAAGAACTGTATCCTGAGTGTTCTTGAGCCTGAATTGTAACTGTTACTTCCCTAATAAACCTCATAATTTTGAGTATGGTCTATGAGTTCTGTGTGGCCCTTACAATGAATTATTGAACCTAGCAGAGAGTGCTCTAGGAGCGATGGCTGGTGTCAGAATTGGTAAAGATGGCAGAGAGAGGGGGCATCTCTGACCCCTGCCTCATAGGAATTAGCCTTGGACTGTTGACCTTGATTCTCTTTCCCCCTCAAGTTGGAGAAGGTGAGACACTGCCTCCATGCTGTTTTTACAATCATTCAAAAACTGCTGCAGCAGTACATCGACAGGGAACTGCCAGAAATTCAAGCAGGATTCAGAAGAGGATGTGGAACAAAAGCAATAATTGCTGATGTTAGATGGATCATGGCTGAAAAGCAGAGAATACCAGAAAGATGTTTAACTGTGTTTTATTGACTACGCAAAGGCATTCAATTGTGTGGATCATAACAAATTATGGATAACACTGCAAAGAAGGGGAATTCCAGAACACCTAATTGTGCTCATGAGGAACCTGTACTTAGACCAAGAGGCAGGCTTTCAAAAAAACAAGGAGATACTGTGTGTCACGGTTCTAACCATTGATCACACATTTTCAATCTGTATGCTGAGGAAATAATCCGAGAAGCTGGACTATATGAAGAATATGGCATCAGGATTGGAGGAAGGCTCATTAATAACCTGCACTATGCAGATGACACAACCTTACTTGCTTAAAGTGAAGAGGACTTGAAGCACTTACTGATGAAGATCAAAGACCACAGCCTTCAGTAAGGATTACACCTCATCATAAAGAAAAATCCTCACAACTAGACCAATAAGCAACATTATGATAAACGGAGAAAATACTGAAATTTTAAAGGATTTCATTCTACTTGGATCCACAATCAATGCCCATGGACACCAGTCAAGAAATCAAACGATGAACTGCATTGGGCAAATCTGCTGCAAAAGACCTCTTTAAAGTGTTAAAAAGCGAACATGGCACTTTAAGTACTAAGGTGTGCCTGACTCAAGCCACTGAGTTTTCAATCGCCTCATATGCATGCGAAAGCTGGATGATGAATAAGGAAGACTGAAGAAGAATTGATGCCTTTGAATTATGATGTTTATCAAGAATACTGAATATACCATGGACTGCGAGAAGAACGAACAAATCTGTCTTGGAAGAAGGACAGCCAGAATGCTCATTAGAAGCAAGGTGGTGAGACTTCGACTCACAACTTTGGACATGTTACCAGAAGGGACCAGTCCCTGAAGAAGGACATCATGCTTGGTACAGTAGAGGGTCAGCAATAAAGAGGAAGGCCCTCAATGAGACAGACTGACACTGACCCTGAGGATGGTGCAGGACTGGGTGCAGGACCATTTTGTTGTACATAGGGTCGCTATGAGTCGGAACTGATTCAATGGCACGTAACAACAACAACAAATATTGATGTTGAGTATGACTCTCTGGAAGTGACTTTTAAGGAAGACCTCCTTACCTGGTTGTGTGTGCAGGGGGCTGAACACTGTCTTCTCAAATACCTTCCACTGCACCGGTCCTTCTTGCTGCAAAAGATCATTCAGGAATGTCCATGCATAGTGGCTGCTTGTTCTCATATTGCACTGGGCTGAGCTGCATGTTTTCATTCCCTCTCTACGCTGGGGAAAGTACTCAGCGTTTCATCATTAAGTTGAAAGCTAGATGTAGCTTTATGGATATGCAACCCCAAACCTGCTCCAGTCAACTTGATTCCAACTCATAGTGACCCTACAGGGCAGAGTAGAACTGCCCCCCAGGGTATCCAAGGATCAGCTGGTGGATTCAAATGGCTGATCACCACTGCACCACCAGGGCCCCATATCAAACCAATCTTGAGAAAAACAAAATTCTTTGAAAACTTGCTATAATGCTGCAGTAGTGAAGAAAGTGCACTCGTGTGAGAATAATCGAGTAGATCAAGGAACGTAACACAGTCCAGAAATTGACCCACATTAATTTTGTTGTTGTTAGGTGCCTTAGAGTCGCTTCCCGCTCACAGTTCTATATACAACAGAATGAAGCACTGCCAAGTCTTGCGCCATCCTCATCATCTTTGCTATGTTTGAGCCCATTGTTGCAGCCCTTGTGTCAGTCCATCTCCTGGAGGGTCTTTCCCTTTTTCGCTGACTCACTACCTAACCAAGTATGATGTCCTTCTCCAAGGACTGGTCCCTCTTGGTAACATGTCCTAATTACATGACACAAATCTCGCCATCCTAGCTTCCAAGTTAACGTTGCATGTGCCAGCAGAACTCCACCCAGGCCAGCTCTGAGGTCCTGACTTAGCTGCCAGGACAAAAGCGGAGGGAGAAGAAAGGGGGATAGAGTGCTGTAGTCACTCCCTTCCCAAGCCTAAGGGATTCCCGCTGATCCCTCAGCAAAACCCGGGGTCTGGAGCTGTGAGGAGCCCGCCTGCGCCACAGGCCTCCAGCTCCCTTGAACTAGGGGTGGGGAGACCAAAACCTTCAAGGTCACGGGGAGGTCAGGGGTCAAAAGGCAGGGCCCCGTGTCGGGGAAGCAGAGACTAGGCTCCGCGGGGAGTCCAGTCCGCACCTGCCCACTGGACGCGGGCCGCTCCTACCGGCGCAGGGCCGGCGGGAAACGCCAGAGCCAAGGCCAGAGCGACCTACGGCCGAGCGCCCCCTCCCCGCGCTCCGCGCGCTTCCCGGCCGAGTCCCGGCAGAGACCCACCTCCTCCTCCCGAGCCGCCGGAGCCGCTGTACCCGCGCCCGCGCCCTCCTCAGGGTTTCAGTGGTGGGCGGGGCTGGGGAGAGAGCCACGGGGCACGTTGGGAAGGGGGCGGGGCGCAGAAGGCGGGGCCGGGGGCGGAGAGAGGGGCAGTGACTCGAGGGGCAGTGACTCGAGGGGCAGTGACTCGAGGGGCAGTGACTCGAGGGGCAGTGACTCGAGGGGCAGTGACTCCAGGGTCCAGGGCCCCACCAAGTTTGGTGGGTGTGGGAGGAGGGAAGGGGTTTGAAGTGGAAGGATCTGGGAACTAGAGCTCTCTGCCCATTTTTAAATTGGGTTGTTCGTCCTTTTTGTTGGTGACTTTCAGGAGCTCTTTGGATATTTTACATATTTTGGATATTGAACCCTTATCCCCCAGATGGTTTCAAAATGCTTTCTCCCATTCTGTAGGTTTTCACTTTCTTGATAATGTTCTTTGATGCACAAATATTTTTCATTTTCTTCAAGTCCAGCTTACCTATTTTTTCTTTTGTTGCTCATCTTTTGGTGTCATATCTAAGAATCTACCTAAGAATCAGCCGTTGAAAACCCTATAGAGCACAGTTGTGGTGGCCATGGGTCAGAATAGCCTGGATGGCAACTGATTTTTTTTAGGCTGTCTCTGCTGCCTGTGTTTTCTGTCTCCCTGTAAAGGTAAATTTGAGTGGGTTACTACAATTCCAGGTGGTGTTAGTAGGAGCATATAATGTTATAGCCAAAAAAGCTGTGAATTCTCCGCCTTGTTTTCAGTACCTGGGTCAACAGATTGGTCATGGCTTCAGCCCACCATTGTCTACATATTAATGTGAGATTAGCCTCTGGATGTTGTCGATAGATGTCGATGGCTAAGGAACTAGGGTCATCTTTATATGTGAGGTTTATGGAGGAGGCTGGCCAGGAGAGGGGAGTTACAGTCTGTGTACTAAAATTAGGTTGCAAGCTAAGCAGAGTTAGACTGATCATCTCCTGCAGTGCTGTGGCTTACATCATAAACAAATTTGGGCTGGTTGGTGATTATATGTTCCTCTTTGTTCTGATTAGTGTGCAATGGTGGCTGAGTTGCCTGATGACTGTCAATAGTAAATGCCACTGGTGTGTTTCCACAGGTTTTTCAGGTACTCTGTGTGGTTTGTGAAAAAATGCCATCAAATTGGATCTTGGACTATGGGGAACTTAACATGGCATCCTTTCAAGTGGGCCTAGGTATTTCAAGAATAGACATCAACTGTATTATACATTTGATCCTTTTCTGTCCCCACTTATTGTTTTCAGTGGGAGGCCACCTGCTCTATCATCTCCATCCTAGGAGAAATTTTTCTAGCACAGCCATTTATATAACTTTAATAGCCTTGGAGATGGCATGCCAATAAATTTTGCCCAAGCTGACTTTGCTACTTAACTTTCCATGGTTGGTTCTATCTCCTGTATGTTGGGGTATCTATATTTTTTAAGGATTCCCCAGAAGAGTAACATTGGGCATCAATTTCCAACAAATATTTCCATTTCCATATTAATGGTTTTGGAAGGCCTAGCAAACTTTGTAAGCAAGCAGTTGTCCATTTGGTTTAGAATCTCCCAAACAGTGCTTGGATAGCTCCATGGGATTAAATACATTTTCCATGAGAAGTTTCTTTGCTGTAACCCCCTAGCAGTCATGATTGATTACTGTGGGCATAGCCAGAATTACAATTGCTATAGAACGTGCAAATACTGAGTGTTATTTAAAAAAAGACTTGTGTTTTGACAACGTGAGAAGGTTAGGTTAGGGAAGAACTTCCAAGCTAGTTGTAGCTCCTGATTTTTTTAGACATGCCTTGGCCCACCTAATATTATGCTGTATACATTGCCTTTGTTGCATGTATTGATTAGTGACCACTGCCCTTGACCACTTGGTTAGTGGGATTTATCTCTACTTCAGTAAAAGGGCCTGTACTGGAGGGGGAGAGAGATCATTAGAATTAGTAGAAAAATAGGCCAATAGTTATAAAGGCATACATTGTTGGCAGGATTTACATTGTGAAAAATTATAGAGAGTGCAGATCAAGAAAGAGCAACTTCTTTCCAAAGTGATGAGAGGGCATTCCAAATACTGAGCTCCAATCACTTAAGGCTGTCCAGAGTCATTTTCCCAGTTTATTGTCCTACTGAATGGATAGATCCCCATACTGATTTTGACATCATTCCCAAAATCTCCTCATTTTCATTCTTGCCACTTGTAATGAGTTAGAAACATTTGGGGCTGAACTGGCAAACTGAAACACATATTTCTGCAAATAAAACTGAAGAACATCTCAGTGGCCCCCTGCCATCCCTGGCTGCTGACAGAGGGAGAGGCTGGGGTCCCAGTCTGGGGCAAACTCGGCTGGTCAGGCAACTCTTGCAGCTTCTCAGCATGCAAGAAGCTTAGTTTTGACACTCCCTGCGGGAAACTGGTTCCCTCTGGGCTCCACCACTGCTGATGGTGTGGGATGAATAGGAAGCCTCAGACACACGCTGAGAAGATGTTCTAAACTGCAGCACGTCACTGTTACTCTCCTTGGAGCATACTCCAGAGTCCTGGTTGGCTGCAACAAGGCTGTCCTGATTCATGGTGCATGTGGGACAAGGGCTGGGGAGACTGAGGTAGAAGCAGACCGTCCAAAGCATTGTGGATGTTTCCCAGGCCAAGGCTAGTCTTCACTAAAGGTTTGGAGTTACCACTTTCATTTTTGCTGGTGGAGAGCTTGCTGTTCACGGAGGGCACAGGGGTGGTCTTCTTCCTCTCCAGTATGGGTAGAGAGCTGACAGGAGTGTTGTTGTGCTACTGGTATTTTGCCCTGACTCCTGGTCATCCTCAGACCACTTATTTTTTGGCATAATTGCAGGAGGATTCATATGTGGGAATGGCATGTTCAATGTAAATCTTCTGCTTGGGTTAGCACAGAGGGTACCCTGTACCTCATGGGATGAAGATCCACTGAAGGCTGGTGTCCCAGGGTGCTGGTATGGCCCTCTGTCTCAGATGTTTTGTGACCCAGAAGCAGATAGGTGGCCATCACATCATTGTACTTTGGGATCAACAATGAGTATTGAATCTCTTCCCATGTGTTACATATGTGTACCATCACCTCAATCCACTGGGGGTCAGTGTAATCTGGGAGTGGCTCCACATACAGCTTTTGTTCTTCATTTTCATGACCTACCATCATCCATGGATATCTCAGAATTTCCTCTAATGTGCCTCTCTTGCTGGGGTCATGAATGAAAATTTTGCTCAGCAGGTGTTCACACTGCATAGACATGTGGAAGGGAAGGTCCCTTCAGTACCTACTGCCACAGCTCCATGAAGGTATTTCTACCAAAAGGTAGGAATCCACTCACCAACAAATCCAAGATAACTCATCCACTGGGGGGTCCGTCATACTTTTCTCCCTGGAAGAGTTCTAGGGCAGAATAAAGGAAGGGAGACTGCCACAGAAGGTATATAGCTTGTTGTCCAGGTTGAATTCATTTCCAAAGTCAAAGTCTGCAAGTTTGCTGCTCATTTATTTATCCAATAGCAGGTTGTCTGTTTTCAGGCCCCTCTGAACCATACCCTTGTTATGACAGTACTACGCCAGAATCTGATGGAATTTGGTGGCATGAGACTCTTTTTCCCTCATTCTGCCGTGAGCCATTGTGTGATGAAATACCTCCCCTCCACTTGCATACTCTATCACTATGTAGTATGTGTTCTCATTCTTGATGACTTCAAACAATTTCACAGTAAACCCTCCCACAGCTACATGAAGGTATTTCCACCAAAAGGTAGAGATCCACTCACCAACAGATACAAGATGACCCCCAGTCTCCACACATCCACTGGCAGGGGGGAGGTCTGTCGTACTTTTCTCCCTTGAAGAGTTAGTTCTAGGGCAGAATAAAGGAAGGGAAGGCATGATTAAAAACCTTCATAACTTTTACCTCTTAGGATAGTCTGTGGACACTGGAGGAGGTTGCTGGGTCTTCCTAATGATCCTACCACTACCTTATTCCCAGTGAGGATGGGCTTGGCCAACTTCCCCTTGGTGAAGGTAGCCTTGCTGAGAGTTTTGAGGATCTGGTAGTCTCCCACATGGGTCTCCCCCTCAGAAGAGATGGTTGAGAGGCCCTGCATCATCTTGGACTTGGGTCAAGTCTTGCTTCCAACATAGGATTCAAAATGGTAAAAACTGATGACTAAATAAAAACTGGGTCCATGGGTGGTATAAATAGTTAAGCCCTGGAATACTAGCCAAAAGGTTAGCAATTCAAACTCACCCAGTGACATCTCGAAAGTAAGGCCTGGTTACTGCTTCTGAAAGGTAACAAACTTGAAAACCCTATGGAGCAGTTCTACCCTGCACATTTGAGGTTGCTATGAGTTATGATCCACTCAACAGTAACTAGCAACAAGCAAATAAAAAATTAAAGGAGAAAAAAATGAGAAAATGAACATACAAACTAGATTTAAAAAGTACAAAAAAGAAATGAAAAAGTCACAAAAATAAAAATGATTTTTAGTTTTGGGGATAGTTTGTGGAGGTTGGATGAGCTCTGCTGGGTCTTGTCAATGATCCTGGCTGTGAAGATGGGCACGTTTGGATTCTGGTCTGCTGAGTTCTAGTCTCTCATTACCTATCAAAGGGTGAAGTTAAAATGAATCAAATGGGAAACTTGAGCAAGACAGTGAGATAGGCTGTTTCAAACTCTTGTCCCACCACAGGAAGGAAAAAAAGAAAAAAACCTAGAAACTGTTACTACCCCATGGGAACCCTGGAAAACTGTCAACAGTTTACATCAACCCAGCAAATACTGAAACAAGAAAAAGGTGACTTCAAAATGGTAAGGAATCTTTGTGGCATCTTTACTTGCCCTTGCCCCATCCCCTCCCCAGCTCAGTGGTCCTCTTATAGCACCAGCAGTTGCTTGTGACCCCAGGGTGGGACCTTGGTTCCTGGTTCCAGTTGGAGTACAGAAAATTATTGTGTGTGTCTGCTCTAATCTTTCTGGGGGACACCTGAAGGACAGATGCAAGGAGCTTGTCTCTGTTTTACCTAACTCACAACTCAGGCTGGTTGGGTGGCAGGCATTACAAGGGAAGACCACAAGAGGAACTAACAACCCATAGATGGCTGAGGCTAAACATTATGCTGAAAACATACCATAAATTGCCTAAGGCCTGGGAGCCAAAACTGGAAAGTATTTCTTTGGAAAATCAGAACATTCAAAAGCAACTATTTGGGGAAATGTAGCAGGCTACACACACCTAGAGCAAAACTGATGTTCAGAAACTACCTGAGAAAGACTTACACTTTCACCTCACTCTTTAAGTGTTTAAGGCATGCTCCAGCACAGAGCCAATCTGCACAGACTGGGAGAGGTGTCTGTGGGTTTTGTTTTGATTTATTTTGTTTTTTCTATGTATTTTTTAGCTCCTGGCGTTTAATGAAATCACTGTAAAAACACTAGTTGGGGATTTCCAGTTTCCATGTTTCCTCTCTACTATAGAAAGAGCTTAGATGTCCCTCACACCCTCACAACAAGAAAAAAAGCTGAAAAGCAACAACTCTTCTTAGATCTATCAGAGAACTGAGGTCACAGAGCAAACTGCTGCCCCAGAAGCTTGAGATACAGATGGAGTACTACAGAGAATCACCACTTACTGGGAACAGAGAATGCCACTGCCATTGCTGCCACCTCCTGACCTAGAATCATATGTGATTAGGTGCCGATTCCAACTCACAGCTGCACAATGTGACAGAGTAGAACTGCCCCATAGGGTTTCCTAGGCTGTAATCGTTACAGAAGCAAATCGCCAAGTCTCTTCTCCTGCAGAGTCGCTGGGTGGGTTTTAATCACCAACCTTTTGGTTAGCAGCTGAGCACTTAACTATTGTGTCACCAGGGCTCCTTACTTCAAAGCTAATTGACTAATCACTGGAGACCAAGTATGGACTAGACTGAGAGATATTAACATCAGGAGGCCTAGCCTTGCAGTACTTTCACACTTTGGTGAATTTCTCATCCAGAAGACCCAATAGGTTTTCACTGTCAAGCTGGAAGTAAAAGTCCCTCATTCTTCCAGTTGGAAGAGAAAAGGTAACCAACTGGAAACAGTCCTCTGTTCTTGTCAACAGTCTACCCTCAAGGGAAACGGTTCTACCACCCTACTGACGAGCCTAACCAACTTCCAGTTTTTAGAGCCTACCAGACTTGAGGAAGGGGAAATACCAAATACCATCTAACCTTCCACACAGGGGGAAAAATTACCAACCTTCAGGCCTCATCGAGCATAGGCTTTCCAAAAAAGGAAAACACACATACACACACACAAACCAAAGAGACTGGGTAAATATCAAAAGCAGACTCAACTATGGCACACATGTTAGAATTATCAGACCAGGAAATTAAAATAACTAAGATAATATGATAAAGGCTCTATGTAAAAAGTGGACAACATGCAAGAATAAAATGGTAATCAAAGTGAAAAGATTGAAACTCTAAGAAATATTCAAAAAGAAATATGAGAAATGAAAAACAGTAACAGGAATGAAAAATGGCACTGATTGGCTCATTAGTAGACTGCACGTGTAGAAAAAAGAATCAGTAAGGTTGAAGATTTGTCAGTGGAAACTTGTCAAATTGAAAAGAAAAACGACTGAAAAGAGTGGAATAGAATATCTAAGAAAGGTGGGACAATTGCAAAAAGTGTAACATACACATAGAGGGAATACCAGAAGAAGAGAGAAAGGAACAGAAGAAATATTTGAAGTTTTAATAGCAGAGTATTATCCAAAATTGTTGCCAGACACCAAATTACAGATCTAGGAACTCAGAGAATACCAAGCAGGATAAATACCAAAACATCTAAACCTAGGCATATCATATTGAAAGTGCAGATAATTGCACAAAGAGAAAAAAATAAACAAGAGGAAAAAATTTTCAAAACAAAAACATGATACCTGTAAAGGAACAAGGATTATTATTAATCAGACCTCCCCAGAAACTATGCAAGCAAGAAGAAAGTGGAGTGATACATTTAAAGTGTGGAAAGAAAACTCTAACTGAACACAAGCTAAGCACCAGGTATTTCAGTGACCACATATAATCAAGAATAAATTCTTTGCAAAACTAGGAAAAGTCACTAAACAAATACACTAATATAATCTTTGAGAACTAAAAAAAAAAACCAGGAAAGGGGCATAATCTGATTTCCAGAGTTACAAGTTTATAATAGTAAAATGTCCAGTTTAAAAAAACATCACAACACATACAAGAAAAAGAAAATCTGTTACATTCAAAGGAACAAAAGAAACTGACAGAAAATGTTCCAGTCCACACATCACACTTACTAGACAAAGACTTCAAAATATGCCTAAAGAGCCAAAGGAAAACACAGAGAAATAACTAAAAGAAATCAGGAAAACAATGTATGAAAGAAAATGAGAATATTAATAAAGAGATATAAAGTATAAAAAGAAACCAAACAAAAATTCAGGAGCTCAAAAGTACAACCACTGAAATAAAAACTCACTAGAGGATGCAAAAATTTCAGGAGGAAGAGACTATTAGCAAAGTTGACAAAAGGGCAATTGAAATTACTCTCAAGAGCAAAAAAGAAAAATGAAGTAAACAAAGCCTATGAGACCCGCTAGACACAATCAAGATGGCCAGCACTGGTACGCCAGAAGGAGAAGAGGGAGAGAAAGTGACAAAAATCATACCTGAGGAAATAATGACTGAAAATTCCAAAATTTGATGATAGATGTGAATCTACAAATCTTAGAAGCTAAACAAATTTCAAGAAGAATAAACTCAAACGTACACAACAATCAATTTAAAACAGAAATCTAGAACGCCATTCTTTTTCCAATAGCATCTAAAAAAAAAAGAAAATACTTAGGAATAAATTAAACTTAGGAGGCTAAAAGTTTACATGCCGAAAACTACAAAATATTGCTGAAAGAAATTCAAGAAGAACTAAATAAATGGAAAGACATACTGTGTTCATGGAATGGAAGGCTTAATATTGTCACAATGGCAATTCTACCAAATTAATCTACAGATTCAGTGTAATCCCAATGAAAATTCCAAAAGCCATTTTTACAAAAATGGAAAAGCCAAAACTCAAGCTCATCTTGAATTGCTTGGGGCCCAGAATAGCCAAAATAGTCTTCAAACACAAGGATCAAAGTCAGATGACTCACAATTCCCAACTTCAAAACAACTGCAAAGGTGCAGTAATCAAAAGTGTGTGGTACTGGCATATGAATAGACATATAGACCGACGAATGGAATCGAAACTCTACGAATAAACCCAATCATATGTGGTCAATACATTTTCAACAGAGATGCCAAATCCATTCAATGGGGAAAGAAGAGGCTCTTTAACAAATGTTACAAAGATAACTGGATTTCCATATGCAAGAGAATGAATTTTGACTTCTACCTCACACCATACAAATATCTCAAAATGATCAATGAACTAAATACAACAACTTAAGTCATAATACTCTTAGAAGAAACTGTAAGGATTTGGCAGTGGATATTTACATGTGACACAAAAAGCATAAACAACAAAACAAAAAAATTGAAAAATTAGATTACACTGAAATTACAAATTTTGTTCATCACTGTTTAGGAAGCATTGAGTTTCTCTTTATGGTGATAGAAAATTTGGCAATGGATACTGTGACAGTGCACAACATGACTAATGTAACGTGTCACCGAATTGTATACATGAAGATGCTGAATTGACAAATGGTTTGTTGTGTGTATTTTTACAATAAAAAGGTAAAACAAAAAATAAAGTTCTTTAAAAAAAAGACATTATCAAATTCAAAAGACAACCTGTAGAATCTTTTTAATTTGATGTCTATTTGTAAGTCATATAACTGATAAGGGTATAAGATCCACAATATGTAAAGAATCCCTAAAACTCAAGAACAAAAAGACCAATATACCAATTTAAAAATAAGCCAAGGAATCGAATAGATATTTTGGTAAAGAAGGTATACAAATAACTGAAAAGCATAAGAAAGGGTGCTAAACATCATTAGTCATTAGAGAAATGCAAATCAGAACCAAAATGAGATAGCACTTCATACCTAATAGAATAGGTATAACAATAATTTAAAAAAATGAAAAATAACAAGTATTGTGGAGACCACGGAGAAATTTGAACACTCATACATTGCTGGTGGAAATGTAAAATGGTGCAGCTGCAGTGTAAAACACATTGGTGCTTAATCATAACAGAATTATCATGTGACCCACCGCTTTCACTCCTAGGTATATACCAAAGGAATTGAAGACAGAGACTCAAAGAGTGACTTGTAAACCAACATTCACTGCAGCATTATTCACAATAGCCAAAAGGTATAAACCCAAGTGTCCAATAACAGATGAATGGATAAACAAAATGTGGTATATGCATACAATGGAATATTATTCAGCAAAAAAGGTGAATAATTCTGATACATAATACGATATTGATACATTCTGAAAACATTATGCGAAGTAAAATAAGCTTATATGAACTATCTAGAATAGACAAATTCATAGAGACAGAAAGTAGATTAGAGGATACCAGGGCTGGGGAACAGAAATAATGAGGAGTTATTTCTGAATGGGTATAGAGTTTCTATTTCGGGTGACAAAAATTTCTGCAACTAGAAAGTGGTAATGGTTATACAACACTGTGAAGCTATTTAATGCCACTGAATTGTACACTTAAAAATGATTAAAATGGCAAATTTTATATATAGTACAATATTAAAAAAGATTTTTAATTTACAAAAAAAAAGGAAAAGAAAATGTTGGGGCAGATCCTGACATGGGGCCAAGCTTGGATTCTGTTTGGTCTGAGCTACAGCCTCTATCCTGATAAACCCTATCAAAGGAGAAATTTAAAATGAGAGCAAAAGAAAGCTTCAGAAAGAATCCTGACACTGGGTCAAGGTTGGATTATGGAAGACCAAGCTACAGCCACGAGCATCAGAGCCACTTCAAAAAGGAAAACTTATGCCGAGACAACAGATAGCAAAGGTAAGAATTAGAACAACAGAGGAGAAAGAGAAAGGGAGGAGTCAAGGGATTCTATTCAGCAGGGTGGAAAACTTGAACAGGTTATTAAGAAATTGAGGACTAAAACAAACAATAATGGGGTAAAAAAAATCTGAAGGCTCACTCTCAGAACTTGGGTGGACTGATGGGAGACCCTGCTAGTCATCCAGTATTGAAGAACCCTAGATATATCTACTTTGTTGACCCTCATTTAAAGGAATTGAGAAAGCTGCAAGACAAAGATGAGAATGAGAAACCTGACCTACAATGGTCCACAATCTAATCAGGATGATGATCTTGGAGAAGGTCTGATGTATCTGATCCAAGCCTTGGCTGGGGACTCAAGGCCATATGAACATAAGTGGGTAAAATGATCAACGGGTCCAGCAGACTTTCTGGAATTCCTTGAGACAGGAGCTCCATGCACTGCTTCCAAAATCTGTTGGTGAAATGTTAATGGGAGGTACAGTCAGATTGGGAGGATACAATAGTTGAGAGGATTAAGGTGAAAGTTTGGATGAACAGGCTTTATGGGAAGTGATTAAATCCCTTTTACCTGAATGTACTATGGGAATGGAAATTATGTCTACTGGGGAACACTTCCTCGCCCTATCACTGTAAAATCAAAACTTGATAATGGAGCTTGACGATATTACACTGAGTGAAATTAGTCACAGAAGGATAGATATTGTATAAGCTCAATTTCAAAAAAAAAGAAAAGGTAAATGTATAGAAACCAAAGTTTTTTAGGGGTTACCAGGGGTGGGAGGGAGGGAAAGTGGGGTTAACAGTGATGCAAAAATTGCACTGATTAAGGGTAGCGTTACACAGCCAATTATTGTAATTGATGTCACTAAGTTGTACAACTATAAAAAGTTGAACTGGCAAAAACTGTATGATAGATATTGTCTTAGTTATCTTGTGCTGCTGTAACAGAAATATCACAAATGCATAGCTTTAACAAACAGAAACTTATTTTCTTACAGATTAGAAGGCTGTAAGTCTGAATTCAGGGTGCTGGCTCTAGGGGCAGGCTTTCTCCATCTGTAGGCTCTGGTGGAAGGTCCTTGTCTCTTTGAGCTTCTGCTCTGGGAGCTCTTCATGTGGCTTGGCATCTCTCTTTCCACATCTCTGCTTGTTTGCTTACTTGTTTAATCTCTTTTATATCTCAAAAGATAGTGACTCAAGACACACCTTACACTAATCCTGCCTCATTAACATAACAAAGACAATCCCTTCCCAAATGAGATTATAACCACAGGCATACAGGTTAGGATTTACAACACATATACTGGGGAGACATAATTCAATCCATAACATATATTTACAATAATGAAAAAAGGGTAGCTGCTGAGGCTGCTTATGTACAACCAGAAACCTCATGGGATTTGGTTCCTTGGTTTGGAGGTTTAGGGTCATGGTTTCATGGGACATCTCAGTTAACTGGCCTAATAACATGTTTAGTGTTTCTGTTCTACCTCCTAGTTTGTTGCATAACACCTGGGGTCTTAAAAACTTGCAAACAGCCAGCAGAAAAATTGGTCTCTGTTGGCCTGGAGCAACAGAGGAAGGAGCGTTAGGAATAGGAGGAAGATATGGAATGTGTGGCTAATTGCTTCCATAAACAACTTCCTCCTTTGCCAAGGGACCAGAAGAACTGGATGATGCCCAGCTACCATTACTGAACATTTTTTATCAAGGATCCTATAGAAGAATCCTGATCAAAAAGGGAAAAATGAAGAACAGAATTTCAAATTCTCATGGACTCCGGACTTTCTGGAGCCAAGGGGGCTGGATGAACCCCTGAAACTACTGCCCTGAGATATCTTTAATACCTACACCAAAAATATCCCCTGAAGTCTTCTTAAAACCAAACAACAGTTTAGCTTAACTAGTAAATATCAGCCTTAAGCATTATGCTCTTTTAAGAATTATCTATATGGGATCATATAGGGACAAAAGCAACTTGGAAGATTAGATAGGAACCTTAAGGGGCAGTGAGTTTACATTAACGGGGGAGAAACAACTCAGAAAAGGAGTGTGAGAATGGTTGCACAACTCGAAGAATGTAATCAATGTCACTGACTTATACATGCAAAACGGTTGAATTGGTGTATGTTTTGTTGTATATATTCTCAACAACAACAACAAAAGCCTGTAGGTTATGTCCTAATGGTGGGTACAGGCAGATTGGAAGAATATAGAAATGGAACGGGTAATGGGATTAAGATGAAAGTTTGAATGATAAACTGGAATGTTTGAACAGCCTTTATGGAAAGTGGTTGTCTCCTTTACCTGAAAGTATTATGGGGATGGATATTGTGTCTGACTGGGGAATGCTTCCCCTATCTAGTATTGTAAAATAGAAAGTATGTAGTTACACCCTTCTACCCGTATTGATTGGACATGCGAAATGGGAACCGGTAAGATTGCCTGAGTCCACACAAGTCATTACTTTCAAACGGTATGGGATAGAAGCTAGATTGACGGTATGAACAAATTTTCTGTACAACAGCCCTGTTGTTGTTGTTAAGTGCCGTCAAATCAGTTCTGACTCACAGCGACCCTATGTACACCAGAACAAAACACTGCCTGGTCCTGTGCCATCCTCACAATTGTTGTTATGTTTGAGCCCATTGTTGCAAACAGTGTCAGTCCATCTCGTTGAGGGTCTTCCTTTTTATCTCTGACCCTCTACCAAGCATGATGTCCTTCTCCAGGGATTTGTCCCTCCTGATAACATGTCCAAAGCATGTGAGATGAAGTCTTTCCAGCCTTGCTTCTAAGGCACATTCTGGCTGCACTTCTTCCAAGACAGATGTGTTCATTCTTTGGGGAGTCCATGGTTTATTCAATATTCTTTGTCAACACCATATTTCCAATGTATCAATTCTTCTTTGGTCTTCTTTATTCATTGTTCAGCCTTCACATGCAACAATAGTCTTAGGTGGAGCAAAAACTGGGGCTTAAGGCTAAAGACTGTGAACAACTGCTTCCTTTGCCACTAGACCAGAACTGTGTGGTGCCTGGCTACCATTGTTGAACATCTGGATCAAAGACTCAATGGAAGAATTCTGATAAAAGGGGGGAAATGTGAAACAGAATTTGAAACTTTTATAGAGGCTGGATGACCCCTCTAAAACCATTGCCCTGAGTTAATCTTTAAACAAAAATGATTCCTGAAGTTATCTTTAAAGCAAAAAATATTTAAGCTTAATTAGTAAAAAATGTTTGCCCTAAGCATTGTGTTCTTTAAAGAATGATCTATGTATGGTCAAAGTGACAACAGCAACTCAGAAGGTTAGATGAGAATCTTAGGGAGCAGTGTTTATGTTAACAATTGTAGAATAATTTAGAAAAGCATAGAGAGAATAGTTGTACAGCTTGAAGAATCAATGTCACTGAATTTTACATGTAGAAATTAAGTGGTATTTGTTTTGCTGTGTATGTTTACACACAAAAAAATAAAAATACAAAAGCAACTTAAAAATGTATTGGGAGCCTGAGTTAAGGCCTCCTCAGGAGGTAATAACCAGTTAAAAATGACTGGACTGAGGAAGAACTGATTCTTGTCAGCCATCAGTTAATTCTATGCTATAAAAACCCACAAATTTATCACAAGGTACAAATGGCAGTAGATTAAGGGGGTAATGAATAAATGTAGATGCCCAGACAAATATAGTTGTTTTTCTCTAAGAAGTATAATTTTGATCTGTATCCTTTCATTGTAATAAACTGCACTTGTGAGTATAACAGATTTCAGTGAGTTCTGTGAGACTTTCTAGAAAATTATTAAGCCTGAGTTTGTTTTTGGAACCCCTAAAGTTGCTGTTGGTATCAAAAGTGAGGGCAGTTTTGGAAACTGTGCCCTCTAACTTTGTAGCTGCACCTGAAATCCTTGCACTTGGTGTCAGAAGACTTACCAGCATCCATGAAGAACATATAAGAACTCCTGGAAAATAAAACATTTGTTTTCTGGTTTTATATGTATTCTAACAATGAACAGAAATGCAAAGTAAGCTACTCTTAGTCTGGATGGTGGTGTTGGACGTGACCAAAAAATAACTGACATCTAGGACTTTGACAACCATGATGTGCCTGAAATGCATGGAATTAGTTATTTTTGACTGGTATTTACATACTGCTTCATTCTCCAAAAGGTTCTGAAGTGGTTTTTTTAAAAAAACATTTGTTTCCATTGTCTGTGGCTTACTGGCATTAGTCACTGAGTGGTGGGGCTAGCATTTTAAGATAGATGTCATTTGTGTGAATGTGGGAAAAAGCTACAATTAAAATAATGTGATACTGCCATTGGTCTGACACTGTTCCTGTAAATAAGACACATGATTTACACTGTTTGTACCAACTTCCCACTTTGGACATTCTCCACAATTTTCAGGTAAAAGGTGAAAATTAAGTAATCATCTGGTGGTACAACAGTGTCTATGCTATTTTATGGCAGACCTTAGGTATGTACTTACCACGAGCCAAGTGTCAACGTCTTCCAGCTGAAGATCATCTGGAACACATCTGTTTTTAAACGAAAGCGAGAGCCCATTAGGAGCGGCAGAGTTGGTGGGGTGACTGTGGGAGGTAAACAAAAGTTAGGAAGCAAAGAACATGTCTTATACATTCAGGAGGGTGGGAAGGGCAACGAAGAGAGCATTTGTCTCAGCTGGATGCTTTGTGCAATGGAGTGAGCTGTGGGAGAAAGGACTAAGTGATAGGTCGGGGACAGATTATGGAAGGTCTTGAATGAGACGCTAAGGACTGAATCTTGTAGGAAGTGAAGCACCATTAATGATTACTGAAGGCAGTTACAAGCAATCACAAGAAATATTGACACAGAATCACATCTAATTCTGATGTGCCCAACAAGGCATGAGGTACACAAAACTAAGGTTTAGTACAGTGGCTTTCATACATTTTTGACCATGACCCACAATAAAAATGCATTCTACGCTGAAATCTAGTATACACACACAGATGGGCACATGCACACACACACATACACACCCCGAAACTTAAGATGAACAAGACTTAGCCTATGTGCAGCACTTTAGTTTCCATTACACTCCACTCCATGTCCCTGTAACCTATTTCACCTGATTCTATTTCATGCTGGTTTTATTCACTAACTTACTTTTTCTGTCTACAAAAGAGTGGCCTAAACTTCAAAAAACACTGTCTTTAGGAGATGGAGAATGGAATCACAAGGGGAAACAGAACGGCAGTTGATAGGTGATAGCAGTAGTTCATTTACAAAGAAATTCATTCATTCATTCATTCCTTCAACTCACTTTTATGAAGTATATACTATGTACCGGGCATGGAGAAACAAAGATATCTGAAACCCAGTCGTGGGCTTGAAGAGCTCATGGCCAGTGGTGGAGACAGGTAGCCAGTTCAGTGTACCAAGTAGATTTGAGAAAAATATCCCAGGATGGTCTAACTACCTGAGGAAAACGGGACTTTTACAGAGAAAATTGTGTGTGAGTTCACTCTTGAAGAGTGATTTTGTCAAAGAGAGGGCACTGCTGGAAGGTACCCAAAGTGAAAGGAAGTGGGTGACAACGTCAAGGCGTGTTGAAAGCACACAGTGTGATCTGGGTAGGGTTGGCAAATTTAGCAAATAAAAATTAAGAGGCACCCAGTTAAATTTGGATTTCAAAAAAGAAATGAATACTTTTTTGTGTAAGTCTGTCCTATAGATCTGGAAGGGGCAGGACATTCTATATAACTGGGCATAGGGAAGTGGCAGAGATGAGTCTGGGCGTGTGTTCAGATCAGGTTGCGATATCTGAAGAGAGAATAAGAACTTGCCCTGTAGGCATTGTGCACACAGGAATGTTAATTCATTAATAATTATAGAATACTCAGTGAAGGCAGACTCCTACTGTGTGCATAGAATGATCATTATTTATTAAAGATTATTAATTCCATTTCAGTACTTCTTTCTCACTTTCTATGCTGCTGATGTTAACTGTTCCCAAGATGTCTTTGTCAGTGTTTAGCTGAGAAGAAGGAATGAGCACATTTCATAGCGTTTACCGATTTCTGATCCAGCCTGAAGGCACATTTAGGTTGTTAATATAATAGGATCAGCAGCATGTGTGTGATCAACCAAGGATTGTCTTTGCTTTGTTTGAGCAATTTGCCAGATGTAGTAGACACAGGTTGTCTATCTTCTCTTTTCCTCTTTTGGCAATGGCTCCCCTGCCCCGTCCACTGTTCATCGCCTTTCAGGGATGGCTCCTGGCAGGCCGTGACGGGGGCAACTGACAGAAGATGGATCAATCAGAGTTCAGTGTCTTGTCATGGTTGAACTTGTAACCTTAAACTTCGGAGCTGTTAGTAGCCATGTTTTTCTGCCATATTGACTGGCAAATCAGAAGAAGATAGTTAACACTATAGGGGGGAATCAGTGATGAAGGGGGAGAGAGAGAGAGTGACAGAGAGGCACAGTGGTCCATTCCCTGGATTCATTATGTTACGTAAGTTTGGGTTGCATTTCTATCCTTGGGTTTGGTGAGGTGCCTCTTTATCTTCTGATGAATTTTAATTTGTGCTTAAGATCACTAGAATAGGTTCTTGTACTTGAAACAAGGGTGCTAATTAATAAACCAGATCAGTAAAGTTCTATTGAAAACCACTGTGGTTATCACTGGTAAAAAATATTTTCTCCCAGTAGTGATTGAGAGTTGGGTATTTAATACCTAGGTAGTTTACCACAGAATGCCCACATGCAAATAGCAAGAAGAAATATTTTTATTAAACTGAGCGTGTTCATTACTACACATAAAATACACTTCTAGGCACATGGTTTCTCTTTTCTGCCAGAGGTAGTTCTGGGTTTGTTCGAGGAAAAACTCATCAGCTTGAGCTGGCAGATTTATTTGGGTTGGTTGGGGAGTTGTTTTATGGAACATTAAACAATAAAATATTCAGCTTTACATAAAGTACATCTATAAATGTACTAGTTATGCCATGAAAAATAAAGAGCTGTGGATGTCCTGGGAACATATGATTTCAGTAAACCACTCGCAGTACCTCTCAGAGCCCGTAACCTACTAATACATATTGTGCATTTCCCAAAGGTAGATAGCTCCTGAAAACCTTAAACTGCTTGAAAAATAAAGGATATTAAAAAATATATGCATATATACATGTGAATACAACAAGCACACATATATGTGAAAATATATTTGTGTGTATTTTTTTTAACTGTGTGGTATTTCATGATTTGGATGAAATGTTGATCTCTAAATTTGGATGTTGAGCAAGACTCTATGGAAGTAACTTTTAAGGAAGATCTCCCTACCTGGTCATGTGTTCAGTGGGCTAAGCATTGTCTTCTAAAATACCTTCCACTGCACTGGTCTTTCCTGTTCCAATAGAACATTCAGGAGTGTCCAGGCACAGTGCCCACTGCTCTCACACTGCACTGGGCTTACTGAGTTACACGTTTTCATTTCCCCCTTTACACTGGGGAAAGTATTCAGTCTTTCATCATTAAGTTTGAAGGCAGATGTAGGCTTTGTGGATATCCAAACCAATCTTGGGAAAAACAAAAAAAAACAGTCTTTGAAAACTTCCTATAACGCTGCAGTAATGAAGACAGTGTAATGGTGTAAGGATAATCAAGTAGGCCCACATTAACGTTGTTGTTGTTAGGTGCTGTGGAGTTGGTTCTGACTCATAGCGCCCCTATGTACAACAGAACTATCTACCCAGTCCTGCGCCATTCACAGTCCTTGCTATTTTTGAGCTCATGGTTGCAGCCACTGTTTCAATCATCTCATGGAGGGTCTTCCTCTTTTTTGCTGATCCTCTAGGTAACCAAGCATGATGTCCTTCTACTGGGACTGGTCCCTCCTCATAACATGTCCAAAGTACGAGAGATGAAGTCTTGCCATCCTCGATTCCAAAGAGCATCTGGCTGAACTTCTTCCAAGACAGATTTGTTCATTATCCTGGTAGTTCATGGTATATTCAATATGCCTTGCCAACACCGTAATTCAAAGGAATCAATTCTTCTTCCATCCTCCTGATTCACTGTCCATCTTTAGCATGCATATGAGACGACTGAAAATATGATGCCTTGGGTCAAGGGCACCTTAGTCCTCAGAGTGACATTTTTGCTTTTCAACATTTTAAGGAGGTCTTTTGCAACAGATTTGCCAAATGCAATATGTCATTTTATTTCTTAACTGCTGCTTCCATAGGCGTGGGTTGTGGATCCAAATAAAATGAAGTCTTTGACAATTTCAATCTTTTCTCTGTTTAGCATGATGTTGCTTATTGGTCCAGTTGTGAGGATTTTTGTTTTCTTTATGTTGAGGTGTAATCCACACTGAAGGCTGTAGTCTTTTGATTTTCATCAGTAAGTGCTTCCAGTCCTCTTCGCTTTAGCAAGCAAAGTTTTGTCTTCTACATAACACAGGTTGTTAATGGGTTTTCCTCCAATGCTCATGTTGCAATATTCATATAGTCCAGCTTCTGGAATTATTTCCTCAGTATACAGATAGAATAAGTATGGTGAAACAATACAACCCTGACACACACCTTTCCTGATTTTGAACCACACAGTATCCACTTGTTCTGTTTGAATGACTGCCTCTTGGACTATGTACAGGTTCCCCATAAGCACAATTAAATGTTCTGGAATTCCCATTCTTAGCAATATTATCCATAACTTGTTATGATCCACATAGTTGAATGCCTTTGCGTAGTCAATGTAACACAGGTAAACATCTTTCTGATATTCTCTTCTTTCAGCCAAGATCCATCTGACATCAGCAATGATATCCCTCGTTCCACGTCCTCTTCTGAATCTAGCTTGAGTTTCTGGTAGTTCCCTGTTGATGTACTGCTGCAACCATTTTTTAATGATCTTCAGCAAAATTTGACTTGTGTGTGATATTAATGACATTGTTTGATAATTTCTGCATTCTGCTGGATCACCTTTCTTGGAATAGGCACAAATATCGATCACTTACATTCAGTTGGCCAGGCAGCTGTCTTCTAAATTTCTTGGCATCGATGACTGAACACCTCCAGCACTGCATCCATTTGTTGAAATACCTCAACTGGTATTCGATCAATTCCTGGAGCCTTGTTTTCCACCAATGCCTTCAGTGCTGCTTGGACCTCTTCCTTCAATACCATTGGTTCTTGATCATGTTCAACCTCCTGAAATAGTTGAACTTCCACCAATTCTTTTTGGTACAGTGACTCTGTGTATTACTTCCATCTTCTTTTGATGCTTCCTGCGTCATTTAATATTTTGCCCATAGAATCCTTCAATACTGCATGGCGAGGCTTGAATTTTTTCTTCACTTCTTTCAGCATGAGAAATGCCTAGCACACTCTCCTCTTTTGGTTTTCTAACACCAGGTCTTTGCACATTTCATTATACTACTTTACTATGCCTTCTCGAGCCACTCTTTGAAACCCTCTGTTCAACTCTTTTACGTCATCATTTCTTCTATTCACTTCAACTACTCTATGTTCAAGAGCAAGTTTCAGAGTCTCTTCTGACATCCATTTTGGTTTTTTCTTTCTTTCCTGTCTTTTTAATGATCTTCTGCTTTCTTCATGTATGATGCCCTTGATGTCATTCCACAACTCGTCTGGTCTTCGGTCATTTGTTCAATGCATCAAATCTATTCCTGAGATGGTCTCCAAATTCAGGTGGGATATACTCAAGATCTTATTTTGCCTCTTGAGGACTTCAATTTTCTTTAGCTTCCACTTGAACTTGTATATGAGCAACTGATGGTATGTTCCGCAGTCGGCCCCTGGCCTTGTTTTGACTGACGATATTGAGTTTTTCCATTGTCTTTCTCCAAAGATGTAGTTGATTTGATTCTTGTTATTTCCACCCCATGAGGTCCACATGTATAGTTGCTGTTTATGTTGAAAAAAGGTATTTGCAATGAATAAGTCATTAGTCATGCAAAATTCTATCATGCAATTTCCGTTGTCGTTTCTATCAGCAAGGCCATATTTTCCAACCACCAATTCTTCTTCTTTGTTTCCAACTTTTGCATTCTAATCTCCAGTAATTATCATTGCATCCTGATTGCTTGTTTGATCAATTTTGGACTGCATAAGGTGGTAAAAATCTTCAATTTCCCCAACTTTTGCATTAGTGGTTCTTGTATAAATCTGAGTAATAGTCATATTAACTGATCTTCCTTGTAGGCGTATGTATATTATCCTATCACTGACAGTGTTGTACTTCAGGATGGATCTTGAAATGACCTTTCTGATGATGAATGCGACACCATTCATCTTCAGTTTGTCATTCCCAGCATAGTAGACCATACAATGGTCCGATTCAAAATGGCGAATACCAGTCCCTTTCAGCTCACTAAGGCCTGGGATATCAATCTTTATGCAGTCCATTTTATTTCTGACGACTTCTAATTTTCCTAGATTCATACTTTGTACATTCCACTCTGATTATTAATGGATGTCTGCAGCTGTTTCTTCTTATTTTGAGTCGTGCCGCATCAGCAAATGAAGGTCCCAAAAGCTTGACTCCATCCATGTCATTAAGGTCGACTTTACTTTGAGGAGGCAGCTCTTCCCTAGTTGTATTTCTAGTGCCTTCAACCTGAGGGGCTCATCTTGTCACTGTATCAGACAATGTTCCACTGCTATTCATCAGGTTTTTACTGGCCAATTTTTTCAGAAGTAGGCCGCCAGGTCCTTCTTCCTAGTCTGTCTTAGTCTGGAAGCTCCACAGAAACCTGTCCACCATGAGTGACTGCTAGTATTTGAAACACTAGAATAGCTTCCAACATCACACATGCCACCACAGTATGACAAACTGACAGACTCATGGAGGCACATTAACATAGTCACATAAATTCCCACAAAGTATCCAAAGGAATTAAATGAAAGAAATGGTGTTAGAGTAACAGACTATCCATATGGAAAAATAAAATAAAACCTTGACTCCCTACATTATTCACGCTATATACAAAAACTAATTTGTGTTGGATCGTAGACCTAAATTTAAAAGTGCATCAGGGTTGTATCCTTTCACCGTATGTATTCAATCAAGAAGCTGGACTGTATGAAGAAGAACGTGGCATCGAGATGATGGAAGACTCATTAAAAACCTGCAATATGCAGGTGACACAACCTTGCTTGCTGAAAGTGAACTGGACTTGAAGTATTTAACTGATTAAGATGAAATGGGACAGCCTTCAGTATGGACCGGACCTCAACATAAAGAAAACAAAAATCCTCACAACTGGACCAATAAGCAACATCATGATAAGTGGAGAAAAGATTGTAGTTGTTAAGGATTTCATTTTATTTGGATCCACAATCCACGCCCATGAAAGCAGCAGTCAAGAAATCAAATGAGGTATTACCTTGGGCAAATCTGTGCAAAAGACTTCTTTAAAGTGTTAGAAAGCAGTCACTTTATGAGAACTAAGGTGCGCCTGACACAAGCCATGGTATTTTCAGTCATCTCATATGCATACGGAAGCTGGACAATGAATAAGAAGACCGAAAATACCTTTGAATTATGGTGGCGAAGAATATTAAATATACTATGTACTGCCAGAAGAACAAACACATGTGTCTTGTAGCAAGTACAGCCAGAATGCTCCTTAGAAGCAAGGATGGCGACTTCGTCTCTTGTACTCTGAACATGTTATCAGAAGGGACCAGTCCCTTGAGAAGAACATCATGTTTGGTACAGTAGAGGGTCAGCGAAAAAGAGGGAGACCCTGGACAAGATGGATTGATACAGGGGCTGCAACAAGGGGCGGAAACAGCACCGATTGTGAGGATAATGCAGGACTGGGCATGTTTTGTTTTGTTTCTGTTGTACATAGGACAACTATGAAGCAACTCGAGGTACGACAGCCTTCCCATTTCACCATCCTATCAACCTCGCACCTGTTGGTGGTTTCACGAAGTGTCTCATACTCCCTTCTCTGAGCACGAGGCACGCAGACAAGTTGATGCTAATTCTCCCAGCAGAACCCCATCCAGTCCGGCTTTGAGGTCCTGACTTAGTTGCCAGGGCAAAAGCGGAGAGAGGAGAAAGGGGCGCAGAGTGTCTGTAGTCACCCCCTTTCCAAGCCTAAGGCTGGGGTCGGGGGCTGTGAAGAGCCCAGTGACTCCTCAGGCCTCCAGCCCCAATGAACGAAGGGTGGGGCAGCCAAGATCTCCAAGGTCACGGGGAGGTCAGGGGGTCAAAGGGCAGGCAGTGCAGGGGCCCCGCCCGCGTCTCATCCCCGGGGTCCTTCCAACTGAGGCGGGGCCCTGGCCTCAGCGGAAGAGCCCTCGGAGGAGGCGGCGACAGGGCGGCGCGACCCCGGCGCCCCTGAGGCGGAGAGGAGGCCCGGCGGGGAATCCATGCGGCGCCCGCCCGCTGGACGCAGGTCGCTTCTCCGGGCGCAGGGTCGGCGAGAAGAGCCGGAAGCACAGCCACAGCGATGCGGGCCGAGCTCCCGCTCCCCGCCCTCCGCGCGCTTTTGGACGAATCCCGTCGCAGACTCACCTCCTCCTCCCGGGCCGCTGAACGCCGACCCGCGCGCGCGTCGGGTTGCTCCTGCGCCGGCGCTGCCTCAAGGCGGTCTTGGAGGGGAGTGACCGCGGGGCCCTTGGGGAGGGGGGCGGGGCCGTGGGGAGGGACAGCGACTTGGGAGGCCCGGGTCACAGAAAGTTTGGTGAGTGTGGAAGGAGGGGGTGATTCCCAGCAGGAGGATCTGGGAACCAGGGCTTTCTGCCCACTTTGAAATTGGGTTGTTTGTCTTTTTTGTTGGTGAATTTCAAGAGCTCGTTAGATATATTCATATATTCATATGGTTTCCAGATATTTTCTCCCATTCTGTAGGTTGTCGTTTCACTTTTTTGATAATGTTCTTTGATGCACAAATCGTTTTCATTTTGTTAAAGCCCAACTTAACTCTTTTTTCTTTTATTGCTTACTTTTTGATGTCATATCTAAGAATCTACGGCCAAAAACAAGGTCCTGAAGGTTTACCTGGAGCCTTGGTGGCGCAGCGGTTAACAGCTCGACTGCTAACCAAAAGGTCAGCCCTTCAAATACACCAGCTGCTCCTTGGAAACCCTGTGAGGCAGTTCTACTCTTATCCATTAGGATCGCTATGAGTCAGACTCCAGGGCAACGGGTTTGGTTTTTTTTGGTTTGAAGGTTTACCTTGTATTTGCTTTTACATGTTTTATATTTTAGCTCTTATATTTAGCTCACTGATGAATTTTGAGTTCATTTTTGTATATGACATGAGGTATAGGTCCAGCTTCATTTTTTTTTTTCTGCATACAGAGATAGAGTTGTCTAAGGACCATTTGTAAAAGAGACTATCCTCTCCCCATTCCATGGAACTGATACTTGTATTGAAAATGAATTAGCCGTAGATGTAAGGGTTTATTTCTGTACTCTATGAGAATATTTTTAAAGTAATATCAGAAAGAAATGAGGTAATAAAAATGAAATTATTGTACATAGTTTTTATAATGTTCCATCTGTGAGAGTTGCAGCGAAGCATCAGTTTTTACATTCTGTGAGAAAGTGAAAGTAAAGTGTTTTATTGTGAGGTAGAGAGAGATTTGCGAATCTGGGAGACACACACTGGAAGAGGCTGCATAGGCCTGGCTCACTAGTATTTAGTCCCCATTGCTAACCACCACGTTGTCTCATGATCTTGTTTTTCCCTCCAGTTACAGTCCCTACAAAAGGTTTAAGATTAACCGATGCTCCTCCCTGGAGGGTGGAAAACAAGTGATAGTAATCTAAAGATGAAAAACCAAACAGAGCACCCATCTTGTGACAAGAAAACCAGGATGTCGCCAGATAACCCCCAAGAATACCAGTAAAAGATTAACTCATCTGAGACATGACCACCTCAAGGGGGAACTAACACAAACTTCTAAGACCCATAATCCTGTCCCTGTAAAAGCCTTCAGCCGATCTCCAGTTGGGGAGACAGGTTTTTTGGAGGAATCTATTCCCCTCTTCTCCTATATATCAATATATAATAAAACCCTTGCTGCTCACCTCACCCCTGTCTCAGAATTGGCTATCGTGGTAGGTGGCTCCAATCTGCGTTACTGCGGAAACAACACTAGCACCCAGGCAGGATATTGTAGTGTTCCAAATTGCAGAAGGACAGTGAGGTTGTTATCAGGTGGAATGAGGCAGAAAGGGGATAAAATGGCAAGAAATTACAAGGGGGTTCGGTAATCTACAAACTTCATTAATGTTATCGATTCTATTCTCTAACCTCCTGGATCATGTTGACTGATGCATTCTTCTTAACGCGTTTTTCTTAGACTAAGCTGCATAAACATGCTTAGCAAACATCTTTTAACAAGCAATTCCTAGTAGAAGCTAAAGTCTTAACCCTTGCGCGTTTCTATGTTACAAACAGTTAAACTTTTACAAGAAGGTGAATTGTCTTTTTAGGGCACCAGAAGCCGAGAATTTTAAGTCAAGCTGCAGTTTAATTCAAAATGGAGTTTAATTTAGATCTGGGCCAGCCATTTTAGTCAAGCCAGGCACCTGGGTTTTGGGGTCCATGTACAGAGTTATGATAAATTTTATATATATATATATATTTTTTAGATTTTCCTAATGTGAGTAGGTGGGACACCAGCATGTATAATAAGAAAGTGGTCCTGCTGTATTTTGAAAAATAATTTTTATGTTCCAGGCAAAGCAGTTTCTATTCATTCCTGGAAAGGAACTTCTTTTGACATAGGTTCAATATCTTAAATAGATTTAAAGCTTAAGTTACTTATAAAATATGAGGTGAAAAGGACTAAAGAAGAATAAATTGTGATTAACTATAGTAATAGCATAAAATTAAAGTTCAACTAACCTCAGTCTAACACTGATGCCCTCTTATCATCTGTGCATACACACACACACACACACACACACACACACAAACAGACATACACATAAAACAGTTGTTTTGCTCTAAGATGTTAGGACACAAAATTAAATAGCACATAAAATGCATATAAGAATTTTATTAGATGACTTTTCCATAATTCCACTTAAATGATAGTAAACAAAAGGATGAACCACGAGAATAAATAGAAGTGTCAAGGAGGCAAGAATGTAGATGTATAAGTAGGAACATTTTAGCAAGCATGACAAAGCCAAAACCTAAGCCACTGTAGCATCAGTATAAACAAGCTGATTCATGCTGCAGATCCCTCAGAACCTCTGACCTGGAGGATCCAGGTACCCTGTGATTGACAGGTGGGGTGAAAAGTAGGATTAACTGGAAGTCTGAATACAGAATGGTTAAGAACCCATATCCCTCCCCACTGGCAAAATATTGGAGGTTTACTGTCTGGAAATGTTGAGTCCAAGAGCCCAGAGGATAATGCAGAAAAGGGTCAGAGAGAATGGGCACCGAGAGCATTTACCGGAGGTTACCTGAGAGCCAGTCCAGCTCAGCCCAGAGCTGAGAGATCACAGTGTTTGTTTGCTTGCTTGACTAATTAATTTATATAATATGTTGAAAAGTGTCCATAGGACTCAGTAGTGCACAGGTCATTGTTGACAAGTAATAAGAATGGAAGCCCACTTAGAACAGGGGACGAGAGGGTAAAGTGGTTCCAGTTCTACTCTGACAAATGGGATTGCCGTGAGCTGCAGTCGACTCGAGGGCAACTGGTTTTGGTTTTAGGTACTGTTGACAAAGAGACCAATGGAGGTAGATATTATCTTACAACAGTGTTCATTAGACATACTCTTTGTAGTGTCTTCTCTTAGCTTGGGTATTCACATGAAAAAATAATAATTGTCACATATGTGAAAAGCGTCTCACCCTGCTTTACTTTGCAATTATTTCATTACTGGTGAGTCTGAACATATTTGTGTGTTTGTTAGCCACCTACTTTATTGCAAATTGTTCAAGGCCTTTGCTTTTGTGATTTGGGGTCTGAGCATTTTTACTCTTGTTTGGTTGCATTCTATCAAAGACTTTCAGGCTTTTTCCACCAATTTTGCAGTTTTCCTTGTAGTGCTTTTCTAGATGTATATTTGGAGGGAATGTGTGAAAGTTTATGTTTTATGTGGTCAAATCTGTCAGTCTTACATACTGTGATTATCCTATTGTTTTTTAACCTTAGAAAGTTTTTTTTTGTATTCTTTGAATTAGCAAATCATGTTTTACATTTATTGTCATTTTGTTTTCACGTCTCTGTTATTCCTTTTTGTCTTTTATGATTAGATATATTTCTAAAAGTAGCATCATCTTCTACCATCATATGCAAGGCGTTCTTCCTTAGCATGCAACTAAAATTTGCCTTTTCTTTCATAAGCATGTTTGAGTCCATATATCTTTATACAGCATGAAATTATAACTTTAGATTCTGCTTCTTACCCACATTTTTAAAAAATTCAATGTTCTTTTATTTTCTCAGGGTTAATAGTGACACAGTAGAGAGATAAAGACAACATTTAATGAAAGGAAGAACATAATCCTTTGAAAGAGAAGACTTCCCCACACCGTTGCTGGTAAAATAAAGGTAAGAGAGTATATACCCTGTGAGGACTCTTGATGGCTTTGATTCCTTGTTGTTCCATGAGATACAGAATACCATGGATGTTTTCTGAAATAAAAACCTCTGTTTACATTTTTTTAAATTGTGCTTTAAGTGAGAGTTTACAGCTCAAGTTAGTTTCTCATGCAAAAATTTATACACACATTTTTATGTGGCCCTAGTTTCTCTCTATAATGTGACAGCATGCTCCTCCTTTCCACCCTGGATTTCCTGTGTCCATTCAACCAGTTCCTATCCCTTTCTGCCTTCTCATCTGCTTACATTTTTATTCATTCACTTGTCTCCACATGATAGAAGGGAAAAACCAAAAACCCCCATGGGGCATGCAGTGTATTTCTTTTTTTTTTTTTTTAATTTAAAAAAATTTTTGTTGTTGAGAATATACACAGCAAACCATACACCAATCCAACAGTTTCTACATGTACAATTCATTGATGCTGATTGCATTTTTTTGAGTTGTGCAACCCTTCTGACCCTACTTTTCTGAGTTGTTCCACCTCCATTAACATAAATTCACTGCCCCATAAGGTTTCTATCTAATGTTTTGAGTTGCCGTTGTCAATTTGATCCATATGGATAGTTCTTAAAAGAGCACAATGCTCAAGGCAGACATCCTTTAGTAGTTAAGCTAAACTATGGCTTGGGTTTAAGAAGACTTCAGGGTACATGTTTGGTTTAAGGTTTAAGGATCATCTCAGGGCAATAGTTTGAGGGGTTCATCCAGCCTCCATGGATCTAGCAATTCTAGATTCTATGAGAATTTGAAATTCTGTTCTTCATTTTTTCCCTTTTGATCAGGATTCTTCTATTGAATCTTTGTTCAAAATGTTCGGTAATGGTAGCCAGGCAACATCCAGTTCTTGTGATCTCATGACAAAGGAGGCAGTTGTTCATAGAGGTGTAAAAACAGCTTGAGGACAGTGTCTGACCTCTCTATCCTCACAAGGGGGAGGAGAACCAAGATCAACAGCACAAGGCTGATCCCATGAGGTGAAAGTCAGACAAGCCTCCTCTCTCTGCCATCTTTACTAATTCTGACACCAACCGTCCCTCGCGCAGCACTCTCTACTTCTCTGCTGGGTTCGATAATTCATTGCAGTGGCCATAGAGAACTCACAGACCGTACTCACATTTACAGGGTTTATTAGGGAAGTATCATTTACAATTCAGGCTCAGGAATATTCAAGATACAATTTTTCCATCAGGATAGCCTCTTCCCAGCCATGCTCGCAGGCACACCTCTTCCTAGCCCTAGGCCTCTCCCCAAAGGCACTCAGCTTTCTCTCTCCTTGGGCCGGGAAGCCCACCGAGCTGTCTCCTGCTTCCAGGTCTCTGTTGCCACCACCTCAGCATCTTTAGGGTTATAGCTTGCTCTTTCTTGGTCTCCTGCTTCCAGAAGCTTTTTAGCACAGGGACCCCAGGTCCAAAGGACGTGCTCTCTGCTCATGGCTGTTCTTCCTTGGTGGTGGTAGGACCCTCCTCTCAGCTCTGGAATTAGCTCTCTTTTAAGGCAAAACTGACCAATCCCCTTGGTAGGCCACAATTACCCTATCACACAGGCTCACCTGATCACCCAGGTGGGAGTTACAAGACCATGGCTAGAAAGGCCATACACAAAAGTTATTAATCCACCACAAGGGGCAATTGGCAATTTCCTCCTCCTATTCCAGATTTTCCTTCCTCTGTTGCACCAGGCAAATAGAGACCAATTGTTTTATCATGGATGACTGCTTGCAAGCTTTTAAGACCCCAGGCATCACACAACGAACTAGGAGGTAGAACAGAAACACTAAACACTTTATTAGGCCAGTTAACTGGGATGTTCCATGAAACCATGGCCCTAAACCTCCAAACCAAGGAACCAAGTCCCATGAGGTGTTTAGTTGTACATAAGTGGCCTCTACGGCTACTCTTTTTTTCTTGGTCATTGTTGTAAATATATCTATCACAAACCTTTTGCCAATTCAACTTTTTACAGGCGTACAACTTCTGACAGCAATTACATTAATCAGCTGTGCAACCCTACCCTTAATCAGTGCAATTTTTCCGTCACCTTAAACCAAAACTCAGTACTGCATAAACAATAACCTGCTTCTTTCCCCCTTTCTCCAGCCCCTGGTAACCACTAAGAAACTCTGGTCTCTATACATTTGCCTGTTCATGTCTTTTTATATAAGTGATCACGGTCGTGCAATATTTGTCCTTTTGTGATTGACTTATTTTACTCAATGTAATGTCTTCAAGCTCCATCCATATTGTTGCATATATCAAGACCTCATTTCTCTTACTTGCTGAGAAGTATTCCATTGTATGTGTGTACAACATTGTGTTTATCTAGTCATCCGTTGATGGGCATTTAAGTTGTTCTACCTTTTGACTATTGTGAATAGTCCTGCAATGAACACTGGTATACGAGTACCTGTTTGAGTCTCTGCTTTCAAGTCTTTTGGGTATATGCCTAGGAGTGGAATTGCTGGCTCAAGTGGTAGTTCTATTTTTAGTTTTTTGAGGAACCACCACACTGTTTTCCACAATGGCTCTACTATTTTGACCCATGTTTTTTTAAATCTGTATTTTTATTTTGTTTTATTTCCAGGTCCTTTCTGTTTTAATCTTGGATTAGTGCCCATGTTGATGGTACTTTATTATTGTTATTTTATATCTTTCCTCTCAAAAGTTAGTTTTAGCTTTTAATTCAATTATGCTTAATACACTTGTTTGAAGCCACTATATTTAACCTGGTTTCATTCTCCATTAAGTTTTTATTTCATAAATTCTTATTTTCTCTGAAATCTTATGTTTCTGCATGCATACATACATAGTCACATACTTTTACAAATATGCAATAAATGGAACCAGTACACATTGTAAATGCACTTTATTATTAGTGTGGTCTTTTTTTTTTTCTTCTTCTAGTTTTTCTCTCCCCTTTTCTTATCACTCAGTAGTACCTTATGATGATAGGTACTACTCAGTCAACTAGTGTAATTATCATTTATTACTTTTAATCACTATAATATTTCATGGTGGCACTGTGCCATTTACAATTTTTTGTGTTCCTCCATATTCTAGTTAAATTATCACCAGAACAATGCTATAGAAATATTATGGGATTACTAAAACAGTGGTTCTCAACTGGAGGTGATTTTCTCCCGTAAGGGACTCTTGGCAATATCTGGAGACAATTTTGATTGTCAAAACTAGGGTTCGGGTTGCTACTGGCATCTAGTGGGCACAGCCCAGGAATCCTGCTAAACATCCTGCAATGCACAGTACAACCCCCACAATACAGGATGATTTGCCTAGAATGTCGATAATGCTGAATTCAAGAAAACCTAGGTTGAAGAATGTCTTAGTTATTTAGTGTGCTATAACAGAAATATCACAAGTAGATGGCTTTAACAAAACAGAAGATTACTCTCTCACAGTTTAGGAGGCTAGCAGTCTGAATTCAGGGCACCAGCTCTAAGGGAAGGCTTTCTGTCTGTGTCAGCTATAGGGGAATGTCCTTGTCTCCTTTCAACATCTGTGGGCCTGGCATTCCTTGGAGATCTCCATGTGTCTTGGCATAAATCTTCCTCTGGGTCTAGGAGGTTCTCAGTGCAGGAGCCCCAGGTCCAAAGGATGTGCTCCACTTCCAGCTCTTCTTTCTTGGTAGTAGTGAGGTCCCTCCCCTCTCTGCTTGCTTCTCTCTTTTTATCCCTTGTAAGATAAATGGTATGACTTAAGTAAGGGTGTGACTTGACTGAAGGTATGACTTAAGGCTGTGACTCAAGTTAGACCCCACACTAGTCCTGCCTCATTAATGTCTAGAGGTTAGGGTTTGCAACAGACCACAAAATGGAGAAAACCACACAATACTGGGAATCATGGCCTAGCCAAGTTGACACATATTTTTAGGAGACAATTAAATCCATGGCAAAGGATATCTGTTTTTAATATTTATAGCTGTTTTCTGATTTTTCTTCAAGATGTTGTTTCACTTCACATTTCTGCCAGCAATATTAGAGAGTACCCATTTACCATCTGTTTATAATTCCAACCCCAGTCATTGTGACATGCACGCACAGACACACACACACAGCTAAACAAAGAGATTCATTAAACAGTTTTGTATGTACGTGGGCTATGTGTGATTCACTGTGATATTTTCTATGATTTTTTAAATTTTATATCTCATTTTAAAAAACAGTTTAGATCCTAATGATTTCCCATCTCAGAATATGGGAGACATGCCTCTAATGTGTCCTCCACATTTATTTCAGCATTTCCCTACTTCTTCTCTTTCACTCATCATTGGCGATTTATGTGAGTCGGCATCCTTTCACTTGTTCACAGAATACGAATGTCTTCAGCTACTATTATATCTGATATACCAACTAAACTACATGGGGGAGGGGGGTACAAAGTATGTAAAACATTGCTGTATCTTTGAAGGCACTCACAGTCTTGCAGGAAAAAGACATGGAATTAAATGAAAGCAAGACACAATGATAGCCCTAGCATCCAAATTAAGTGCAGGAAAGAAGTTGTCACCTTCATGTGGGGATTTTAATTAAGAGGCTTCATGAAGGAGATGAGTCCAGGGAGTCCGGGAAGACAAGATGGAGGATTCCAGATGGAGAGGGTGTGAAAAAATTTCAGGTAGACACGTGGGTGAGAAAACCTAGGCAAAGGGAATTGGGTGTATCAGTGCTCTGAGTATTGAAACTATGGTGCACTGCTGAAGCTGCAGGTTATGTTGAATGTCATGGAGATCAGTGTGTGTGACGGCAAGGTAGCAGGGGAGTTGAGCTGGCAGGTGGGTCACAGAGAATCACGTCTTGTGTATGAAGTGAGGAAATGTGGCCTCATTTCCCAGTGGGGAATCACTGGGTTGTGGGGGTTAATAAGGGAGATCAAGATCACCTTTGTAATACAGAAAGATCTCTTTGGGGCAATGTGAATATCAGGATAGAGAGATGCCAGCCTGTGATTGCTATGAGGGATGATAAGGAACTGAAATTGGACTGTGGAATTGGGGACTGAGAGGTGTATGAGGAATGGGGACGCTTGAGAATTAGAAGAAAAAACCATCCTTTATCTCATCACTAGTGATAGCTACTCGTTGACTAATAGGTGGGAAGTATACTAAGCTTTTTACAGATATTAAGTCTGTCAACCATGTTAGGAGGATGGATATCATCCCTATTGTATGGGTGAAGATAGGGAGATTCAGAATGGTTTGGTTGCCTGTCCATATTCAAACACAAATACGTAGTAGCTCAATTCAATTACCTGGGTTCGTCTAATTCCAAAAGTTTGCACTTAATATCATTTTTAAAAAGTCTTCTATCATTTTGCATTTTAAAATTCCCAACTTTTGTTGTACTTTGCATATTGTGTTTTGTGAATTGTTGGTTTATTCCCTTTGCACACTTTTGCACTGGGATATTCAATCTGTAAGGTGTCTTGACACCCTAAAGATATTGTCTTAGTTATCTAATGCTGCTAGAGTAGAAATGCCACAAGTGGCTGGCTTTAACAAGCAGAAATTATTTTTCTCAGAGTTTTGGAGGCTTGTTGTCATTGTTGTTAGGTGCCGTGGAGTCGATTCCAACTCATAGCAACCCTATGTACGACAGAAGGAAACACTGCTCACAATCTTTGCTATGTTTGAGCCCATTGTTGCAGCCACTGTGTCAATCCATCTCATCAAAAGTCTTCCTATTTTTCCGAGACCCTTACTTTACCAAGCATGATGTCCTTCTCCAGGGAATGGTCTCTCCTGATACCACATTCAAAGTACGTGAGACAAAGTCTCACCATCTTCGCTTCCAGGGTGCACTCTGGCTATACTTCTTCCAAGACAGACTTGTTCCTTCTTCTGGCAGTCCATGGTTGATTCAATATCCTTCGCCAATATCATAAATCAACTGCATCAGTTCTTCTTCAATCTTCCTTATTCATTGTCCAGCTTTTGCATGCATATGAGGTGATTGAAAATACCATGGCTTGCGTCAGGCACGTCTTGGTCCTCAATGTGACATCTCTGCTTTTCAACACTTTAAAAAGGTGTTTTATAGCAGATACGCCGAATGCAATCAGTCACTTGATTTCTTGACTGCTGTTAGAAGTGTGAAATCAGGGCTTCAGCTCTAGGGGAAGGCTTTCTGTCTCTGTCAGCTGGGGGAAGGTCCTTGTCTCTTCAGCTTCTATTACTTGGCTTCCTGGTGATCTTTGTGTGGCTTGGCATCTGTCTTCCCCCATCTGTGCTTGTCTGCTTACTTGCACTTAATCTGCTCTTTTTGTATCTCAAAAGAAACTAAGACACATTCTACACTAATACTGCCTCATTAACATAACAAAGAAAACCCATTCCCAAATGGAATTATACCCACTAGAAGGGTTAAGGTTTACAACACTACTGGATACAGTTCAATTCTTGGGATGGGTTTGCAACCAAATCAATAAAGTGCAAGCACCAACATGTGGGCCTAGGGACTCCCTGTGTCTTGAAGTTTCAACAGCAGCAAAATCACTTCGTTCTTCAGCTTTCTCTGATATCATATAGTAATACTCTCTGTCTTCCTCCTTTCCCTCTCACACTGGCTTCCTTGTTGCCCTTGAATAGCTGAGAGGAGCCCCTTCCTAAGTAAGGTCCTTTGCACTGGCCACTCCTTCTGCAGTACACACTATCTCAGGTATCCTTGTGGCTCCTACCTTCTCATCCTTGAGGCCTCTGTTCAAATGTCATCTTGTGTGTTGTATCTCAGGATACCCCCAAAATTCTGTAATAGAATGTGAAGTTCTATACAAAACTCCACTCTTGCAATTAGTATATGTGATTACAAGTTTTTCGTTTTTTTTTTTTTCTTCTGTATATGTGATGCTAAATCAAACAATAAGTGGTACTTTTCCTAATAGCCTAAATAGGAATTTCCATGGAGGCTGGTACCTTGCCTTTTTTAAATCTTCATATCTCCTCTGCCTAGCAAAATCTCTGAAACAGAGGGAAAGTGAAATAAATTCTTGTTGAATGAATAAATCTAAGTTATCTTAAATCCTAGGTGATGTCATGCTGTGCTATAGATTTAAAATGATATCTATAGACTGATGACTCCAAAATGCATATCTCCAGACAGGATCACTCCAGACTCATAGAGTCTCCACTTGGATGTGTAATAGGTACATCAAGCTTGACATGTCCAAAATCCTAATCCTTATTATCCCACTAAACCTGCTCCTCTCACAGCCTTCCTCATCTCTGTCAATGGCAAATCTTCATTCTTCTAGTTTTCTCAGGCCAGAATCCTTTGACTTGTCCTTGGCTCCTCTCTTTCTGTCACCCCCATCAAAGTCTCCAGAAAAACATATCAGTTCTACCTTCAAACCACATGCCATATGACCCCTTAGCACCACCTCCACTGCTGCCACTGTAGTACTAGCCACCCTCGCTTCTCCTTGGTTAGGTAACCATACATAGATGGGACAGTGCCAGTTTATGTCTGTGTCCGAGCGTAGTTATTAATAGCACCTTCTTTCTATTTCAAAACTTTCAACTTGAATTTCAGTTTTAGTTCGTAGAAGTTAGTGGCCTTTCCAGTTGGATATTACAAGAGCTTTCTAACTAGTTTCAATGCTTCTTCTTTCCTCCCCAAATGACAGTTAATTCTCAGTTTAGCAACTGAAAAGATCCTTTAAAAATAAGTCTGATCGAAATTTGAAAACCGATCATGGTGATGGTTGCACAACACGGAAAATATTATTAATGCCAGTGAATTGTACAAATAAAAATGATTGAAATGACAAATGTTTTGTTATATATATTTTACCACAATAAAAAAAAAAATTTCTTTCTTTTTTTTTTTTTTAAATTTTCTAACTTGTTTTAATGAGACCAGTGTGCCCTAATACCAAAAATCTAACAAGGATATTTCGAGAAAAGAAAATTACAGACTAATATTCTTCATGAATATAGATGTAAAAATCTTTCACAAAATATTAGTAAATTAAATATAACAATGTAAGAAGGGGATAATACATCATGAACAAGTGGGATTCATCCCAGGAATGTAAGATTAGTTTAACGGATGGGTGCTAATCACATTAACAAAATAATTAACTCATCACATTAACAAAATAAATAACAAAAATCATATGTTTCACACCTATGTTCATGGCAGCATTGTTCACAATAGCAAAAAGATGGAAACAACCTAGATGCCCATCAACAGATGAATGG
>NW_004444013.1:285340-299953 GCF_000243295.1 Trichechus manatus latirostris
AAGGATATTGTTGATGTGTTGTGAGATTGTTAACCATTGTCATAGGGCAACATTTGTAGTAACTGTTAAATGAGAAACTATTTTGTTCTGAAAGCCTTCATCTTAAGTGAGAATAACAGCACAATTGGAAGAGCATAGTCAATGTCACTGAATGTGCATGTAGAAATTTTTGAAATGGTGTATCTTTGGCTGTGTGTATTTTCACCAAAAAAAAATGGTTGAAAAGTTAGAGGGTTGACATGTTGTGGGGTTGTTAACCAAGGTCATAAAACAATATGTGTACTACTGTTTCATGAGAAACTATTTGTTCTGTAAGCCTTCACCTGAAGTACAATAAAAAAAAAAAATCATATGTTTATAGCAGTAGATTCAAATCTTTTTGATAACATCCAATGTCCTTTTATGAAAATAACAAAAACAATAAACTAGGAATGGAAGGCAACTTCCTCAACCTGATAAAGGACGACTACAAAAAACTTACAGCTATCATCATCCTTAATGACCACTCTTACCACTTCTATTCAACATTGTACTGGTGGTCCTAGTCTAAGCAATAAGTAGTTTGTGTTGCACATCATGGCTTGGTTTGGAAGTCACAGTGTTGTTGTTGTTGTCAGCTGCTGTCGAGTGGGCCCCCGACTCATGGCAACCCCATGTGTTACAGAGTAGAACTGCTCCATAGATTTTTTTTTAATTGTACTTTAAATGAAGATTTACAGAACAAATAGTTTCTCATTAAACAGTTAGTATACATATTGTTTTATGACAATGGTTAACAACCCCACGACATGTCAACACTGTCCCTTCTCAATCTTGGGTTCTCTATTACTTAAAAGTCTGATCAATGATTTTTTTCCACTCAGAAACCCTCTAGTAGCTTCCAATATCATGCACAGTTAAGGCCATAGTCTTCTCAGTGGCCTGTGAGCTTCTGCATAAACTGCATGTGCCTCACCTTTCTGATTCATCTCTTCCAAACATTTTTACAATTAGTTATAATGTACCATGTATCCCTACGCAAGTGCTAAGGTGAATCGCCAACTTTGGCGCTGTTTTTTATACCAGCCAGAAGAAAGAGAGGAGACTGGATCAATTACAAATTCGTAAGATTGATCAAATAAACACAAATCATTCAAATAATGATTCCTGATATATAGACAATGAAAACACTTAGCCACGACATTCTCAAGAGGACTATGTGTTGTACTGAAGCATGTCCTCAATCATTTTCTTTCTTTGGATCCAACAATAGATTTCACAGGGCTGTTTCTGCAGTATGCTTTAGTATAGATTGATGCATTCACACCAAGAGTGATCCATGAATGTCACTACTATGGGGGTAGGGGGAAGTTGATTCAGGAATACGGCATTGACTAGGTGGGTGGTGGAACACTGATAGGATGACGTGAACACTGCGAATACCACAGGAGGTCTACCCTTCTGGTGGAAAAGGTCTCTCACCCTTGTTCACAAATGCTTCAGGCTCTAAGAGCTCAATCAAAGGGAATTCCCCAAAGGTCCTACCTGTGTATTTTCTGGAAATGTCCTAATAATATTTGATTCAGGTTGCAAAATGAGCCCCTTGCAAATTTGATAAAGATGGTCAGTACCCTCTAGACTGGAATAATGAGGGCTATGTGATGGATTTGTTTGACCCCATAAAGCTGTAGGTCCCCAGAGTTCTGCTGTTCAGACAGGAAATCCACTTCTGCAGTATTTCTCCTAATTGCATGCCTAGTACTTTCTCTATAATCTGTCTTCAGTAATATGACTAGAAGTTGTGGGAAAGCTATCGGAATGGTTTTGTTTTGAATTGGGTGTGGTTGAGACCCCTCTCCAGAGCTCCCAGTCAATGTGCTAGGGACTCAAAGGGGCCTTGAAAGAAGTGCTCACTCATGTTTTTCATAGACAAAGATTCCATCTCAAATGTTTAAGAAATGCTCAGTGGGGAGTAGAATGAACAATGGAGCTCAGACCCAAAGAGAAAAGAACACCAAGAGGAAGGGCCCAGGGGAGTGGATACACATATCTAGGACCAAACTGCTCCCAAAATAAAAATATTACCAGTATAGAGTTCCTGTCTATTTTCACTCTCTGGTTGGCATAGTGGTTAAGAGCTACGGCTGCTAACCAAGAGGCGGGCAGTTAGAATCCACCAGGTGCTCCTTGGAAACTCTGTGGGGCAGTTTTACTCTGTCTTATAGGGTTGCTATGGGTCAGAATCAACTCAACGGCAATGAGGGTTTTTTTGTATGGGAACCAAATTGCTCAGGGAATATAGCAGCAATAGAACAATTAAGTTAGTGAGCATTTGTAAGAATTCAACCTCTGAAGCCCCAGAAATGGGAAATATACCACCTACCAACCAACCTACAGTTTAAATGTCCCAGGAAGGAGGGAGCTCAGCTATGCCTTTTCAGAGAATGGATACTTGAGGCCACCTCCCTGCCAGTCCTTGAAGCTGAGTCGAACCTCCATCACACAGGGAAGAAACAGTCCTCAGGTAACGTCATGCTGTGGGAGATAGGTATGGAGGCAGGCAGAGCTCTCAGATAACAAGCTTTGGTGGTACAAATGGGGAAGATGTGACACTGAGAGTCCATTAAAGTAAAGATTCTACACAAAAGTGAAATGACAACCCTACAGGTTGGGACAAAATTTTTGGAACCCATGTATCAGATAAGGGCCTAATATCCAAAATACATACACATAAAACTTTTACAACTTAACAACAAGAAGGCAAACAACCCAGTCAATAAATGGGCAAGGGACTTGAACAGATAGTTCACCTAAGAGGATATTCAAATTACTAGCAGGCCCAAGAAAGATGCTCAGCATCATTAGGCATTAGGGAATGCAGATCAAAACCACAATGAGATATCACCTCATCCCCATTAGAATGGCAATGATAAACACACACACACACACACACACACACACACACACACACACACACACGTTAACAGGTTGTGGAGATACTGGAACTCTCATCCATTGCTCGTGGGAATGTAAAATGGTGCTGTCACTGTGGAAAACAGTTCAGCAGTTTTCCAAAAAGTTGAACATAGAATTACCATATGACCTTGACCTTTGTTCTTGACCTTTCCATTGTCTCATTAACAGCCTGCAATATGCAGATGACACAACCTTGCTTGCTGAAAGTGAAGAGAACTTGAAGCACTGATGAAAATCAAAGACTACAGCCTTCAATGTGGATTACACCTCAACATACAGAAGACAAAAATCCTCGCAACTGGACTAGTAAACGGAGAAAAGATTGAAACTGTCTAGGATTTCATTTTACTTGGATCCACTATCAATGCTCATGGAAGCAGCAGTCAAGAAATGAAAAGATGCATTGCATTGGGCAAATCTGCTGCAAAAGACCTTTTTAAAGTGTTAAAAAGGAAGGATATCACTTTGAGGACTAAGGTGCACCTAACCCAAGCCATGATGTCTTCAGTCATCTCATATGCATGTGAAAGGTGGACAATAAATAAGGACGACCAAAGTAGAATTGATACCTTCGAATTACAGTGTTAGCGAAGAATATTGAATATACCATGTACTGCCAGAGGAACGAACAAATCTGTCTTGGAAAATGTTCAGCCAGAATGCTCACTAAAAGCAAGAATGGTGAGACTCACATACTTTGGACATATTATTAGGAGGGACCAATCCCTGAAGAAGGACATCATGCTTGGTAAAGTAGAGGGTCAGTATAAAGAGGAAGAACCTCAACGAGATGGACTGATACAGAGACTGCCACAATTGGCTCAAGCATCACAATGAGAGGATGGTGCAGGACCAGGCAGTGTTTCATTCTGTTGTACATAGGGTCACTGTGAGTTTGAACTGATTCAATGCCACCTAACAATAACAACATCATCATCTCTTTCCACAGTTGTAGTCAGTTTGATTCCTGTGTATCTTATCCGGCAAGGTCCACGTGTATAGTAGCAATTTATGTTGGTGAAAAAAGGTATTTGCAATGAGGAATTCATTGGTCTTGCAAAAGTCTATCATTTAATCTCCAGTGTCATTTTTATCACCAAAGCCATATTTTCCAACCACTGTTCCCTCTTCTTTACTTCCAACTTTCACATTCCAATTCTAGTAATTACAAATGCATCTTCATTGCATGTTTGATCAACTTCAGATGGCAGAAGTTGGTAAAAATATTCAATTTCTTCATTTTGGCCTTAATGATTGGTGCATAAATTTGAATAATAGTCATATTAACTAGTCATCCTTGTTGGCATATGGATATTATCCTATCACTGACAGCATTGTACTTCTGGATAGATCTTGAAATGTTCTTTTTGACAACGAATGCAACACCATTCCTCTTCAGTCTGTCATTCCTGGCATAGTAGACCATATGATTGTCCGATTGAGAATGGCCAATACCAGTCCATTTCAGCTCACTAATGTCTAGGATATTGATCTTTATGCACTCCATTTCATTTCTGACGACTTCCAATCTTCCTAGATTCATATTTCATATATTCTATGTTCTGATTATTAATGGATATTTGCAGCTGTTTCTTCTCATTTTGAGTCGTGCCACATCATCAAATGAAGGTCCCAAAAGCTTGACTCCATCCGTGTCATTAAGGTCGACTCTACTTTGAGGAGGCAGCTCTTCCCCAGTTATATTTTGAGTGCCTTCCAACTGAGAGGCTCATCTTCTGGCACTGTATCAGACACTGTTCTGCTGCTATTCATAAAATTTTCACTGGCTAATTATTTTCAGAAGTAGACTGCCGGGTCCTTCTTCCTAGTCTGTCTTAATCTGGAAGCTCAGCTGAAACCTGTCTGCATGGGTGACCCTGCCGCTATTTGAATACTAGTGGCATAGCTTCCAGCATCACAGCAATGCTCAAGCCCCCACAATATGACAAACTGACAGATGCATGGGAGGGTCTGTCTTTAGGTTATGTAATTCACTGTAACGTGTCACAGAACTCATGAACCATCAAGGAAATGGCTCATAGGGTTGTGGAGCCTGGCAAGTCCCAAATCTTTGGGTCAGGAGTGACATCAGGCTGGAGGCTTCTTCTGACTCGTGGTTGCAGGGGCTGATGGACCCAAAATGACAAGTCAGATGACAAGCTGCTGGCTCACGTTCCAAGAACTGGAGGTCAGATGATGTTGGGCCAGATATAGATTCCAGAGCAAGAGAGAGAACTTTGCCAGAGCATTCATATATATATTGGATGCAGACCATATCCTCAAGGAAACTCCTCTTACTTGAGCAAGGCGGTGCAAGAATGTGACTGGAATAAGGGTGGTTAAGGGTGGTGACTAGGGTAAGGGTGATGACTTGAGTCACGCCCCCTTTAGTAAGGTGGTGACTCAAGATACATCCCACCCTAACCCTGCCTCATTAACATAACAGACAACTCACTCCCAAATGGGACCATAACCACAGTCATAGAGGCTAGGATTTACAACACATCACAAAATGGAGGACAATTACCACAAAATGGAGGATGACTACGTCATTACATAACTGCCAAACCACTGAAAATCATGGCCCAATGAAGTTGATAACCACCACAGGTTCCAAACACCTTATCTGCATTTGCAGCAAGCAGTCCAGTCCTCTTGGTGGGCCACAAGGACCCCATTTGCACAATCCCACCCAATCGTTGTGTGGAAGTCGCAAAGACCGTGGCTAGAAGGGCCATATTAAGTAATTCACTGCACCACAGGAGGGGACATAGAGACATTGGGAGGTACCCAGGGACATGAGACGGGGCCCCAGAGACATGTGGAGGGGACCCAGGGATATGGACAAAGGGCCTAGGTATGTGGGGAGGGGGGCAAGGATATGGGAAGAAAGCCCCTTGACATGGCAGGTGTCACAGGGACATGGGAAGGGGTCTCCCGGGATGTAGGTCTACACCCTTCCATTCCCTTAGAGGTCATTCATGTTTCCCTGGACTTGGTTGTCTCTCTAGTGAGTCCAAATGCTCAGTTTGGGGGTTTCTTGAATTTCCCTCCTGTGCACTGGCCGGACTTGTAGCTGCATGGCCTTGGGCAAGTCACTGAACGCCTCTGACCTTCTATTTCCTTGTTTGTAAAAGGAAAGACTAATTGTGAGCATAACAACACCATCCTCAGGGTTCCTGAATGGATTCAATAAAATCATGGCTGCATGACCCATGGCAGGGAAGCAGTCAATGCCAGAATTCATTATCATCTCCATATATATGTATATATACACTTCACTGGCTTTGCTCCTGTAGAGAATCCAGCCTAAGATATTTGGTACTGAGAAGCGGGGTGCTGCTCGAAGAAATGTTTAAAATGTGGAAGTGGTTTTGGAATTGGGTAATGGGTAGAGTCTGAAAGAATTTTAAGATGCCTAATAGAAGCCTAGATTGCTTTGCAATTTCTAGTGAGGACTCAGAAAGGAGGAGAGTCATAGAGAAAGTCTCTGTTGTCTTAGAGAAAACATATGGCATCATCGACAGAATTTTGCTAGAAATGTGGACATTCAATGTGTTTCTGGTGAGGCTGTAAAAGAAAATGATGAACACATTATTGGACAACAGAGGAAGGGAGATGCTTTTTATGCAGTGGCGAAGAACTTGAGTCAATTATATTCAAATGATTGGTGGAAGGTAGAACTTGTAAGTGATGAACCTGGATATTTGGCTAAGGCGATTTCTAAGCAAGATCTTAAAGGGGCCATGTGGTTTCTCCTTGCTGCTTATAGTAAAATGTGAGCGGAAAGAGATGGACTTAAAAATGAACTGTGCACAATGAAAGCAAAACTTAATGATTTGGGAAATTCTGTTGTACAAACTTAGGACATGTGTTCTAGAGTTTTCACAAGGATGTGGCTACACAATCTTTTGTTAAAGAGATTAAGTCTGTGACTGATGGATCTAACCAACTACCACAGCAGAAAACCCATCAGCTTGGAAGGGCACAAAGAGAGGATGAAAGGAAAGAAAGCTGTCTTCCTCTTGGAATTCCACAGCAAGGAAACAGGCCAAAGACACTACATCTGTTGTCCGCTAAGAAAAGGACTGTCCCAGGAGAAGTTTGAAGATCGGCAGAACTGTTCAAAGGAGCATGGGAAGCAGGGCTGCCTGGGTTTCAAAGGGTGGAGCTAAGGTTTCCTAGGAAACAAAGCGTGGGGCCACAGCCTTCTGGGTTTCAAAGGGTGGAGCCATAGCATCCTAGGTTTCAAAGAGTCAGATCTGCACCAACTCAGTTCTGGAGTGTGGGGTTGCCATTCAGTTTGGCCAAGAGAATGGGGTCACTGCCCAAAGCTGAGGGGGTGGGGCTACCATACACAAGAGGCAGAAGAATGGGGCCTGCTAGTGCCAAGGGGATGGGGTTGCCACTCAGATGGACTAGGAGAATGGGGTTGCCCAAATCCAAGGGAGCAGAGTTGGATATCAGTGGGCCTGGAATGCGGGGGCGAAACCCAGAGCCGAGGGGCCTTCACCCAGAATCCAGAGAGTGTGGCCAACACCCAGTCTGGAGGATGGGGCCATTACCCAGACGGTCTCAGAGAACAGAGGATTATTTTCAAGTCTTGACAGTTAATATAGTTTTTTTCTGCTGGGTTTTAAACTTGTTTGGTGCCTGTTATCCCTTCTTTCCCTCCAATATCTCCCATTTGTAATGGAAGTGTCTACATTGTACTTATTCCATCATTGTACTTGGGAAGCAGATAACCTGTATTCTAGATTTCACAGGTTCACAGATGAAGAGGTATTTTGCCCCAGGACGAAATACACCTAAAATCTCACTTGTATTTGATTTAGATACAGAAGATGAGAACAACTTGGAGTTGATTTAAGAATTTGGGATGATGTGATGGGGTGAATGTGTTTTGCATGTGGTAAGGACATGAACTGGGGCGGGGAGAGGCAAAGGGTATAATGTTATGCATTGAACTGTGTCCTTCAAGAATATGTGTTGTAACTTTTAACTCCTATACCTCTGGTTGTAAAACCATTTGGGAGTAGGTTTTATCTTAATGAGACAGCATGAGTTTTAGGTGTGCTGTAAGTCAATCTTTTAAGGTATAAAAGAGATTAACCAAGCAAGTGAGGAAGCAGAGATGGGGAAGATACATGCCACGCCCACATGAAGATTGCCCAGGAGCAGAAGCTCAAAAGAGACAAGGACTTCCCTCTGGAGCTGACAGAGACAGAAAGCCTTCCTCTAGAGCTGACATCCTAAAATTAGACTCCTAGTCTCCTAAACTGTGAGAAAATAAATTTGTTTGTTAAAGCCACCCGTTTGTGGTATTTCGGTTACAGCAGCAATAGCTAACTAAGACCCCCATCTATAGGGTTATGTCTTCATCTTGGAAAGCTGTCACACCTGTTTCTTCATCTTGGAAGTCCCCTACTCCAGAGTGGCCTCCAAATTCCTTGGTTTTAGCTACTTCAGCAGGAAGATCCATCCTTCTTTCTGGTCCACAGCTAACTTTGTGAGTTTTGCAGGCTCACTGAGAAAGATGGGATCAATCAATTACTCCACTAGACCAAGGGCCAGATAGTGAACATTTTTGTCTATGCAGGCCATAAAGTCTCTATTGCAACTACACCCACTCCTTGCAAAGACCAGGTCATTATATGAATATTGGCCTTACGTAAAAATTAGGGTAGCCTAGGCCTAACCAAGACTATGTTTGAGGGTTTACTTTAGCCTACCATACTCAATGTGCAAGAGATGATCTGAAACGAATGAAATCATCTTAATCTTATGATTCCTGACTGACTCTTGACTTAAGCTTAATGTTGTACATTTCAAGGTTCAGTGGAAACTCAGTGTATTAACAGTTGGTTTATTGTGTACAAAAATAGAAATGAAACACAGTACAAAACCATACTTTACAGTGATACAGTACAAGACAACAAAATTAATCAGATATAAAACCTCTGAATGATAACTTTTCTGCATTTTCAGAATCGTCTGTAAAACTACAGCTGGTTGATGGTCAAGGATCGTCTGGATCATTGAATATTCCCAAGCCTAGGGTTTGGAATCCCAAGATAGGACTTTGCAATTGCAATGAAACTGGAGTTGACAAAGGAATAACTTTTTGGAAATAATCATTAAGTTTGATTTGGACAGTGTTTTTCCTTTTTTCTTCATATATTTCACAATAACACTTCATGATTTCACTCATTTCACATTCTACCTTCCCAAAACATTCAGCATTTGGGTCCATGCTTTCTAATTCTGATAAAGTGTTGTTAATGTCTGCAAAATTTTTAGCTAATTTTTTTACACTAAACACTTTTTGCACTCTTTCTAGACTTTTTTTTCTTCCTCTTCCACATTACTTTGTGTTTCCAATTCTTCTTGTAACTCAATTCTTCGTTTGAAACCTCTCCCTCTTTATAGCCTATCAAACCATTCACCTCACCTGCATTAACCTCTAAATCAAGGGCTTTTGTTAGCAACAAAATTTTACTATTTATTTCTGTCAGCTTTTCGTTTTGGTCAAAACCTTCAAAGCTGTTAACAAATGTTGAGAAACGTTTCAAGCACTTTTTCCAAATCCCTTGCATACACTTTATACTAAGATCGTTCCATGCTGCTGCAGTGTTTTCGATGCAATGGAGAGTATTGTAGTCTTTCCAAAATTTGCACAATGTCGCCTTACCATCCTCCACTGCTGCTATAGCTTTGGCAAGTGTTGACCGTAAACAGTGAGCCTTGAATGTTGAAATAGCACCCTGATCCATAGGCTGTAGAAGAGTGGTGGTGTTTTTCAGTAGATAAACTACCTTTACGGTTGGGTAGAGATCATCTAGATGTAGGGGATATACAGGTGTGTTATCAAGGAGCAGAAGAACCTTGAAAGGAATTCCCTTTTGCATACAATAATCCTTTACCTGGGGTATGAAGCAATTGAAAAACCAGTCCTCGAAGAGGGTTTGCATCATCCAAGCCCTCTGACTGGATCGGTAATAAATGAACAATAAGTATTAAGTATGTCATTAGATGAAATTGTTTGATGAACAGAAAGAAAAGAATGAAGAAAGGTGAACAGAAACAGATGGATTTATGGAACACCATCAAGTAGACCAACACATGCTGGCTGCCTACTTCACCGAACTTGATGCCTTCCTCTAGTGATTGATCCCTCCTGATGATAAGTCCAAAGCAAGCGAGTTGGACAATGCTCTGTTGTGATCCGTAAGGTTTTCGTTGGCTAATTTTCAGAAAAAATATCTCCACGCCTTTCTTCCTAGTCTGTCTTAGTCTGGAAGCTCTGCTGAAACCTGTCCACTATGGGTGACCCTGCTGGTATTTGAAATACTGGTGGCATATCTCCTATTGTCATAGCAACACACAAGCCACCACAGTACCACAAACTGACAGATGAGTGGTGAGCACCTGGAATAGACCCTGAAATATAGTGGGTGCTCAGTAGCTATTTGTTGTATAAATGAGTCCTTGAGGCACAACAAAAAAGGCAAATCAAAACAAAACAAAAAAATTGACGTGGAATTACCCCCAAGGGCCCCAACTCAGATAGGACTAAATTCTACTTTGAGTTCAAGATGAGCACCCTTCCTTCTCTCCATACCTCCACCGAGAATTATTCCTTAAGTATTCTCTGATAGACCTACAGCATTCATTTTTATATTTCCCCCATACAAGTTTATCTCAAGGACAGGAATAGGAAGTAGAATCAAGTTGTTCTTCTCCTTCTCCGTCTTATTCTTGTTCTTCTTGATCTTGTTATTTTTCTTGTTCTTCTCCTTTCACTCCTTCATCACTCGCAGTTCCTGACACTGGAATACAGGCTACTGACAGAATGTGGATTTATTTGACTGATTTGAGTAAAAGGCCTTGATCTTGCAAAAGTTCCCATTCATACAATGAGCCTTGTTTCCTACAGGAAATCAGGTATTCCTTTCCTGTCCTCACAACCCTCACTTCAGAATTAACCATCAGAAAGCAAGGAGAAAAAGCTAAACTAGTGACCCTCTGTCTGCAAAGTGTGGAGACAGCTGTCCTCACAGCTGCGTCCAGAGATGTAAAAAGAACTCAGAGTATGAAAGGGCAGTTAATGGGTAAGTCATCTCGTTGCTGTTAAGTAGAGCTCCCATTGTGTGAGACAGGCTCTGTGCTAGTGTGTTGGCACATCACCTTACAAAATCCCCTTAAAAGTGCTGGAAGGTAGAGGTGATTACCTCCATTTTACACAGACTCTGAGGCCCAGAAAACGTTCACTGACTCGCTCAGCTCCTAAAAAGAGCCAGCAATTGAACTCTCCAATACGTCTGTGTACACATTCTTCTCTCAGCAAGTACATGGACAGCCAGTGTTGTGTGCTTGGGACCATTTTGGATTTCATCTGTCTTAGTTTTCTAGCAGAGCAAATAATCCAAGAAGCTGGACTATATGAAGAAGAACAGGGCATCGGGATTGGAGGAAGACTCATTAACAACCTGCGTTATGCAGATGACTCAACCTTGCTTGCTGAAAGTGAAGAGGACTTTAAGCACTTACTAATGAAAATCAAAGACCACAGCCTTCAGTATGGATTACACCTCAACATAAAAAATTTTAAGAAATGCTCACAACTGGACCAATAAGCAACATCATGATAAACAGGGAAAAGATTGAAGTTGTCAAGGATTTCATTTTACCTGGATCCACAATCAACACCCATGAAAGCAGCAGTCAAGAAATCAAAAGATGCATTTCATTGGGCAAATCAGCTGCAAAAGACCTCTTTAAAGTGTTGAAAAGCAAAGATGTCAACTTGAAGACTAAGGTGCAGCTGACCCAAACCGTGGTCTTTTCAGTCACCGCCTATGCATGTGAAAGCTGGACGATAAGTAAAGAAGACTGAAGAAGAATTGACATCTTTGAATTGTGGTGTTGGAGAAGAATATTGAATATACCATGGACTGCCAAAGGAACAAAAAAATCTATCTTGGAAGAAGTACAACCAGAATGCTCATTAGAAGCAAGTATGGCAAGACTACGTCTCATACACTTTGGACACGTTGTCAGGATGGATCAGTCCCTGGAGAAGGACATCATGCTTGGTAAAGTAGAGGGCCAGTGAAAGAGAGGAAGACCCTCAATAAGATGGATTGACACAGTGGCTGCCACAATAGGCTAAAGCATAACAATGATTGTGAGGATGGGCAGGACCAAGCAGTGTTTTGTTCTATTGTACATAGGGTCCCTATGAGAAGGAACTGACTCGACGGCAGCTAACAACAACAACAGAAGCTACTAGAGGCTGAAATAAACAAGGATCTCTCCCTATAGACGGTACACTAAATTTGGTCTTCTAACTTCCTAAACTTTGAGAAAATAAATTTCTGTTTTTAAAACCACCCAATTGTGGTATTTATGTGAAAGCAGTACTAGAAAATTATTGTTGTGTTGTTGTTAGGTGCCATCGAGTCAGTTCCAATTCATAGTGACCCTGTGAACAACAGAATGAGACACTGCCCAGTCCTGCACCACGCTCACAATCATTGTTATGCTTGAGTCCATTGTTGCAGCCACTATGTCAATCCATCTCATTGAGGGTCTTCCTCTCTTTCACTGACCCTCTACTTTACCAAGCATGATGTCCCTCTCCAGGGACTGATCCCTCCTGATAAAGTGTCTAAAGTATGTGAGACATAGCCAGCAATCCTTGAAGATTCTGGGCTTGTAGATTCATCTGCAACTGTCATCATCAGCTAGAGTCTGTATTTCCCCATTTGTGCTTTCTTGACTCAGTGTCTATGCTGCTTCTTATAATGCAGAAGTGATTAGATTTAGCACATACCCCTACACTGATGTGACCTCATTAACATAACAAATAAAACCTTATTTCCAAACAGAAATATATCCAACACAGGGGTTAGGATTCAACACATATTTTTTGGAGACACAATTCCATCCACAACATCATTTCTTTGTTTTTGTTGTTATTTTTTTCCTACTTGGGCCCACAGCCAATGGTTCAGAGATAGTTAATTTCATTAGGTATTAAAAAGCTAGAAGAAGTAAATGGATTGTGGCTTTAATTTTGGGGTGAGGATATTTCTTTATTTCTTATTATAGAAAATTGAGGAAATATTGATCTGCAAAAAGAAAAAAGAAAAATCATCAATAGCCCTACAACCTGGAGATCCAGAGAAAATCATTGTATCTTAGTGCATTAGTTAGCTATGACCACATAACAAATTATCACAAACATAGTGGCTTAAAAAACACACACATTTATGATTGTACAGTTTCTGTAGGTCAGGAGTCTAGGCATGGCTTAGCTGGGTCCTCTGGTTCAGGATCTTTCAGAATACAGTCAAAGAATCGACCAGGACTGAGGACTCATCTGAAGGCATAATTGGAAAAGAATCTGCTTCCAGGCTCATGTGGCTGTTGGGAGGATTCAGGCCTTTGTGAATTGTTTGAGGGCCTTGACTTCTTGCTGGCTAGAGGCTGGAGGCCACCCTCAGTTCCTAGTCATATGTCCCCCTCCATAGGGCAGCTTGCTAGATCAAAGCCAACAAGAAAGAGAGTCGGTTAGCAAAATGGAAGTTACAATCGTATGTAATATAATCATGGATAGGATATCCCATCACTTTTTTTTTTTGACATAACAAAGCTTTTTTCTTTTTTTATTTATTGTTGTAGTTTAAATGAAGTTTACATTTCCACTTAGTCTCCCATACAAAAACTTATACATATATTATTATGTGACCTAATTGCTCTCCCCATACTGTGATAGCGCACTCCTCCTTTCCACCGCTGATTCCCTATGTCCATTCAACCAGCTCCTAACCCTATCTGCCTTCCCAACTCACCTCCGGACAGAAGTTGCCCGATTAGTCGCTTGTATCTACTTGAGCTAAGAGGCACACTCCTCACAAGTGTCACTTTATATCCCACAGTCGAGTCCAATCCCTGTCTAAAAAGTCGGCCTTGGAAATTGTTTTAGTTCTGGGCTGATAGAGAATCCGGGGGCCATGCTTTCCGGGGTTCCTCCAGGCTCCTTCAGACCATGAAGTCTAGTCATCTTACTAGAATTTGAGTTCTGCACGCAACCTTTCTCCTGCTCCATCAGGGACTCTCCGTTGTGTTCCCTGTCAGGGCATTCATTGGTGGTAGCCAGTCACCATCTAGTTCTGGTCTCAGGCTGATGAAGTCTCTGGTTTATGTGGCTGTTTCTGTCTCTTGAGCTAATACTTTCCTTGTGTCTTTGGTGTTCTTCATTCTCTTTACTCCAGGTGGTTGGGACCAATTGATGCATCTTTAGATGGCTGCTTGCAAGCTTTTAAGACCCCAGAGGCCACTCACCAAAGTAGGATGCAGAACATTTTCTTAATAAGTTTTGTTATGCCAATTGACCTAGATGTCCCCTGAAAGCATAGTCCCCAGACCCCTAACCCTACTACTCTGTCCCTGAAAGTGTTTGATTGTATTCAGGGAACTTCTTAGCTTTGGTTTGGTCCACTTATACTGACTTCCCCTGTAGCGTGTGCTGTCCTTCCCTTCACCTAGGATACTTCCTATCTACTATCTAGTTAGTAAATATCCCTCACCCTCCCTCCTCATCCTCGTAACCATCAAAGAATGTTTTCTTCTGTGTTTAAACCTTTTCTTGAG
>NW_004444013.1:300061-360549 GCF_000243295.1 Trichechus manatus latirostris
ATGTGCCCATTTATTGCTATAAACTGACCTCTGAGCACTGCTTTTGCTGTGTCCCAAAGGTTTTAGTAGGATGTGTTTTCATTCTTATTTGATTCTATGATTTTCTTTATTCCATCCTTAATTTCCTCCATAACCCAGTAATTTTTGAGCAAAGTGTTGTTCAGTTTCCATGTGTTTGATTTTTTTCCCCTTGCTTTTTCTGTTATTGATTTCTACTTTTATGGCTTTATGGTCAGAAAAGATGCTTTGTAGTATTTCGTTGCTTTGGATTTTGTTAAGGCTTGCTTTATGGCCTAATATGTGGTCTATTCTGAAGAATGTTCCATGTGGGTTTGAAAAGAAAGTATACTTGGCTGCTGTTGGGTGGAGTGTTTGGTATATGTCTATGAGATGAAGTTGGTTGATTGTAGCATTTAGCTCTTCCGGGTCTTTGTTGAGCTTCTTTCTGGATGTTCTGTCCTTCACCGAAAGTGGTGTGTTGAAGTCTCCTACTACTATTGTGGAGCTGTCTATCTCTGTTTTCAGTGCTGTTAGAGTTTGTTTTATGTATTTTGGAGCCCTGTCTTTGGGTGCATAAATATTTATTATAGTTATGTCCTCCTGGTGTATTGACCCTTTAATTATTATATAGTGTCCTTCCTTCTCCTTTGTGGTGGATTTTACTTTAAAGTCTATTTTGTCAGAGATTAATATTACCATTCCTGCTCTTTTTTGAGTGTTGTTTGCTTGATATATTTTTTCCAACCTTTGAGTTTTAATTTGTTTGTGTCTTTAAGTCTAACATGTGTCTCTTGTAGGCAGCATATAGACGGATCTTGTTTTTTAATCTAATCTGCCACTCTCTGTCTCTTTATTGGTGCATTTAGTCCATTTACATTCAGCGTAATTATTGATAAGTACGAGTTTAGTGCTGTCATTTTGATGTCTTTTTTTGTGCGTTGTTCACAGTTGCTTTGTTCCACTTAATTTTCTGTGCTGAGTCATTTTTCTTTATGTATTTTCTTTTCATCTTTTTCATTGTTACTGATTTTGTATTTGCTGAGTCTTTATATTTTTCTAGGTTTTTTTTTTTATTTGACTTGTAGGACTGTTAGTTTCCTTTATGGTTATCTTAATATTTACCTGTATTTTTCCAAGTTTATACCAGTGTTTTATTTCTTTGTATCGCCTTGACTTCCTCTCCATATGAAAAATCTATGTCTACATTTTTTAAGTCCCTCTTTTGTTTTAATGTTGTCATCTTTTACATATTGACATCTGTTTCCATATTTTCAGTGTTTTTGCTTTGGTTTATTTTTGTGACTTCCCTATCTGGGTTGATATCTGTTTGCTCTGTCCTGTGTTCTAGTCTTGGGTTGTTATCTGATGTTATTGATTTTCTAACTGGAGGACTTCCTTTAGTATTTCTTGTAATTTTGGTTTGGTTTTTGCAAATTACCTCAACTTCTGTTTATCTGGAAATGCCCTAATTTCGCCATCATATTTGAGAGACAGTTTTGCTGGATATGTAATTCTTGCCTGGCATTTTTTTTCCTTCAAGGCTTTATATATGTCACCCCTTTGCCTTCTTGCCTGCATGGTTTCTACTGAGTAGTCTGAGCTTATTATTATTGACTCTCAGTTGTAGATGACTTTTCGTTTATCCCTAGTTGCTCTTAAAATTCTCTCTTTATCTTTGGTTTTGGCAAGTTTGATTATAATATATCTTGGTGACTTTCTCTTGGGATCTGCCTTATGTGGGGTTTGATGAGCATCTTGAAGAGATAGCTTGTCATCTTTCACAATAACAGGGAAGTTTTCTGCCAACAAATCTTCAACAATTCTCTCTGTATTTTCTGTTATCCCCCCAGTTTTGGTAATCCAGTCACTCATAGGTTATTCCTCTTGATAGAATCCCACATAATTTAGGATTTCTTCATTTTTTTAAATCCTTTTATCTGATTTTTCCTCAAATAAGTTGATGTCAAGTGCTTTATCTTCAGTCTCACTAATTCTGACTTCTATTGCCTTAATTCTGCTCCTATGACTTTCTATTGAGTTATCTAATACTGACATTTTATTGTTAATCTTGTGGATTTCTGATTGCTCTCTCTCTTATGGATTCTTGTAGCCTGTTAAATTTGTCATTATGCTCTTCTCAATCTTTTTAATTTCCTCTATTCTGTGTTCTGTGTTTTGTTTAATTTCCTTCCTAATCTCTTGAAGAGTTCTGTATATTAATCTTTTGTATTCTGCTTCCAGTAATTCCAAGAAATTTTCATCCTCTAGGTTTCTAGTTTCTTTTTTTTGGAAGATTTCTGAAGCCATCATGGACTGCTTCTTTATGTGATTTGATATTGACTGATGTCTCTGAGCCATCAATAAGTTATTATATTTATTTATTTTATGTTTGCTTGCTTACTGTGTCCTAGCTTCTTGTTTCGTTTTAATATGCCCAAATAGGCTGCTCATGTGAGCTAGTTTGATTGTTGGCACTTTTGAAGCTCTAATGTCCTGTCTCCAGGTGGTTAGATCTATTACTAGGTATGTGAGCTCAGGCATCTACCCACTCCTCCTGTATGGATTCAGCTCAGGTGCACAGGTAGATAGCCAACAAGTGTGTGGTGCAGTCTCTCACCTACAGTCCTAGACAGGCATGGGTGATTGGTGTAGGCAAAGGCATCTGGCTGCAGCAGGGGGACACACTTTGAGCAGGGCGGGGGGCTGACAGCCACCCCTGAGTGTCCAGGAGGAAGGCATGTCCCTGTTCCCTAGAGTCCCTAGTTGGGTGAGTTTTGCAGCCAGACTATGAACACCCAGTGGTGTTGGCTGTAAGGATTGGGGGGCATCTCTTATTCTTGGGCCCCTATCGCAGGTGGCTGGGTGGCATGGCCCCTGATGTGAGTAGGTGAAAATCCTGCTTAATGAGCTGAGCAGTATCAAATGTCACGAACCTGCCACTTCACAGCTGAAACAGTTGAAGTTAGACTTCCGGTATATACCCTGTTGTACTGCAGTAATGAGGACCTACACTGTTGAAATGGGCCCACACAAGACTATGCAGGGGGAAAGGGGAAATGCACTCAAAGTCCGTGGGTCCCTTATGCCTGTGCTAGGCAAATGAGCTGTGCCTACCCTGAGTTCCTGGCTTAGCGGGGCTGGCAGTTTATTTTTTCCCCTGTTTGTTCATTTGTTCCCTCTCCAAGGCCGGGAGAATAGTTCAGGGCATGTGACAGATCCTACTTCCAGCCCAGGGGAGTTGACAATTGCTGAAGCCGGTCCAGGACCAGTGCAGAGCAGGGAGTGGGGAGGTAAATGGGAGATAGGTTTTTCCCTAAGGGGGATGTTTTTGATTCTCGCGGTAGGCCGAATGCAAATACTTATTTTTCACTGATTGAGGGCTGCTTCTCACTGGTTCTGGATGGCCGAGTAGACTCTTTCTTGTTGGGTCTCTCCCAGCACAGAATATGCCTCCTGAGCACTGCTGCTTGCTTGCCTACCACTCACTCATGAGCTGATCAGGCCTGAAGGACTCAGGCTCTTGCTGGGTCAGGTCTGACAACTTGTCACTGCTTCTGAACCATCTCTCCCTCCCCCTGCCACTCAGTCCAGTTCCTCAACTTTGCCTTTGATGTTCAGAGCTCCTAGATTGTAATATATAATTGATTCACCTGTTTTTTTTTTGGGTCTTTGTTGTAAGAGGGTCCACCGGAAGCATCTGACTACTCCGCTATCTTGGCCCCGCCTCTGATATCCCATCACTTTCTCCATAGTCTATTGTTTAGAGGCAATTTGCTAAGCTAGCCCACACTGTTGTTGTTAGGTGCTGTTGAGTTGCTTCTGAATCATAGTGACCTTATGTACAACAGAACTAAACACTGCCACATCCTGCACCATCCTCACAATCATTGTTATGCTTGAGCCCATTATTGCAGCCACTGTGTCAATCCATCTCGTTGAGGGTCTTCCTCTTTTTCACTGACTCTCTATCACTCATGATGTCCTTCTGCCAGTGATTGGAACCCTAGACCCTGGATTAAAGGAGGAGATAGAGACGTTTGCTTCCAACCTACCATCAAACTTTGTGTGCATGATAAGACGACTGCTTCAAAGAGTAGAGTTCTGGCCCCTTTTCTATCTCCCTAATGGGATGCAATGAGACCAATCATAGTTGTTTCATTTGTGGCAGCTTAAATGGGCAGGTTCTTTTATACTATGAATCACAGAACAAGCAAGCCAACACTTTTATGCATTTACTATGTCTTGGGGGATATATACTACTTAACCTCATTTAACATAATACAGAGTCCCTGAGTGATGCAGATGGTTAATGCATTTTTTTTTTTTTAAAGTACAGATTGGGGAATGTGTCTCCATTCGTCAATCTGTAAAACAGAGAGTAATAGTACCTAGGGAACCCTGGTAGTGCAGTGGTTAAGAGCTCAGCTGCTAATCAAAAGGTTGGCAGTTCAAATCCACCAGCAGCTGCTTGGAAACCCTATAGGGCAGTTCTACTCTGTCCTATAGGGTTGCTATGAGTCAGAATCGACTCAACAGCAATGGGGTTTTTGGTTTGAATAGTACCTAAATCATAGGTTGTTGTGAGATTAAATGAGTTATTCCCATGCAAAGTCTTTAGAATGGAGCACGCACATGGTGAACCAAAAAAATAACAAACCCATTGTTGCCGAGTCAATTCCAAATCATGGCGACCCCATGTGTTGGTCCCTGGATGGTACAAATGGTTTGCACTCGTATCCTAACTTAAAGGTTGGCAGTTTGAACTCACCCAGAAGCACCACAGAAGAAAGGCCTGGCAATCTGCTTTGGTAAAGATTGTTGTTTTTGTTAGGTGCCGCCGAGTAAATTCTGACTCATAGTGACCTTATGTATAACAGAATGAAACGTTGCCCAGTCCTGCACCATCCTCACAATAGTAGGTATGTGTGATCCCATTGTGTCAATCCATCTCATTGAAGGTCTTCCTCTTTTTCACTGACCCTTTACTTTACCGGCATAATGTCCTTCTCCAGGGATTGGTCTCTCCTGATAACATGTCTATGTCAAAAAAACTCTATGGACCCATTCTACTCTGTAACACTTGGGGTCACCATGCACACATGGTAGACACCCTATAAATGTTGGCTGTGATGGTGATGATTGTGACACTAATTGATGGGAATTCAATAGCCAGTAAGACAGATGTAGTCTCTCCTCCACGCAGTCACATGCCTTGACATTTAAAAAAAATAATTGTCCTCTTTTTTCTTCCTATTCTCATTTATGATACACATGAGAGAAGCAGTAAAGTGTGATGGTTAAGCGTTAGGGCTCTGAAGTCAGAAATACCAGGACTGGAATCCCATTCTATGTATTATGTGATAGCCAACTAACCAATTGCTGTAGAGCTGATTCCAACTCATGGCGACTCCATGTGTTTCAGAGTAGAACTGTGCTCCGTACGGTTTTCAATGGCTGGTTTTTTGGAAGTAGATCACCAAGTCTTTCTTCTCAGGCACCTCTGAGTGGACTCGAACCTCTAACCTTTTGGTTAGCAGCCAAGTGTATTAACCGTTTACACCACCCAGGGACTTCATATTATATGGTACCTCAGTTTCCTGCTATGTAAAGTGGATATATGATATCTACCTCAAGAGATTTTCTAAGGATTAAATGAGATAACTTATACAAAGTGCTCAGTATGTGTTGGAAAGTAAAAAGTCAGTAAATGTTGTTAGTAGCTGTCAAATTGTCCCTGACTCATGGCGACCTTGTATATAACAGAAGGTAAATGTTACCCAGTCCCATGCCATCTTCATGATTGTTGGTACATTTGATTCATTGTTGTGGCTATTGTGTCAATCCATCTCATTGAGGGTTTCCCTCATTTTCACTGAACCTCTTACTTTATCAACCATGATGTCCTTTTCTAGCAATTGGAAATCAGTAAATATTAGCTATTAAATGACTGCATTAAGCAGCAACGTGATTATCCTCCAGGTGAAGAAGAACAATGAAAAGCCCATCTGCGTCTACTGGCAAGGGTCATCTTGGTCAAATGCAGGCTGCCGAGTCATTTCTCCTGATGAAAATCACACCATCTGTAGCTTCAGCCACCTTTCCAGCTTTGCCGTACTCATGGCGTCAACTGGATTAAAGTTACCGAGTCCCCGGGTGGTGCAAACAGTTACCATACTCTGCCACAGAAAGGTAAGAGGTTTGCACCCACCCAGAGGTGCCTCGGAAGAAAGGCCTGGTGATCTGCGTCCAAAAAATCAGCCTTTGAAAACCCTCTGGAGCACAATTTTACTCTGACCCACAGGAGGTCGCCATGAGTTGGTGTCCACCTGATGACAACTAGTTCTCTACTTTTATTGAAATAGAACATTATTGCATTTGATAAAAATAGGATTGATTACATCCTGACATTGAATGGCGATATATTTTCAAACAAGCCCTTTGTTTCTAAAAGGTTTTCAGTATAAAAACCAAATCCACTGCCGTCAAGTCGATTCCGGCTCATAGTCAGAATTCCAATTCATAGCAACCCGATAGGACAGAGTAGAACTGCCACATAGGGTGTCCAGGGAGCAGCTGGTCAATTCAAACTGCTGACCTTTTGTTTAGCAGCCGAGCTCTTAACCACTTAGACACCAGTTCTCCAGAAATTTGACCAAGAAGTACAAGTCATGTAGTGTTTCTCATAGGTGCCTAAGAATCAAGGGTGCTTGTTTAAAAAAATGCAGATTTCTTGGCACTGCCCCCAAAAGAGTCCAATAATGAAAGCCTGGGGTGGTACATTGGTGGTGTTTGCGAGTAAGCGGATGGCCGTGTGGTGATAAGTCTGTATGGTGTCCTGCAGTGACTTGGAGTTGCCAGCCCTAATTACGGCACTGTAGGTCCTGTCCCTGGTGCCAATGGTAGCCCTGCCCTCCCCCAAGGCACAGGAGGATCTCTATCTTTCCCATGTCCAGGACCTGCATCCATTTCCTGTTTTCGTAGATGGTAAATGATTTTCAGATGGAAAATCCCACCTAATTACACATTGTAAAATGGTGGAGTAGTATCAGTAGTAGCGTCAGAACCTGTCTAACTTCAGGGGGAATAATGAGAATTAGGATCAGCCCAAGGCTGATTCCCATGAGGTGGAGGTCAGACATACCTCCACTCTCCAACCTTTTTACCAATTCTGACACCAGCGTTCCTTCCGCAGCACTCTCTACTTCTCTTCTGGGTTTGATAATCCATTGCAATGGCCATGTAGAACTCACAGACCATACATACCATACTTATGGTTATGTGGTTTATTAAGGAAGTAACAGGATACAACTCAGGATCAGGATCAACAGGCTACAATTCAAGATCAGGAAGCAAAGCCTCCCTTCTTCAGTGCAGGACAGCTCTCTCAGCTCCTCTCAGCTGTGCAGGCCTCCTCGCAGCCCCTGGAGGACAGGCTCCTCTTGGGCCTGCCGTCTGTCACCACCAACTCTGCCACCGGGCCCCTTCCAGGCCTGTCACTGTCTTCAGTGTGACAGCCCTTGACCCATGTTACAGCTCTTTCAGGAGGTTCTTTGCCTTCTTTCTCTCTGCTTCTTCTTTCTTGCCTTTTCTCCTTTCTACTTCTTCCTGATTCCTGTCTTCTGCCTTCTCCTTCTGGCTTCTTTCTGTCTGAAAAACCTCTGTGGGGTTAACTGCCTATATTCACAAATTCGTTGTCAATTTCAAGGCATGGCCCTCCTCTCTCCGGAGGCCACAGATACTTCCTTTGCATAGTAGGCTATAGACATTTCATCTGCATATTTCATATCTATCACAGAGTAGGCTGCAGCCCAGCACCAGAAAAAAAGTATCAAACAAGCTGTTTACAGCTTACCCAGGAAATGACAATCAACCTGGACAAAAGTAATAAACCCTCTGGGGTAACTCCTAATGGCTTAAGGGAAAAATCTCTCAAGCTATTTTTTGTTTTTCTTTCTTTTTTTTCTCCCCAAAGAACCAAGGCAAAAGACCACATAAAGGAACTCATTTCACCACACACATAAAGGAGCCCTGGAGGCACAATGGTTAAGTGCTCGGCAGCTAACTGAAAGGTTGGTGGTTCAAACCCACCCAGAGGCTCCACAGGAAAAAGACCTGGCGATCTGCTTCCGTAAAGATTACAGCCAAGAAAACCCTATGGGGCAGTACTACTCTGTCACATGGGGTCACTATGAGTCAGAATCGACTCGACAGCACCCACCTACAAAAACAATTACCATAAACAAATCCAGATTCAAGTCTAAAATCTCTAAAACTTTAGCGACTTTCACACAACAAGAAAGGGCTTTATTTGACAGAATGTCTGCCTTGAGGAATTGTGCTTCTTTTTGTGATCTGTATGGGATCAAATTGACAACAGCAACTTGCAAGAATAGATAGAAAATTTAGGGGCAGTGAGTTTATGTTAATGGGGGAGGATCAATTTGCAAACGGAGGAATCGTTGCACAACTTGAAGAATGTAGTCAACGTCATTGAATTGTAGATGTAGAAACTGTTGAATTGGTGTCATGTTCTGCTGTGTATATTCTCAACAAGAATAAAAAATAAAATTAATTAATTAATTAAAAAAATAAAGAAGGATGGAGTGACCATTGCATTCTCTCTTGCTGGACCCAGGAGGACCCAGCGCTGGCTGTGATCACCTATGTGGGGCTGAGCCTCTCTCTGCTGCACCTCCTCCTGGCGGCCCTCACCTTCCTCCTGTGCAGGCCCATCCAGAATACCAGCACCTCACTCCATCTGCAGCCTCTTCCTGGCCCACCTGCTCTTCCTCACAGGCATCAACCAGACCGAGCCCAAGGTAGGAGAAATAGCTGAAACTCACTTTTTGTGAAAATTTCCAGTGACTTTTCAGCTATGTTCCATGGAGGCCCAGCAGGGGCAGCTGGAAACAGGAGGATGAGGGAAGTTCAGAGAAGTTCGCTGGACAGTCCACTGCCTTCACTGCCAACCAAAACAACCAAACCAAGCCAGCTGTGTTGAGTGGATTCTGACTCACGGCAACCCCATGTGTGCAGAGTAGAACTGTGCACCATAGGGTTTTCATAGCTGTGACCTTTCAGAAGTAGATTGCCAGGGCTTTCTTCCAAGGTGCCTTTAGGTGAGTTTGAACAGCCAACCTTTCGGTTAGTAGTTGAGTGCTTAACCGCTTGTGCCACCCAGGGACTCCTGGTGGCAAATGGACTCACCGCCATCAGCTGCCTATTTTTCTGCTGTCAATTTCTGGATAACAGTGTTATAACAAAGAGTTCCTTGGCCAGAAAATGGTGAAAACCATGACTCTAGTCAAATGCAGGAGGAAGTCCCTGAGTGGTGCAAACAGTTAACTGTTTGACTACTAACCAGAAGGTTGGTGGTTCAAACCCATCCAGAAGGACCTAGGAAGAAAGGCCTGGCCATCTACTTCCAAAAAATCAGCCAATGAAATGGGGTGCAGTTTTACCCTGACACACATCGTGTCACCGTGAGTTGGAATCTACTTGATGAGAACTGGTGATGTTTCAGTGGCTGCAACAATGGGCTCAAACTTAGCAACGATTTTGAGGATGGCGCCGGACTGGGCAGTGTTTTGTTCTGTTATACATAGGGTTGCTATGAATCAGAACCAACTCCACAGCACCTAACAATAGCAGTCAAACTCATGTATTTGAACATGGGAAACCTGAGGCTCAAGAAGAGGAAGTAACTCTGCTGAAATAATTCAGTAGGCTGTTGTGACATTTCAGGCAAGAACCCAAGGGTCCCTCACCTAATCAAGGGGACACATTTGCCTTCCTTACCAAAATCTACACCATCTCTTTTCAGTAGGACTTTCTGCTGAGAAAGGAATGTTCTATATCTATGCTCTTCAGTATGGTAGCCCCTAGTCACGTGTGACTACTGAGCACTTGAAATGTAGCTGGTGCAACTGAGGAACTGAATTTTTTTTAAATAATTTATTTTATTTTTGTTATTGTTGTTGAGAATATACACAATAGAACACATACACCAATTCAACAATTTCTTCATGTACAGTTCAGTGACATTGATTACATTCTCCAAGTTGTGCAACCATTCTCACCCTCCTTGTCTGAGTTGTTCCTCCACCATTAACATAAAATCACTGCCCCCTAAGTTTCGTATCTAACCTTTTGAGTTGCTATTGTCAATTTGATCCCATAGAGCTAGTTCTTAGAACACGATGCTCAAGGCAGACATTCTTTACTAATTTGCTATGAGTCAGAGTTGACTCGATGGCAGCAGGTTTGGTTTTTGGTTTATTGTTTGGCTTAAAGCAGACTTCAGGGATATTTTTGGTTTAAGATTTAAAGATTATCTCAGGGCAATAGTTTTGAGGTTCATTCAGCCTCAATGGCTCCAGAAAGTATGAATTCCACTAAGAATTTGAAATTCTGTTCTGCATCCCCCCACCCCTTTGATCAGGATTCTTCTAGAGAATCTTTGATCAGAATATTCAGTCATTGTAGCCGGGCGCCATCCAGTTCTGGTCTCACGACAAAAGAAGGCAATTAGCCACGCATTCCATATCCTCCCAGAGGTGTAGCAAGGTGGACTACAGGGGCCACTTGCCCCTGGGCACAAGTCCAAGGGGGTGCCAGACAAGGCATGGAATGACATTCTGAGATGCCACAAATATGAAAGGTGCCTGACTGAGGCAGCCAGACAAGAGGGGAGAAGACATTTCTGCTGACAGCATCACTGCTATCAACGTCTATTCATCTTGAAATTTTGGGGATGGGGCACAACTTATAGATTTCGCCAGATGCGCATTACCCTCCCTACACCCCTGTTCTCTCCTCCTGTTGTTGACTTTCCTTCTCCTTCTGTTGCTCCAGGCAAATAGAGATGAGGAACTGAATTTTTTATTTTGTTTAATTTTAATGAATTTAGATATAAGTAACCCATGTGTGGCTAGTGGAAGGAGCCCTGGTGGCATAGTGGGTAAGTGCTTGGCTGCTTACTGGTCAGTTTCAAGGTCAGTGGTTCGAACCTACCAGCTGCTCCATGGTAGAAAGATGTGGTTGGTGTTCTGCCTCCATAAAGATTACAGCCTTGGAAACCCTATGAATCGACTCAATGGCAATGAGGTTTTTTTTTTTTTAGTGGTGTGATGGACTGAATCGTGTCCTCTAAAAATGTGTATCAATTTGGCTAGACCGTGATTCCCAGTAGTGTGTGATTGTCCACCATTTTGTCATCTGATGTGATTTTCCTGTGTGTTGTAAATCCTACCTCTATGATGTTAATGAGGCAGCATTAGAGGCAGTTATGTTAATGAGGCAGGACTCAATCTACAAGATTAGGTTCTGTTTTAAGCCAATCTCTTTTGAGATATAAAAGAGAGAAGTGAGCAGAGAGACAATGGAACCTTGTCTTAGTCATCTAGTACTGCTACAACAGAAATACCACAAGTGGATGGTTTTAACGAAGAGAAGTTTGTTTCCTCACAGTTAAAGTAGGCTAAAAGTCCAAATTCAGGGCGTCGGCTCCAGGGGAAGGCTTTTTCTGTCGACCTTCTTCTCTTTGGTGTTCTCCCAGACTACGAGCTTCTCTGTGCAGGGAACCCGGTCCAAAGGACGTGCTCTGCTCCCGGCACTGCTTTCATGATGGTATGAGGGCCCCAGCTCTCTCCTTGCTTCCCTTTCCTTTTATCTCTTGAGAGATAAAAGGTGGTACAGGCCACACCCCAGAAAAACTCCCTTTACATTGGAGCAGGGATGTGACCTGGGTAAAGGTGGTGTTACAATCCCACCCTAATCCTCTTTAACATAAAATTACAATCACAAAATGGAGGCCAACCACATAATTCTGGGAATCATGGCCCAGTCAAATTGATACACACATTTTTGGGGGGACATAATTCAAACCATGACAAACCTCATACCACCAAGAAACAAGAGCCAGGAGAATACTGCATCCTTTGGCCCCAGGGTCCCTGTGCTGAGAAGCTCCCAGACCAGACTATGACCCAAGACAACCTGGCTACCTAAGGCTGTTGGATTATCTTTGGGCATTTCCCAAACTGTTGTTGTTAGTTACCGTTGACTCATGGTGACCCCATGTACTACAGAACGAAATGGTCCTGTACCATTTTCACAACCGTTAGCATGTTCGAGTCCATTGTTGTGGCCACTGTGTATTTTGAGTGCCTTCCAACCTAGGAGCTCATCTTCCAGCACTATATCAGACAATGTTCTGTTGTGATCCATAGGGTTTTCGTTGAATAATTTTTGGAAATAGATCACCTGGCCTTTCTTCCTAGTCTGTCTGAGTCTGGAAGCTCCGCCGAAACCTGTCCACCATGGGTGACCCTGCTGGTATTTGAAATACCAGTGGCATAGCTTCCAGCATCAAAGCAGCATGAAAACCACCCCAGTACAACAAACTGGTAGATTGGTGGTGATTTTCCTAAATGGAGGACCTTTAAACATAGGGGTCAAATCTCTCCTGGATTGTTTTGATATGCACAAGCAAGATTAATCTAAATTTAAGGTCACAAAATTATTTCCTAGGTCTAACTGGCCAGCAGTTTTGTGTTGAGTCTTCTGAGTATTTGTTTTTTCTTTTAATTGTGGTAAAAATATATACAGCAAAACATTTGTGAAGTCAACAATTTTTGCATGTACAATTCAGTGACACTGATTACTTTTCTCATGTTGTATAACTATCATCACTCTCCTACAAATTATTCCACCACATTAACAGAAATTCAATGCCCCCTAAGCAATGACTCTCCCTTTCCCCTTCCCTCCCACACCCGGTAACCACTGATAATCTTTGATTTCTATATATTTGCTTATTTTATATAAGTGAAATCATACAGTATTTGTCCTTTTGAGACTGACTCGCTTCACTCAGCATAATGTTTTCAAGGTTCATCCATGCTGTAGCATGTACCAGGACTTCATTTTTCTTTATGACTGAGTTTTTTAATTAAAAAATAGTAGCCTGCCCAGCAATTCCAATCCTAGGTGTATACCCAGAAGAAGTGAAGGCAGGAACAGAAACAGAAACCTGTACACTAAAGTTCATTACAGCACTTTTCACAATAGCCAAAAGGTGGAGGCAATCAAAATGCCCATTAACAGATGAATAAACATAATGTAGATATACAATAAATATACATACAATGGAATATTACTCAGCTACAAAGAGAAATGAAGTCTTGATAAATGCCACAACATGGATGAATCTTGAAAATATGCTGAGTGAACTAGGTCAGTAACAATAGAACAAATACTGAAGGATCTCACTTACATGAAATCAGCAAATATATAGAAACCAAAGATTATTAGTGGTTATCAGGGGTGGGAGGGGGAGGGGAGGGGGAGTTTTTGCTTAGGGGACACTGAGTTTATGTTAATGGTGGTGGAATATTTTGGGAAAAGGATAGCGAGAATGGTTGCACAACTTGAAGAACGTAATCAATGTTACTGAATTATACATGTAGAAATTGTTGAGATGTCATATGTTTTGTTATGTGTGTTTTCACTACAATAAAGTTAAGAAAACAAAAACTCATTGCCATTAAGTAGATTCCAACTCATAGCGACCCCATAGGGTTTCCAAGGCTGTAAATTTTTATGGACATAGACTGCCACATCTTTCTCCCAAGGAGCAGCTGGTGGGTTTGAACTGACAAACCTTTTGATTAGCAGGCAAGCACTTTAACCACAAATGTTATTGTTGTTGTTAGGTGCCATTGAGTCAGTTCAGATTCATAGTGACCCCATGTACAACAGAACAAAACACTGCCTGGTCCTGCGCCATCCTCACAATTGTTGCTATGCTTGAGCCCATTGTTGCAGCCACTGTGTCAATCCATCATGTTGAGGGTCTTCCTCTTTTTTGCTGACCCTTTACTTTACCAAGAATGATGCCCTTCTCCAGGGACTGATCCCTCCTGATAACATGTCCAAAGTATGTGAGATGTAGTCTCACCATCCTTTCTTCTAAGGAACATTCTGGCTGTAATTCTTCCAAGACAGATTTGTTCTTTCTTTTGGCAGTCCATGGTATATTCAATATTCTTCTCCAACACCATAATTCAATTCTTCTTTGGTCTTCCTTATTCATTGTCCAGCTTCCACATGCATATGAGGCGATTGAAAAACACCATGGCTTGGGTCAGGAACACCTTAGTCTTCAAGATGACATCTTTAACCACAAATAGTCACCTACATTTAAACACAGGGAACTTTTGCATAATAATCCAGAATTCCAGTTTTTCTCAGAAGACTGAACATGCTGGCAATATTGGACTCACACTCTTGCATGGAAACAATTGTTGGAGATTTTGCATTTAGGAGGCTCACGTACCACATTCCCAATCCCTTTGATTCCCTAAACCTGGCGAAATATATATGCTGCCTGCCTGCCCCTCTGTAAGTGTTTGAGTTTGCCACCCAGGAGCTGGATCAAAGAAGTACAAGAACTCAACCAGACATCGTGCACATCTTGCGCTGTGTGGCTATGTCCCATTGAACTTACACCTTGTATGCCCGAAGAATAATGGACACTGTTCTCCGTGTACTCATCAAATACTCTGTCTTAGTTATCTAGTGCTGCTATAACAGAGATACCACAAACAGATGGCTTTAACAAAGAGAAGTTTATTCTCTCACAGTCTAAGAGGCTAAAAGTCCAATTTCAGGGTGTCAGCTCCAGGGGAAGGCTTTCTCTCTCTGTCAGCTCTGGAGGAAGGCCCTTGTCATCAATCTTCCCCATGGTCTAGGAGCTTCTCAGTGTAGGGACCCTGGGTCCAAAGGACACACTCCCCTGCTGGTTGTTCATTCTTGGTGTTAGGAGGTCCTCCTGTGTCTCTGCTCCCTTCTGTCTTTTGTATCTCAAAAGAGGTTGACTCAAGATACAACCTAATCTTGTAGATTGAGTCTTGCCTCATTAACATAACTGCCTCTAATCATGCCTCATTAACATCATAGAGATAGGATGTACAACACATAGGAAAATCACATGGGATGCCAAAATGGTGGACAGTCACACAATACTGGGAACCATGGCCTGCCAAGTGGACACATATTTTTGGGGCACACAATTCAATGCATAACATACTCCTAACTCTCCCCCTCTCCAGGAGCTGTGCTCTGTCATTGCTGGGGCACTGCACTACCTCTACCTGGCCTCCTTCACCTGGATGCCCCTGGAAGGGCTGCAGCTTTTCTTAATTGTCAGGAGCCTCAGGGTGACCAACTACCTTAGTGCAAGAAACTTCAAGAAGAGGTTCATGTACCCTTTTGGCTATGGGGTCCCAGCTGTGATTGTGGCTGTGTCTGCAGGTGTTGGATCCAGTAATTATGCAACCCGCACTCAGTAAGTGTGATTGGAATGGGGAAGTCTTATATGTCTGAGCTCATATGTGCTGGTGCATTGGTTAGTTCCTTTATTCATTCAACAAACATGCATTGAACATCTACAAGCACTGTTCTGGGTGTTGTGGGTAACAGAAAACAAAACAGACAATAAATAAATGTTGTTGTTGGGTGATGCCAAGTCCATTTTGACTCCTAGTGACCCCATGTGACAGAGTAGAACTGCCCCATAGAGTTTCCTAGGCTGTAATCTTTACAGGAGCAGATTACCGGGTCTTTCTCCTGCAGAGCCTTTGGTTGGCAGCCAAGTGCTTAACTGTTGCACCACCAGGGCTTCTTAATAAATAAATAGATGTACAATATGATGTTGGTCATAACAGGTACTATTGAAGGGAAGCAAATCAGAGGAATGGGAATGTATGTGGGTGTTATTTTATTTTTAATTTAATTTATTTTTTGACCTAACTGGATAGCTGGAATTTATTCAAATAATTCATACCACAAAAAAGATCAGAGAGTACTACTGATTGACTTTTGTTCTTCTACAATGAACCTTTTGAATTAACTTTAGCATCTGCTGAAACACACTAGTTGGCAAACCATAATCAACCTGGGGCTCAGATGACAGTTATATGTGGGCGTACCACTAAATTTAATCATGGAATTCCATATTATCATAGGGAGGAGTCCCTAGGTGGCACAAATGGTTAAGCGCTTAACTACTAGCAGAAAGGTTAGTGATTCAAGCCCAACCAGAGGCGCCTTGGAAGAAAGGCCTGGAGATATGCTTCCAAAAGATTACAGCCTTGAAAACGCTATGGAGCTGTTCCACTCTACATCACATGAGGTCATCATGAGTTGAAATCGACTCGATAACAACTAGCAACAACGTTATCATACGGTAGTTATTGAATAAGGAGCCCTGGTGGCACAGTGGTTAAGCTCTAGGCTGCTAACCAAAAGGTTGGTTCAAACCTACCAGCGGTTTTGTGGGAGAAAAGATCTAGCCATCTGCTCCCTTAAAGATTACAGCCAAGAAAACCCCATGGGGCAGTTCTACTCTGTCACTTAGGGATCATTATGAGTTGGAATAGAATTATCAGCACCCAACAACAGTTACTGAACATAAAGAACAAATAGATATGCCTCATTTTAACCATTGGCCCTCTTGCCTTGCCTGAATCTCCCATAGTCATAGTACCCATTGCCCTAAAATACCACATAGTGTGTAGGGATGCTCTGGCACAATGAGTAATAAAATAACTTTAAATTTAGTCTTCAGCACTTACAAAGTGGCTTGACTAAATGGGACCCCATGGACCTCCAGATAAAATAGCTAATATGCACAAATGGAAGTATGTTTTTGCTGTTGTCAGGTGCTGCTGAGTCGATTCCAACTCATGGAGACCCCCATGTGACAAAGTAGAATTACCCGCATAGGGTTTTCTAGGCTGTAATCTTTAAGGAAGCAGATCACCAGGTCTTTCTCCCTTGGAGTACAATAGGAACTTTAAGGATAAAAACTTATTATTTAAGACCTACTTAGTGGAGGGGTATTTTGCCCACTGCTTTTCCGTTTGACTGCCCAATTTTGCCTGTCCTTTTTTATATTATTATTGTTTGTAGATATATATATATATATATTTTTAAAGTACAGCTAGAATGCTCCTTAGAAGCGAGGATGGTGAGACTTTGTCTCGTGTACTTTGGACGTGTTACCAGAAGGGACCAATCCCTGGATAAGGACATCATGCTTGGTAAAACAGAGGGTCAGCGAAAAAGAGGAGGGCCCTCAATGAGATGGATTGACACAGTGGCTGAAACAATGGGCTCAAACATAGCAATGATTGTGAGGATGGCACAGGACTGAGCAGCGTTTTGTTCTGTTATACATAGGGTCTCCATGAGTTGGAGCTGACGGGACAACACCTAACAACAACAAATATATATATAACACAACATTTGCCAATTCAACATTTTTTGGGTGTACAATTTAGTGATATCAATTACATTAATCACATGGAGCAGCCATCATATCAGTGTTATTTTATACTGTGTGGTCAGGGGAGGGAGCTCTCAGGAGGTAACTTTTGAATATTATATATTATTTGATTTCTTAATTTCCTACTGCGTTCATTTTCTATTACTGCCACCAGAAATTGGCTCAAACTTGGTGGCTTAAAACAACACATCAGTTAAAATCAAGGTGTTGGTAGAGTTGCGTTCTTTCTGGAGACTTCAGGGGAGAATCCGTTTTCTTGCCTTTCCAGATTCTAGAGTGCACCCACATTTCTTGACTCATGGCCCGCTCCTCCATCTTCAAAGCCAGCAACATCACATCTCTGGCCAGTCTTCACATCTCCATCTGATCTTCTGCTGCTTCCACTTTTAAGGACCCTTGTGATTGCATTTAAGGTCCCTGGGTAGCACAGATAGTTAAGTACTTGACTGCTAACTGAAAGGTTGGTGGTTTGAATCCATCCAGTGCTGCCATGAAGAAAAGGCCTGGCCATCTGCTTCTGTAAGATTACAGCCAAGAAAACCCTATGGAGCACAGTTCTACTCTAAAGCACATTGGAATCAACTCAGTGGCAACGAGTTTTGTAATTACATTGGGCCCACCTGAATAATCTGGGCTAACCTTTCTGCCTCAAGGTCCTTAATTTAATCACATCTGCAAAGTCTCTCCTGACATGTTAGGTAACAGATTCACCAGTTCTGGGGATTAGGACTTTTTTATCTTTATCCATGGCCACGAAGTCAATTCTGACTCATAGTGACCCTATAGGTCAGAGTAGAGCTGCCCCGTGGGGTTTCCAAGGATGTAATCTTTACAGAAGCAGACTGCCACATCTTTCTCCCATAGACCAGCTGCGGGGTTTGAACTGCCAACCTTTCAACTAGCAACCAAGTGCTTACCCTCTGTGCCACCAGGGCTCCTTTGTATATCTTTTTACATCTTTTTGCACCTTCACCTCACTTATTGACCATCTCATTATCTGACATTTCACATTTATGGCAAAAGAAAAAAACTACTATCTGACTGTCTTGCACATTAACATGACCAGTGGGACATGTAGCGCCCACCTACATTTTCTGCCTGTCAGGTTATTGGGAAGCTACTGTCCTGCTGACAGTACAGACCTATAACTGAAATGGAGGAAACAGTCTCTCCATTTTTGCATAAAGCCAGTTTCCCATAATGACCTGGTCTTTGGAAACTAACCATGTCTGTCGATAAGTGAGGAGAGAGTGTATTCTGCCTTCCACATCTACAAATTTGCCTTCTTTGTAATCTCTTCAAATTTGCAAAGAAATTTAGCAACAAATAAGCAATCATGACTTTAGGCTAGGGATGACTTTGGGAAAAGAAATAAAATGACACATAAAACAGCATACATCAAACGAAGGAGCAAACGGGATCTTTTGAAATACGACTTGAGAAAACAGCACATTGCAATTTATAGGAGAAAATTTAGTTGAAACTAAATATAATAGTTACTAAAGCCAAATATATATTTGCTCTGCTATTGGTCTGTCCCAGTGGATTTCAACTAGGGGGTGATTCTGGGCACTTGGTACTGTCTGGAGACATTTTTGGTTGTCACAACTAGGGGGTGCTACTGCCATCTAGTGGGTAGAGCCCAGGGATGCTGCTAAAACCAGTTGCCATGAGTCAACTCCAACTCAGGTGAACCCACATGTGTCAGAGTAGAACTGTGCTCCATAGGGTTTTTAATGACTGTGATCTTCTGGAAGAGTCCTGGGTGGCACAAGTGGTTTGCACTCAGCCACTAACCGAAAAAGTTATGTAGTTTGAAAAATCTAGTGGTGCTGCGGAAGAAAGACCTGGTGGTCTACTTCCATAAATATTACAGCCGAGAAAACCCTGTGGAGCAGTTCTACTCTGTAACACATGGGACTGCGATGAGTCTGAATCGACTTGATGGCAAAGGGTTTGTTTGTTTGTTTGTTTGTTTGTTTTGATCTTTTGGGAGTATATTGCCAAGTCTTTCTTCCACAGCACCACTGGATGGGTTTGAACTGCCAACCTCTTGATTAGTAGCTAAGCAGTTAACCGTTAGCACCAGTGAGGGACCCCAGGGATGCTTCTAAGCATCCAGCAAAAACACAGGACAGCCCCCACTGCAAAGAATCATCCAGCCCCAAATGTCAGCAGTGCTAAGGTTGAGAAACCCCAGTTTATTTGGAGTCATAGTTCTGATTGTGTTATCGAATTCTGGTAATCTAATGACTGCAACATTCAGTGGGCCCTGTATGCTTATCTGAATGGCTTGAAAAATTGCTTACCTCTGAAATCCTTGACTTATTCATCTACGAAATGGAGCTCATCACACCTCTCTCAAAAGATTTTGAAGTCAATGTCACTGAATTATACATGTAGAAATTACTGAACTGGCAAATGTTTCGTTGTGTATATTTTCACCACAATTTCTTTTTTAAAAAAAAAGATTGTGAAGATTAAGTAGGACAACGTACTTAACCTGCTTAGCACAATGCCTAGAACATAGCAAGTTCCCAATGAACGTTAGTTAAGTCATTGCCGTTGAGTCGATTCCGACTCATAGTGACCCTATAGGTCAGAGTAGAACTGCCCCATAAGGTTTCTAAAGCTGTAATGTTTGGGGAAGCAGACTGCCACATCTTTCTCCTGCAGAGTGGCTGATGGGTTCGAACTGCCAATCTTTCAGTCAGCAGCGAGTGCTTTAACCACTGTGCCACCAGGGCTCCTTCCAATGAAAGTTAGTAGCTGTTAATTTTTTATTGTTATTACTGTTACTGTTGTTGTGATTATTTATGTCTCCCTCATTCAATTCCTATGTTACAGCTTAGAAAACGACTTATATATTTTTTTAATTTTATGCATTTGCTTCTTGTTATGAAGAGATGTAACATTGTTTATTTATTCTGTTTTTCAGCTGCTGGCTTAACCGCCATAGAGGATTTATCTGGAGCTTCACAGGACCTGTATTTGTCATTATTTTGGTGGGTTTATAATTTTTGTCTTCGATTTGGATATTGAAAATACAATATTTAGTTGATGTGGCAATGGGATAACTTGATAAAACCTAAACCCATTGCCATTAAGTCTGTTCCAACTCATGGTTACCTCATGTGTGACAGAGTAGAACTGAGATCCAAAGGGTTTTCTTGGCCGTAATCTTTACAAAAGCAGATCACCAGGCCTTTCTTTCATGGTGCCGCTGGGTGGGCTTGAATTGCCAACCTTTCGGTTAGCAGCTAAGCACAAATCATTTGCACCACCCAGGCAGCTTTTAAAGACCTGTTTAAACTTTCTTTAGAGTTCTCGGACTTAAGGCAGAGCACGTCAAGGAATGACGGACCCTTTTGTTTGTGGGAAATCCCTGGGTGGTGCAAACGGTTAAAACGTCCCACTGCTAACCAAAAGGTTGGCTGTTAGAGCCCACCCAGAGACACCTCAGAAGAAAGGTCTGGTGATCCACTTCCAAAAAATCAGCCATGGAAAACCCGATGGAGCACAGTTCTACTCTGACACACGTGGAGTTGCCATGAGTCACCGTCAACTCCTCGGCAACTGGTTTACTTGTAGAAGGAGTTACGTAGAGCACTTCTGAGTTGAAACGGAAAGTTACATGAGATGAAGTTTTTGATATTTACTTTGCCCCCATCCCTGATGATTTGACTTTTTATTTTCAAATAAGACTTACAAGAAGTTGCAAAAATAGTACAGGGATTCCCAGGTACCCTTCACCCAGTTTTCCCCTCAGTACCTCAATTAAATATATAAAAACCAAAAAACCAAGCCTGCTACTGTCAAATCGATGCTGACTCATGGCGACCCCAGTTGTTACAGAGTAGCACTGCTTCGTGGGGTTTTCTTGGCTGTAATCTATGACAGTAGATCACCAGGCCTTTCTTTCGAGGCACCTGTGGGTGGGTTTGAACTGCCAACCTTTAGGTTAGTAGTCAAGCGCATACTGCTTGTGCCACCTAGGGACCTTAATTAAACATATACTGGTGGCACAATGTTTAAGTGCTTGGCTGCTAACCAAAAAGTTGACAGTTCAAAATCCACCCAGCAGCTACACAGGAGAAAAGACCTGGCGATTTGCTCCCATAAAGATTACAGCCAAGAAAACCCCATGAGGCAGTTCTACTGTGTCACGTGGGGTCACTATGAGTCAGAATTGACTTGATGGCACCCAACAACATATTTAATATATTAAACATATGTAACATCTTACATAACTGTCGTGCAATATTAAAACAAGGACACTGACATTGGTACAGTAATATTAACTAGATCCCAGATCTTATTTTTATTTCATTGATGATTTGCTAGAGTGTGTTTTGAGGACAGGATTTGTTCTTCGATCTGGGATTTTTATGGCCGTACAAAACATTCAGTGCATGACTTAAAAATGTTGGTATGCAAAAGGAACAACAATCACAAAAAAACTCCCAAAATATAAGCACCAAAAAGGAAATAACATCTCTGTGTTGTGGAATTACAGAGCAGTTCCATTTTCTTCCATATATTTTTCCTTTTTTCTCTATTTTGCTAATGACCACATATTACTTCTCCAATCAGAAAAAAAAGCTAAGCTAATTAAAAAAATAAAATAAAACAAGATATACCTCCAGTAAGTTTCAGAAATCTTAAACGTATTTTACAAGTTTCTGGAACAAATCCCTATATCAATTTTCTATTTAACTATGAATCTTGGGCATAAGCCAATTTTAAGCTCCATCCTTATGTTGCTTCCACAGATCAGCTTATCCTTCTATCTGACAACCCTGTGGATTTTAAGAGACCAACTTAGCTCTGTCAACAATGAAGTATCCAGAATTCAGAACACAAGGTAGGTGGGCACGGAGCCAGAAAATCCCAAAGGAGGGTTCTTGCAGAATTCTCCTGCTGCAGAAAGTTAAGGCAGTGGTTCTGAGTTGGGGCCAATTTTCCCCCCACCCTCAGGGGACACTTGACAAAGTCTGGAGACATTTGTATGTCACCATCTGGGGTGTGCTCCTGGCATCTGGTGTCCCTGGGTGGTGCAAACAGTCAACAAGCTCGGCTGCTAACTGAAAGGTTGGGGGTTCAAGTCCACCCAAAGGTGTTACTCTGAGAGGTGTACTCTGACACACATGGGGTCATCGTGAGTCAAAGTCCACTCCATGGCAAATGGTTTGTTTATTTATTTATTTCACTGGCATCTAGTGGGTAGAGGCCAGGGATGCTGCTCCAGATCCTACAATGCACAGGACAGCCCCAGAACAGAGACTATTCCAGCCCCAAATGTGAATCGTGCTGAAGCTGAGAAACTCTGATTTATAGAAACAAAATCCATGTGCAGTTTTTCCCATTATTATGCTTTGGAGAATTATATGGTCATTGTGGAGTCCCTGGGTGGTGCAAATGGTTAAGCATTCAACTGCTAGCCAAAAGTTTGGTGGCTTGAACCCACCCAGAGTTGCCTCAGAAGAAAGGCCTAGCAATCTGCTTCCGAAAGGTCACAGCCTTGAAAAACCTATGGAGCAGTTCTGCTCTGCACACGTGGGTTGCCATGAGTCAGAACGGACTCGACGGTAACTAGCAACAACAACAAAATGGTCAATGTGACAACTAAAATTTAGCCATTATAGTCAAGCGCCAAGAACGTGCTTTTACAAACAGTCATTCTGAATACTTCAGTACTAATATATTATTAAATATATACAATTAATATTATTATATCAACTTGTAGTATATGATTATAATACATGAGAAAAGACAAGGCGATCTGTTTTGTCACACGGTGTTGCTATGAGTCAGGATCAACTCAATGGCACACAGCAAAAATAACAATATTATTCTATTAACTTCTAGTACAGTCATGTGCCGTGTAACCTCCATCAGGGCAACATCTGATGGCATATACGTCCCTGGTCCCCTGAGGTTATTATAATAGAGTTCAGAAATCCCAATCAGAGAGCAGCACATAGCAGACATAATCAGACATAGCAAATGCAACAGTTCATTAATATCATACACACATAAAATTTTGCTGAAGATAATACAAAAGTGGTTGCAGCAGTACCTCGACAGGGAACTACCAGAAATTCAAGCCAGATTCAGAAGAGGATGTGGAACAAGGGATATCATTACTGATGTCAGATGCATCTTGGCTGAAAGCAGAGAATACCAGAAAGATGTTTACATGTGTTTTATTGACTATGCAAAGACATTCAACTTTGCAGATTATCACAAATTATGGATAACATTGTGAAGAATGGGAATTTCAGAACTTATTTGTGCTCATGAGGAACCTGTACATAGACCAAGAGGCAGCCATTCAAACAGAACAAGGGGATACTGCGTGGTTTAAAGTCAGGAAAAGTGTGCATCGGGGTTGTATCCTTTCACGATACTTATTCAATCTGTATGCAGAGCAAATAATCCAAGAAGCTGGACTATATGAAGAAGAATGCACCATCAGGATTGAAGGAAGACTTATTTACAACCTGAAATATGCAGATGACACAACCTCGCTTGCTGAAAGCAAAGAGGACTTGAAGCACTTACTGATGAAGATCAAAGACCACAGCCTTCAGTTGGGATTGCACTTCAACATAAAGAAAACAAAAATCCTCACAACTGGACCAGTAATCAACATCATGATAAATAGAGAAAATATTGCAATTGTCAGGTATTTCATTTTACTTGGCTCCACAATCAATGACCACGGAAGCAGCAGTCAAGAAATCAGACGTATTGCGCTGGGAAATTCTGCCGTGCGAGACTTCTTTAAAATGCGAAAAAGCAAAGATACCACTTTGAGGACTAAGATGCGTCTGATCCAAGCCAAGGTATTTTCAATTGCCTCATACGCATGCGAAAGCTGGACAGTGAATAAGGAAGATGGAAGAAGGATTGATGCCTTTGAACTATGGTGTTGGCGAAGAATATTAAATATACCATGGACTGCCAGAAGAAGGAACAAATCTGTCTTGGAAGAAGCACAACCAGAATGCTCCTTAGAAGCAAGCATGGTGAGACTTTGTCTCATGTACTTTGGACATGTTGTCAGGAGAGACCAGTCCCAGGAGAAGGACATCATGCTTGGTAAAATAGAGGGTCAGCGAAAGAGAGGAAGACCCTCAAGGAGATAGATTAACAGATTGTCTGCGATGATGGGCTCAAGCATAGCGACAATTGTGAGGATGGCACATGACCAGGCAGTGTTTTGTTCAGTTGTACATAGGGTTGCTATGAGTCAGAACTGACTGGATGGCACCTAACAACAACAACAACATGTATGTATAACCTATAATACATATGTCTTGATAGTCATAATAAACATCTGTGTTACTGGCTTATGTATTGTCCAAGAGTAAAACTCAGACTCTGAAAAAATTCAAATTAAAGAGAGATTTATTAAGAGTATAAACAACTTAAGTTGGGGAGGCTGTAAATCATACAGGGTGAGACAGAACCCTCAGCAAAAACCATAGGCAGCTGTGGTACAGCTACAGCTGTCTTCATTGGCTGGCGTTGCTGCAGGCAGCCGGGATGCAGAGAGGTACAGCTAAAGCATTTCTGATTGACTGACACTTGGGTTACTTAGAGCAAAGCGTTGGAAAATTACAGTTATGGGGGGTCAGAGGAGGGGGGCATCTTCTAAGAATCAGTCAACCACTAAAGCCACGTTTCCTAAAATAGTAGATCATCCAGAGAGGCTGTGTTAAACTAGGTTACTTTAGAGAAGCAGTCAGGAGGGCAAAAACTGGAGTTAGGTCTGCATTATACTGGTAGACTCTGTTCATTAAAATATAAACGCAAAGAATTTGTTGAAGGACAAGTGAAAAATGCTAAGTACTCTAATGCTGAAAGGGGAGAAAACAGATTTTTTTTTTTTTGATTGTGCTTTAGGTGAAAGTTTACAGAGCACATTAGTTTTTCATTAAACATTTAATACACATATTGTTTTGTGATGAATTATGGTGTTGGTGAAGAATATTGAATACACCATGAGTTGAATCAGACTCAATGGCACCTAACAACAACATTGTTTTGTGACATTTGCAATCGCTGTGCTGTGTCAACACTTTCCCCTTCTGGACCTTAGCTTCCCCATTTCCATTCATCCAGCTTTCCTGTCCCTTCCTGCCTTCTCATCTTTGCTTTTGGGATGGTGTGCCCAGTTAGTTTCATATACATGGTTGAACTACATGTGGTGTTGTTTGTTTTATAGGCCTGTGTAATCTTTGGCTGAAGGGGGAACATCAAGAGTGACTTCAGTACTGACTTAAAAGGGTGTCTGGGGGCCATACCTCTCAGGGTTTCAGAGTTTGGATACAGGGAGAAAGGCACATGCAGCTAGGTGGTTGGGAGAAAGGAATGGAAGGAATGTAGAGAGAGACAAGAAACTGAGAAAATAAATAATAATCAAAAAAGATGCCAGGTGGTCGAGAGGAAGGAAAGGAAGGAAGGGAGAGAGAGACAAGAAACCGAGGGAAAAAAAGAAGAAAGAAAAAAAATGCCCCAAGGGAGTCCACCAGAAGCGGGCCCCCAGATGAACATCACTGCACAGCCCGACAAGAAGGAGCAGAGATGGCACATGGCACCAGGTGTTCAGAAGAAAGGTAAGGAAGGAAGGTAGAGAGGGTAAGAAACCAAGAAAAGAAAAGAGGAGAGAAAGAACAAAAATGCCCCGAGGGAGCCCATTGGTGTTGTAGCATGGACTGGGGACATGGTTCCCCAGCTGTGTAGCACTGCACAGCCTGTCTAGAAGGAGCAGAGATGGCACACATTGGCAGGTGTTCAGGAGAAAAGAAGGGAGGGATGGTAGAGAGAGGCAAGAAATCAAGAAAAGGGAAAAAAAATCCCCAAGGGAGCCCACTGGCTTGGCCACGCAGACTAGAGGAGTGGCTCCCAAGCTGAGGGGCACTGCACAGAACATCTAGAAGGGGGTGGAGATGGCACACAGTGCCAGGTATTCAGGAGACAGGAAAAGAAGGAATTTAGAGAGAGACGAGAAACCAAGAAATAAAGAAAAACAAAAAGGAAAAAAGAGAGAAACAAAAAATGCCCCCAGGGATTCCACCACCGTGGCAGCACTGACCAGGAAAGTGGTTCCCCGGCTGAGTGGCACTTCACAGCCTGACAAGAAGGAGCAGAGATGGCACATGGACAGAGCCAAGTGTTTGGGAGAAAGGAAGGGAAGGAGGTGAGAGAGAGAGAAAAAAACCAAAAGAAGCCAAAAAAAAAAGGAAAAACAGCAACAAAAAAACAGCACTAAAGGAGCCAGCCAGTGTGGGCAGGGTGAATCCAAGCTGCATGGAGAGGACGCCTCCCGGCTGAGGGACTTCAGCCCGCCGGGAAGCAGAGAAGGCAGAGCAGGGGGAAGAAGGGTGGGAAAGCGACACAATCCTGACACGCACCCTTCCTGATTTTAAACCACGCAGTATCCCCTTGTTCTGTTTGAACAACTGCCTCTTGTTCTATGTACAGGTTCCTCGTGAGCACAATTAAGTATGCTGGAATTTCCATTCTCTACAATGTTATCCATAATTTGTTATGATCCACACAGTTGAATGCATGAGGTATATTGGGCAGAAATTGAACTTGTGTCTTCCACCTGCAAGGCGAGAATTCTATGTCTGACCCCCTTACAAGCATGGACTCATGGTAACCCATGTGTGTCAGAGTGGAACTGTGACCCATAGGGCTTTCAATGGCTGATTTTTCAGAAGCAGATTGCCAGGATTTTCTTCGAAGGTGCAGCTGGGTAGACTCAAACCCTCAACCTTTAGGTTAGCAGCCCAAGTGCATTAATCATTTGCAGCACATAGGGACTATTTATTCATTTTTATTTAATTATATCACACACAAATATGTATTTCTTTGTATGTATATAGTGTATTGCCTTCTATAAATCATTATTGGAGATATATAAAAGTTCACATTATATTTTGTTAACAGTGTATATTATTTCATCTCTTTAACACTTCTGCCAGTGGTAGTAAGATTTAACAGTTCTGAAATTCTACGTAGTCCCAAGCCTTGAAGAAAGTATAAAGCCATCCTAGTACGCGATGGAAGGTTTTGAGATGGGCCGAGGGGTTGAGATGAGTGACATCATTTTGCATCTTGGTTTTGGCAGCATTCTGACATTTAAGGCCATCACTCAACTCTTCATTTTGGGCTGTTCTTGGGGCCTTGGCTTTTTTTTTTGGTTGGAACAGTCATGGAGCCTGCCAGAGCGGCGATTGTCTACTCCTTCACCGTCATCAATGTTCTACAGGGCGTCTGAATCTTCCTGGTCCACTGCCTCCTCAATCATAAGGTAAACCTATCTGCCACAGGGTCACCGTGTATCAGAATCCACTCAGTGACAATGGGTTTGGTTTGGTTTTTATGGTTGTCAAGTCACAGTTTCTCAAACAATGCCTCTTTGTGCATGCTTAAATTCTAAGGTCTGAGAAGAATGCAAAAACTGCTTCAAGAGGATTAGAGAAAGAACGAAAACCGATAGTTCTGACTTGTTCGGCTTGGCTACCCAGACCAAAACGGTAGGCTTCTTCCCTCTCCCACTTCCTGTTGCTTCCCACCTCTGACCCTTCATGGTTTGATTGATTTGAGTATCCTGACCCTTGCTCTTTGTAACTCTGAAGTATGAAGGCAGAATTGAGTAGTTGCAACAGAAACCATCTGGCCAAGATAATATCAAAAAACCTGAACCCATTTCCGTCGATTCCAACTCATGGTGGCCCCATGTGTTACAGAGCAGAACTGTGCCCCATAGGGTTTTCTTGGCTGTAGTCTTTATGGAAGCAGATCGCCAGGCCTTTCTTCCATGGCACCACTCACTGGCTGGGTTCGAACTGCCTACCTTTCGGTTAGTAGTGGAGCACAAATTGTTTGCACCACCTAGGGACCTTTCATGGAGCTTAGAGTCAGTGAAAAAATGGAAAGTAAACAATTAAAACAAAATGCAATGGTTTCATGGGTTATAATTTTTTTTTTTCACTTCATCCTGGCAACAAAATTACTTGAATCTCGCAGTAGACAATTTTTTAGCGCAATAAATAATTTATATGGCTCTTGCCTTTTAATCTGGAAAGTACCTACCAACCTGTTGTTTCATTTACAATGTGCACATCTTTAAGGTGTTTTCTTCTACAAATTCCCCAGATGGAGATGGAAAAGACAGTGGACTTTTCTGGGTTAAGTACCAGTGTATCAGCTGGAAAATAAAACATTGTCCAGGTTCATCACCTACTTCTCCTGGTACAAAAAAAGGGGGAAAAAGAAGCAAGCAACTTATTACAGTGTCCTTGAGAAACTCTTCCATCATACTCTGGAAATTGGAACAGAAAGTATGTTTTGGTTATATACGTGGTTTGGAAAGTTTCATTTAAAATCTTGATTTTTATATTCTCATACTTGCTACATAAACACCCTGTTTGCTATGGAATCAAGCTGTTTTTTATTTTATTTTGTTTTTTAGATGGGGACATAATCTCTGCAAACAGATTCTCCCAACATGCTTGTTTTTCTCAGCATTAGTTTCATCTCCTCTCTATATTTATTTTTTTTAAGTGTACTTTAGATGAAGGTTTACAGAGCAAATACTTTGTCATTAAACAGTTAGTACACATATTGTTTTATGACATTGGTTAACAACCCCATGACATGTCAACACTCTTTCTCCTCGACCTTGGGTTCCCTATTACCAGCTTTCCTGTCCCCTCCTGCCTTCTAGTCCTTGTCCCTGGACTGTTGTGCCCCACTAGTCTGGTTTTGTTTTATTGGGCTCTCTAATCTTTGGCTGAAGGGTGAACCTTGGGAGTGACTTCTTTACTGAGTTAAAAGGGTGTCCGGGGGCCTTACTCTTGGGGTTTCTCTAGTCTCTGTCAGCCTGTAAGTCTGGTCTTTTTTTGTGAATTAGAATTTTGTTCTACATTTTTCTCCAGCTCTGTCCAGGATCCTCTGTTGTGATCCCTGTCAGAAGAGTCAGTGGTGGTAGGTGGGCACCATCTGGTTGTACTGGACTCAGTCTGGTGGAGGCCGTGGTAGTAGTGGTCCATTAGTTATTTGGACTAATCTTTCCCTTGTGTCTTGTTTTCTTCATTCTCCCTTGTTCCTGAAGGGGTAAGGCCAGTGGAGTATCTTAGATGGCTGCTCACAGGCTTTTAAGACCCCAGAGGATACTCCTCTCTGTATTTTCGTATTCTGCATTCTTGCTTGTAAATTAGCTGTTCTGATGGGTCTTTGAGGGTCTGAGGCTGGAGACTCAGGAGCCAAATATAGGGGAGAAAATTTAAAGCAAGCACGGGTTGGTTTGAGCAAATAAAAGTTGTGCCATTTAGCACAGTTTTAGAGCAACTGGGAAATAGTCAACACTGATATCGTTCCTACTCCTAGCAACTGGTTGTTTCCATAACTTTTACATTTTATTCACATTCTATTAGAATTTGAAGCTACGTATACTGTAAAATTACCGCATAGTATATAACTAAGGTATTTGAAATTAAACAAACAAAAAAAACCAGTTGCTGTCTAGTCAACTCTGACTCATGGTGACCCCACGTGTGCCAGAGTAGAACTGTGTTCCATAGGGTTTTCAATGGTTGATCTTTCAGCAGTAGCTCACCAGGCCTTTCTTTCGAGGTACCTCTGGGTGGACTCCAACCGCCAACCTTCAATTAGTAGCCTAGCACTTAACCATTTGTGCCATCCATTACTTTTCCCTTATTAGAAACATCTCAGTTTGTAACGATTTATATCATTCTTTATGATGGCAATTGAGTCACTTATAACTTTTCTCTAGTAGAAAAAAATGAGGAGCCAGTTATAGTCCAGATTGTGTGTGTTTTACCTTCATGTTCTTAGCTCTAACTATAGTCTAAACTTGTGTTCTATAACCAAAGCCTCAAAATACTAGTCATTGTGTGTGTGTGTGTGTGTGTGTTAAACTTGCTTTGCCTTAGTACTGAAGAGTTGAGTCCCACTCATGGAAAATCATCGTACAAGTTATGATGGCCAAGATGATAATATAAATATATGTGTATATGTATACGATACAGTTTGATGTAACCTCTGTGGGCACCTTCAAATAGAGTGGTTGATAACATTCATTCATTCACTCATTCATTCCTAAAAGAAAAACTAGGTTTGCTATGTTCTCCCTCTTATACTACCTATTTCCCTACACGTAATGTTTAGAAGGATGTATGTTGTTGTTAGGTTGTTAGGTGCCACCAAGTCAGTTCCAACTCATAGCAATCCTATCTACAACTGAAGGAAACACTGCCCGGTCCTGTACCATCCTCACAATCATTGTTATGCTTGAGCCCATTGTTGCAGCCACTGTGCCAATCCATCTCGTTGAGGGTCTTCTTTTCACTGACTTTCTCCTTTACGAAGCATGATGTCCTCCTCCAAGGACTGGTCCCTCTTGATAACATGTCCAAAGTATGTGAGACAAAGTCTCACCAGCCTCACTTCTAAGGAGTATTCTGGTTGTACTTCTTCCAAGAAAGATTTGTTCATTCTTCTGGCAGTCCATAGTATATTCAATATTATTCACCAACACAATAGTTCAAAGGTATCAATTCTTCTCTAGTCTTCCTTAATCATTGTCCAGCTTTCGCATGCATATGAGGCGACTGAAAACATCATGGCTTGGGTCAAGTGCACTTTCATCCTCAAAGTGACATCTTTGCCTTTTAACACTTTAAAAAAGGTCTTTTGCAGCAGATATGCCCAATGCAATACGTTGTTTGATTTCTTGACTGCTGTCTATGGGCACTGATTGTAGATCCAAGTAAAATGAAATCCTTGACAACTTCAGTATTGATATTGGGTGTGTAGATGTATTGAAGAAGGATGTATAAAATATGTAATACAATTGGACCAAACTTCAAAACTCTGGGTAATATTATTTATACCAAACAGCTCTTATGAATGTGGATCATGTTTGTAATTATATAGTTTTTCAAGATTAACTTTTCTCAGTGTATGACCACCTGGAGCAGTGATCAGCAAACTCTGGACCACAACCTGCTTTTGTATGGCCCATGAGCACAGAAAGTTTTTTACATTTTCAAATGGTTGAAAAAAATCAGTATTTATCCTTTTGTGACTGACTCATTTCATTCATTATAATTGTATAACCCCACTTACATGAAACATCTAGAATAGGCAAGTTCATGTAGCACAAACAGTTAACCTCCTAGCCGAAAGATTGGTAGTTCTAACCCACCCACAGGTGCTTGAAAGACAAGACTGGCAATCTGCTTCTGAAAAGTCACAGCCTTGAAATCCCTATGGAGTAGTTCTACTTTGCACACTTGGGGTCGCCATGACCTCACCAGCAACTAACAACAACAACGTTGAGACAAAATTTTATTAGTGGTTACTAGGGGTGGGCTGGCGGGTGGGGAAAAGGGGGACTCATTGCTTAGGGGACACTGAGCTTCTGTTAAGGGTGATGAAAAAAATTTGGGAACATAATGGTAATGACTGAACAACATGATAAACATAGTTAATGTCACTGAATTATACATGTGAAGAATGTTGAAATGGCAAGTGTTTTTTTACATAGATATTTATCACAATTTAAAAAATCAATAGAAGAATAATATTTTGTGACCTGAAAATGATATGAAATTCAAATTTAAGTATCCATAAATAAAGTTTTATTGGAACTCAGCAATGTCCATTCGTTTGTATTATCTGTGGAGTCTTTCACACGACAACACCAGAGGTGAGTAGTCGTGACAGAGATGGCCTGCCCTACTGAGCCAAAAATATGTACTCTCTGTTCCTTTCCAGAAATAGTTTGCCAACTCCTGTCCTAAAATTCAGAGATGGCAGGAACCCCGAAGAACATGGTACAACCCCTCCCCTCATTTCTTAGAACATGTAATTGGAGCCCAGAGAAGTAACATGACTTGCCCATGTTACTTAGTGTAGGAGCTAGGATTAGAACTTATGTCTTCCAAGTCTTAGCTGTACCTTCTATACTACATCCCTAAAATCCTACACAAGTATCTCTTCTGATTGCTGTAAATTCCACACATGATTTAGAGAACAAATACAACACATTTGTGTGAAAACTTTCCTAGCTGAGTTACTAAATCCCAACTAGAACCCTGTACGCCAATGTTCACTGCAGCAGTATTCGCAATAGCCAAAAGGTGGAGGCAAGCCAAGTATCCATCAGCAGATGAATGGATAAACAAAATATGGTCCGTCCGTATGATGGAATATTATGCAGCCATAAAGAGAAATGAAGTCCTGATGCATGCCACAACATGGATGATCCTTGAAAACATCATGTCGAGTAAAATCAGCGGCAAAAGGACAAATATTGTATGATCTCACTTACATGAAATAAGCAAATACACAGAAACCAAAGATTATTAGTGGTTACTAGAGGTGGAACGATGGGCTCAAGGATAACAAAGATTGTGAGGATGTGCAGGACCAGGCAGTGTTTCGTTCTGTTGTACATAGGGTCGCTATGAGTTGGAACCGACTTGACAGCACCTAACAACAACAGTAAAAACCAGGGATGGGAGAGAAAGGGGGAGTTCTTGCTTAGGGGGCATTGAGTTTATGTTAATGGTAGTGGAAAAATTTGGAAAAGGAGGGTGAGAACGGTTGCACAACCCCAAGAATGTAATCAATGTCACTGAATTGTACATGTAGAACTTGAATTGGTGTATGCTTTGTTATGTGTATTTTCACCCCAGTAAGAAAAACAAAACCACACTAGACATTCCCAAGGGGGAGAAGATTCTACAAAGCCATGAATAATAGGAATTTGGGGTCATTTGGAGCTATGATAGAGGCTGCCTGACAAAGGGGGCTATTGTAGTAATTCAGGAAGAATATGAAGGTGACTCAGACCAGGGTAGTGTGGTGGAGATGGTCAGATCTGGGATATCTCTTGAATAAATCATGTTCAGGATTTAAAGATGGATTGCATGTGGGATGTCAGAGAAAAAAGAAGGGTCAAGGATAACTCCAAGGTTTTTGGTCTGAGCAACTGAACTTTGGAGTCTCTGGGTGGTGCAAATGGTTAAGATGCTCAGCTACTAACTGAAAGGTTGGAGGCTCAAATCCACCCAGAGGCACCTCAGAAAAAAGGTCTGGCAATCTGCTTCCAAAAAATCAGCCACTGAAAACCCCAAGGAGCGAAGTTCTACTCTGACACACTTGGGATCGCTGTGAGTCAGAGCAGATGAAAAGACAACTGGATTAGAGTACCTTTTATTATTATTATTTTTACTTCTACAGTGACAATATATCATTTGTGTAATCAGAAAATAAATTAATCAAATGAAGCAGAAGATAGTGTTTGAGAATTGGAGGGAAGTTTCTTAGTTTTGGTTGGAGTGATCTCATCTATTTTTCATTCCATGCAGAGATTTTCTCTGATCAAGTGGAAGTCTTAAAACCTTAGCAGTATGCAGAACAGAATTTCAAATTCTCCTTAAGTCCAGACTTTCTGGAGTCATGGAGGCTGGATGAACGCCCAAAACTATTGCCCTGAGATAATCGTTAAACTTTAAACCAAAAACATTTCCTGAAGTCTTCTAAAAACCAAACAATAATTTAGCTTAACTACTAAAGAATACCTGCTTTAAGCATTATGCTCTTTTAAAATCTATCTATATGGGATCAAATTGACAAGAGCAAATTGAAAGATTAGATAGGAACCTTAGGGGGCAGTGAGTTTATGTTAATGCAAGAGGATTAACTCAGAAAAGGAGGATGAGAATGGTTGCACAACTTGAAGAATGTAATCAATGTCACTGAATTGTACATGTAGAAATTGTTGAACTGTGTATGTTCTGCATGTATAGTCTCAATGACAAACATAAATAAAACAAACTAATAAAAGAAAAAAGAAAAAAAAAACCCTTAACATTGTAAATTACTTCAGACGTCACATGGAGCTGGAAAACAGTCTTGAGAAATACATAGATATATTGATATGTTTACTCCAAGATTTCTCAGTCTTAGTACTGTTGATATTTGTTGTTGTTAGCTGCCATCATGTTGGCGCCAAGTCATGGTGACCCCACACACAACATAACGAAACATTGTCCAGTCCGTCATCATCTTCATGATCACTGGTATGTTTGAGTCCATTGTTGTGGCCATTGTGTCAATCCATCTCATGGAGGGTTTCTCTCTTTTGTTGGCCATCTACTTTACCAAACATGATGTTCTTTGATCCATGACAACCTTACAGATCAAAACAGAGTATTGTTGACATTTGGGTCTGGATAATTCTTGCTTGTGTGTGGAGGAGTCATCCCATACATTGTAGGGTGTTGAGCAACATCTTTGGACCCTACCCACTAGATGCCTGTAGTAGCCCTCCATCCTCCAGTTGTAACAACCAAAAACGTCTCCAGACATTGCCAACCAAAACCACTAGTCTACTCTTATTTTCTGTCCTCTCCTCCATACTGGCTACCACTGGAGACAGTGCCACTGACTGGGTAAAGGATGCTGTCTTAGTCATCTAGTGCCTCTATAACAGAAATACCACAAGTGGATGGCTTTAACAAAGAGAAGTTTATTCTCTCACAGTCCAGTAGGCTAGAAGTCCAAATTCAGGGCACCAATTCCAGGGGAAGTCTTTCTCTTTCTGTCGATTCTGGAAGAAGGTCCTTGTCATCAGTCTTCCCCTGGTCTGGGAGTTTCTCTGCACAGGAACACCAGGTCCAAATACACGCTCTGCTCCCAGTGCTTCTTTCTTGGTGATATGAAGTTCCCACTCTCTGCTTGTTTCCCTTTCCTTTTATCTCTGAAATGGACTGATATTGGCCATTTTGAATCAGACAATAATATGTAAACTCCATTTACATTGGATCAGGGATGTGACCATAGTAAGGGTGTTACAATCTCACCCTAACCCTCTTTAACATAAAATTACAATCGCAAAATGGACGACAACCACACAACACTGTGAATTATGGCCTAACCAAGTTGACACATATTTTGGGGGGACACAATTCAATCCATGACAGACGCCTCCAAGAACAAAAGAAGCTTTTGGTTTATGAGTTCCCAAATTCCAGTATTTTGACTGAAGACTCTATAGAAGCATCCTGATCAAAAGGGGGGTGAATGTAGAATAGAATTTCAAATTCTTGTGGTATTCAGACTTTCTAGAGCCATAGAAGCTGAATGAACCCCTGAAACTGTTCCCCTAAGAAAATGACATCACTAGGGGTGGTGTCACCCGGTGCAGGAACTCATGGTATCACCCCTCCGTGGATCTCCTCCCATACCAAACCGTACAGAATCCTTGATAAAGCTTTTTGTACTAATGTTACTTGTAAATGGTAAATCGCATATATCACCGAATATAATGGCAAGAGTAGTGACATAAACAACTAGCAAAATCAAAATGACACCTTCATATTACAATATCATACACACAGCCTCCCATGTGTTTGTCAGTTTGTCATACTGTGGGGGCTTGCGTGTTGCTGTGATGCTGGAAGCTATGCCACTGGTATTCAGATACCAGCAGGTCACCCATGGTGGATGGGTTTCAGCTGAGCTTCCAGACTAGGACAGACTAGGAAGAAGGACCTGGCAGTCTACTTCTGAAAAGAATTAGCCAGTGAAAACCTTATGAATAGCAGCAGAACATTGTCTGATATAGTGCTGGAAGGTGAGCCTCTCAGGTTGGAAGGCACTCAAAAGACGACTGGGGAAGAGTTGCCGCCTCAAAGTAGAGTCGGCCTTAATGAAGTGGATGGAGTCAAGCTTTCAGGACCTTCATTTGTTGGTGTGGCAGGACTCAAAATGAGAAGAAACAGCTGGAAACATCCATTAAAACTCGTAACATGGAGTGTACAAAGTATGAATCTAGGAAAATTGGAAATTGTCAAAAATGAAATGAAATGCATAAACATTGATATCTTAGGCATTAGTGAGCTGAAATGGACTGATATTGGCCATTTTGAATCAGACAATCATATGGTACACTATCCTAGGACTGACAAATTGAAGAAGAATGGCGTTGCATTCATCATCAAAAAGTACATTTCAAGATCTATCCTGAAGTACAATCCTGTCAGTGATAGGATAACATCCATACGCCTACAAGGAAGACCAGTTAATATGACTATTACTCAAATTTATGCACCAACCCCACTAAGGCCAAAGATGAAGAAACTGAAGATTTTTACCAGCTTCGGCAGTCTGAAATTGATGGAACATGCAATCAGGATGCATTGATAATGACTGGTGATAGGAATGCGAAAGTTGGAAACAAAGAAGAAGGATCCGTAGTTGGAAAATATGGCCTTGGTGATAGAAAAGATGCTGGAGATCGCATGATAGAATTTTGCAAGACCAACAACTTCTTTATTGCAAATACATTTTTCACCAGCATAAATGGCAACTATACAAGAGGACCTCACCAGATGGAATACACAGAAATAAAATCGACTACATCTGTGGAAAGAGACAATGGAAAAGCTCAATATCATCAGTCACAATAAGGCCAGGGGCCACCGTGGAACAGACCATCAATTGCTCAAATGCAAGTTCTAGCTGAAACTGAAGAAAATTAGAACAAGTCCACGAGAGCCAAAGTACGACCTTGAGTATATCCCACCTGAATTTAGACACCATCTCAAGCATAGATTTGATGTGTTGAACACTAATGACCAAAGACCAGACAAGGGCCTCATACATGAAGAAAACAAGAGGTCATTAAAAATACAGGAAAGAAAGAAAAGATCAAAATGGATGCCAGAAGAGACTCTGAAACTTGCTCTTGAACGTCGAGTAGTTAAAGCAAAAGGAAGAAATGATGAAGTTAAAGAACTGAACAGAAGATTTCAAAGGGTGGCTCGAAAAGACAAAGTAAAGTATTATACTGACATGTGCAAAGAGCTGGAGATAGAAAACCAAAAGGGAAGAACACGCTCCACATTTCTCAAGCTGAAAGAAGTGAAGAAAAAATTCAAGCCTTGAGTTGCAGAAGTGAAGGATTCTATGGGCAAAATATTAAACGATGCAGGAAGGGTCCAAAGAAGATGGAAGGAATACACAGAGTCACTATACCAAAAAGAATTGGTCGACGTTCAACCATTTCAGGAGGTAGCATAAGATCAGAAACCGATGGTACTGAAGGAAGAAGTCCAAGCTGCACTGAACACACTGATGAAAAACACGGCTCCAGGAATTAACGGAGTATCAATTGAGATGTTTCAATAAAAGGATGCAGTGCTGGAAGTGCTCTCTTGTCTATGCCAAGAAATTTGGAAGACAGCTACCTGGCCAACCAATTGGAAGAGATCCATATTTATGCCTATTCCCGAGAAAGGTGATCCAATCGAATGCAGAAATTATGGAACAATATTATTAATATCACATGCAAGTAAAATTTGGCTGAAGATCATTCAAAAGTGGCTGAAGCAGTATATCGACACTTAACCGCCAGAAATTCAGGCTGGATTCAGAAGAAGATGTGGGACCAGGGATATCATTGCGGATGTCAGATGGATCCTGGCTGAAAGCAGAGAATACCAGAAAGATATTTACTTGTGTTTTATTGACTATGAAAAGGCATTTGACTGCATGTATCTTAACAAATTATGGATAATATTGTGAAGAATGGGAATTCCAGAACTTAATTGTGCTCATGAAGAACCTGTACATAGATCAAGAGGCAGTTGTTCAGACAGAACAAGGGGATACTTCATGGTTTAAAGTCAGGAAAGGTGTGCATCAGGGTGGCATCCTTTCACCATACCAATTCAGTCTGTATGCTGAGCAAATAATCCAAGAAAGTGGACTTTATGAAGAAGAAAAGGGCATCAGGATTGGAGAAAGACTCATTAACAACCTGAGATATGCAGATGACACAACCGTGCTTGCTGAAAGTGAAGAGGACTTGAAGTACTTACTGATGAAGATAAAAGACCACAGCCTTCAGTATGGATTGCATCTCAACATAAAGAAAACAAAAATCCTCACAAGTGGACCAATAAGCAACATTACGATAAACGGAGAAAAGATTGAAGTTGTCAAGGATTTCATTTTACTTGGATCCACAATCAACACTCATGGAAGGAGCAGTCAAGAAATCCAAACACACATTGCATCGGGCAAATCTGCTGCAAAAGACCTCTTTAAAGTGTTGAAAAGCAAAGATGTCACCTTGAAGACTAACGTACGCCTGACGCCAGCCATGGTATTTTCAATCGTATCATATGCATGGGAAAGGTGTTCAGTGAATAAGGAAGACCGAAGAAGAACTGACGTCTTTGAATTGCAGTGTTGTCGAAGAATATTGAATATACAATGGACTGCCAGAAGAATGAATTTGTCTTGGAAGAAGTACAACCAGAATGCTCCTTAGAAGCAAGGAAGGCGAGTCTATGTCTTACATACTTTGGATATGTTGTCAGGAGGGGATCAGTTCTTGGAGAAGGACATCATGCTTGGTAAAGTATAGGGTCAGCGAAAAAGAGGAAGACCCTCACTGAGATGGACTGACACAGTGGCTGCAGCAAAGGGCTCAAGCATAACAACAACTGTGAGGATGGCGCAGGACTGGGCAGTGTTTTGTTCTGTTGTACACAGGGTCACTATGAGTCGGAATCGACTCGAAGGCACCTAACAACAACAACATGCACAGCTAGGCCCACTGGGCACACCCAGAACATGGGTTATCCAAGGGCACATGAATCTCAGTTCCAAAATCAAAAAACCAATAGTATTTTTAAACTGCGGAGTCTGGGGGGTAAGGAGCCAGAACAGAGCCATTCATTTCATCCTGGGGAGCTGAGCATTTAGCTCCCAACCTGGATTCCCCTGCACCCCAGAGTCCCCACAATGGGGAAGAGAAGGCATGAAGGAAGAGGGTAGGGGCCCCGCAGCGTCACCACCCACCTGCGGCCACCAAGGAGAAGCCACAGAGCAGCGGTGGCCGCGTGCAGCTCCCCAAGGCCTGGAGGAGCCAGGAGGGTGGGTGCGTTAGGGAGCTGAGACCTCTTGGCTGTGGGATGAAGCGCCAACAGTCCTCAGGATGAAACTAGGTTTTTTATTTCTTCCTCCTTTGGGGGCGTCAGGCTCAGTCAGTGGACACCAGCGATCGGGAAGCTGCTAGCCAGGGCACACTGGGCTGCGGGGTGCCCCTTGGCACCAGCATGGCAGACCTGGGCCCCTGGGGTGACGCTCCACGACCATAGCCCACCTGGCCGCGATGGCCTGCAGAGTGACCCTGCAGGCTCCTCAGCCGCTCTCCTGAGCCCGCAGCAGCCTCTGAACTTTGGGAGACCTTTCACTTCCTGGCTGCCAAGGGATATTTTTATTAAAAATCATAAATTTCTGCTGAAACACTGCACAAAAAATTTATAGTCATTTTGATGTCATCCCCCCTGACAGTATCACCCTGTGTGGTCTGCAACCGATCTTCCTCTGCCCACCTCCCTAGTGAGGCCACTAAGATAATCTTTAAAACTTAAACCAAAAATATCCCCTGAAAGACTTCTTAAAACCAAACAATAGTTTAGCTTAATTAGTAAAGAATGTCTGCCTTGAGCATTTTGCTGTTTTAAAGGTCTGTCTCTACGGGATCAAACTGACAACAGCAACTCCAAAGGTCAGATAGGAAGCTTAGGGGGCAGGAAGTTTATGTCAACGGGGAGGAACAATTGGGAAAGGAGAATGAGAATGATTGCACAACTCAAGGAATGTAATTAATGTCACTGAATTGTATATGTAGAAATTGTTGGATTGGTCTATGTTTTGCTGTGTATATTTCCAAACACAATAAAAAATTTAAAACAAAAAAAAGTTCGACAGGGATCACAATAGACGGTCCTGGACAGAGCTGGAGAAAAATGTAGAACAAAATTCTAACTCACAAAAAAAAAAGAAAAAGACTAGGCTTACTGGTCTGACAGACTGGAGAAACTCCAAGAATATGGCCCTCGGACACCCTTATAGCTCAGTAATGAAGTCATTCCTGAGGTTTACCTTTCAGCCAAAGATAGACAGGCCCATAAAACAAAATGAGACTAAAAGGGCACACCAGCCCAGGGGCAAGGATGAAAAGACAGGAGGGGACAGGAAAGGTGGTAATGGGGAACCCAAGAACGAGAAGGGGAGAGTGTTGATATGTCATTGAGTTGGCAACCAATGTCACAAAACAATATGTGTATTAATTGTTTAATGGGAAACTAATTTGCTCTATAAACCTTCATCTAAAACACAATTATATATATGTATATACACGTATAAAAGTTTATCAGGAGACTTGGGGCATAATATAAGACCAGCTACAGTCCCTCCTATGACCTCTCCCAAGGCCAGATAACTGTCTGTAGGGACAGAGGAAGGAAGAGTTGTTGGGGAAGTAAGGACTTGAGCCCTTCTTGAGGATCCCGCCTACTCCCTCTGCCCCTGTCGCGGGGGTGGGGTGGGGCAGTGCAGCGCAATTGGTGGGATCCAAGAGTAGAAGGAATCTGTTCTAACTTTAAGTGGCCAATATGGTTCCAAGCAAGGTCCCCCACATCCCAGAGTAAGCCAAGGGTACAAGGATGTTTCTGATCCATCCTGAACAGTATGCCTGATGCAATGTTGATGACCAGAACCCAGAGGCGATCTCTGGGGGAAAGAGGCCTGGAGACCCTGAACTGACTTGAGAACCAAAACCAGTTGCGGTCAAGTTGATTCCAACTCATGGCGGCCCCATTGTGCAGAGCAGAACTGCTCCATAGGGTTTTCATGGCTGTGACCTTTTGGAAGTAGATCACCAGGCCTTTCTTCTGAGGTGCCTCTGGATGGGTTTGAACTGCCAACCTCTTGGTTAACAGCTGTGTGCCACTGACTTGAGACATAAATTCAATTCACTTGTGAGAAAAACAGGGAAAGACACATTCGTTGCTCACCTGAGTTTGTGGCTGGAGATCCTTACCCATGAAAACACCCATTGCCATCAGGTAGATTCCGACTCATAGTGACCCTATAGGACAGAGTAGAACTGTCCCATAGAGTTTCCAAGGAGCGCCTGGTGGATTTGAACTGGCGATGGTTTGGTTAGCAGTTGAGCTCTTAACCACTATGCCACTAGGGTTTCCCAGTTACAAATAAAATGTAACAATTAACTATCCCACCCCCTACACATACAAGGCAGTCAACTGGCTTCTGCTTAAATCTTTGCAGGGACAGGAATTCACTCCCAAATCAGTTTGTTCTATCTATCATCTATCTGTCTGTCTGTCATCTATCTATCTGTCTATGTATCATCTACCTATCTCTCTCTCTATTACCTATCATCTATTACTTACCTATCTAGTCTATCATCTATTATCTATTTATCATCTATCTATCCATCTATCATATATTATTTATCTATCTAATCTATTGTTTATTACATACATCTATCTATCTATTTATCTATCTGTCTATCTATCTCTCATCCCTGGGTGGTGCAAATAGTTAACATGCTCAGCTGCTAACCAAAAGTTGGAGGTTCGAGTCCACCCAGAGGCACCTCAGAAGAAAGGCACTTCTACTCTGACACACGTGGAATTGCCATGAATCAGAGTTGACTTGGCAGCAACTAGCTTTTATCTATCTATCCAGTAAATGTAATTTTTTAGAACAGTTGTAGGTTTACAGAAATATTACAAAGATAGTACAGAGAGGTTCCAGTTTCCCCTGTTATTAACATCCTACCTTAGTGTGGTGCATTTGTTACAGTTAAATGAACCAATATCAATACATTAGTATTAATGAGAGCCTATATTCATCTACATCTCCTTGGTTTTTACCTAATAACCTTTTTCTGTTCCAGGATCCCATTCAGGATTCCACCACCCATTTTATTTTGAACAGGTCTAAACATTGCAAAGTTTTTCTTTATACTGGCCAAAATATGCTACCCTTGTTCTGCTTTTCAGTGCTACGTAGAATGACCTAATAGTCAGTCCTTCACATATTTGACAGCATCAAATTATCAGCCCTGGTGGCACAGTGGTTAAAGAACTTAGCTGCTAACCGGAAGGTCAGTGGTTTAAACCCACCAGTCACTCCTCGGTCTGCTTCCATAAAGATTTTCTGCCTTGGAAACCCAATGGGCCATACTCTGTCCTAGAGGGTTGCTGAGTCAGAATCCACTTGATGGCAGTGTGTTTGGGTTTGGAATTATCAGCCACTTAAGCTTTTTTTCTCTGGGCTCAACATGCTCAGTTTTCTCAATTCCCCTAAGTGTGGCTCCTCTAAGCAAGCACATATCATACTTATTGGTGTGTATGGTGAGATGCTGGAAGAATGATATGGCAGTCTGCTTCTATAAGATTTACAGCCTTGGAAATCCTATGGGGCAGTTCTACTCTGAGTCGCTATGAGTTGGAATTGACTTGATGGCACTGAGTTTGTTGTTGTCTTTTTTTTTAAATGATGAGACGAATTGACACAGTGGCTGCAAAAATTGGCCCAAACACAGCAATGATTGTGAGATTAGCGTAGGACCAGACATCACTTCGTTAGGTTGCACATGGGGTCACCATGAATTTGAGCCAACTTGAGGGCAACTAACAACACTCCTTCCATTCTCAATTTCATACATGTATATGTGTCTTGGTCATCTAGTGCTGCTATAACAGAAATACCACAAGTGGATGGCATTAACAGAGAAATTTATTCTCTCACAGGCTAGGAGGCTAGAAGTCCAAATTCAGGGTGCCAGCTCCAGGGGAAGGCTTTTTCTCTCTGTCGGCTTTGGAGGAAGGTCTTTGTCATCAGTCTTCTCCTGGTCACAGAGCTTCTCTGTGCAGGGACTCTGGCTCCAAAGGGCACACTATGCTCCCAGTGCTTCTTTCTTGGTGGTATGAGGTCACCCTGACTCTCTGTTCACTTCTCTCTTTTATATCTCAAAAGAGATTGGCTCAAGACATAATCCAATCTTGCAGATTGAGGCCTGCCTCATTAACATAACTGCCGCTAGTCCCATCTCATCAACATCATAGAGATAGGATTTACAACACACAGGAAAATCACATCAGATGACAAAATGGTGGACAAACATACAATACTGGAAATCATGGCCCAGGCAAGCTGACAGATATTTTGAGGTGACACAATTCAATCCATGACAATATGTAATATACATTCACACACAAATATATCTAAGTATATAGTCACACACAAAACACATATATTGGTGAACAATATCTAGTACTGTTTTTTGCATTTACATTTTTACATATATAAACATAATATCACTACCAGTGCCAGTTGCCCTTCAGTCAACTCCAACTCATGGTGACTCCATTTGTGTCAGAGTAGAACTGTGCTTCTCGGGCTTTCAAGGCTGAGTTTTTGGAAACAGGTTGCCAGGTATTTCTTCATATACATATAAAACCCATTGCTGTCGAGTCAATCCAGTCTCATAGCAACCTTATCAGACAGAGTAGACTTTCAAGGTTTTTAATCTTTATGGAAGCAGACTGCTACATTTTTCTCCCTCAGAGCAGCTGATGGGTTCCAACTGTTGACCTTCCTGTTAATAGTCAAGCACATAACCACTGTGCCACAAGGGCTCCATACGTATGTGTACGTGTATATGTAGAAATACATATATTTTAAAAACCCCAAGCCTGTTGCTGTTGAGTCGATTCCAACTCCTGGCCACCCCACATGTTACACAGTAGAACTGGGCTCCACAGGGTTTTCTTGGCTGTAATCTTTATGAAAGCAGATCACCAGACCTTTCTTTCATGGTACCACTGGGTGGGTTTGAGCCATCAACTTTTAGGTAAGTAGTGAAGTATAAACCCCTTGCATCAGCCAGGAATCTTATATATATATATTTACAAATATAAAAATACATATTTATATGATGTACTTATTATTTGTCACCCTATTTTTTTAGTTGACATTGTCCTTTAAACATGAATTCTGCAGCAATGGGAATCTACTGCCTTCTATTACAATAAATAAGTAAACACATGCTAATTACTTGTTTGCACCCAGCTTTCTGCTAGCTGCCCACAGGAAGGGAAGGTGGGAAGTGGGTTTTTGCAAGAGCTTGCAGCGAGGTGCCTGCCCTTACAGCGCTGAACAATGTAGTCTGGGAGACAGTACCCATCAGTGCCCAGGAAGCAAGTAGCAACCAGACAGCACGTAATAAAAGCACCACTTTGCATGGTGCTGATCGCTTAGGAAATATAGGAGAAGACTGAGTGCTTGTGGAGTGTGAATCAGTACAAGTGGGTATGAGTGTCCTGTGGCTGATGTAACAAAATACCTCAAAGTAGGTGGCTTGTAAGAACAGAAATTTATTGTCTCACAGTTCTGGAGGCTTGAAGTCTGAATTCAGGGCATCGGCTGTGTTGTTTCCTTCTGAGGACTCTGAGGGAGAATCTGTTTTCTGTGCCTGTCTTGGTAGCTCCAGCCACTCCTTGGCTTGCAGCCGCAGCGTCCCACAGTATTCTTCCCTCTGTCTCTCCGTGTCTCTTCTCCTCTTTCATAAAGATAGCTCAGATGGGATTAGGAGCCACCGATCCAGTATGGCCTCATGTTAACTGACAACATCTTCAAAGATCCTATTTCCAGACACAATCACGTGCTTAGTTACTAGGGGTTAGGACTTGAACATATCTCTCTGAGGGGCAAAATTCAGTCCATAACAAGGCACTTTGGAAAAACAATTTGGCCATATCTGTTGTTGTTAATTGCCATCGAGTCAGCTCTGACTCATGGGGACCCTATGTATAACAAAAGAAATGGGGACCCTATGTATAACAAAAGAAATATTTTGCCCAGTTCTGCACCATCTTCATCATCATTGATAATTGAACAATATTCTGTGATCTACAGGTTTTTTTTTGGCTAATTTTCAGAAGTAGATTACCAGGCCTTTCTTCCTAGTCTGTCTTAGTCTAGAAGCTGTGTTGAAACCTATCCACCATGGGTAACCCTGCAGGTATTTAAAATACTGGTGACATAGCTTCCAGCATCACAGCAACATGTAAGCCACCACAGTATGACAAACTAACTATATCTATATCTGTATCTATGTCTATATCTATATGTCTCCTCTCTGCTCCTCGCCTCTTTCTCTCTCCCTCTCCCTACTGTTTCTGTATATATGAACCTTTGCCATAGGGTCGATTCCGACTTACAGCAATCCTATAGGACAGAGTAAAACTGCCCTCTAGGGTTTCCAAGGCTGTAAATCTTTAGGGAAGCAAACTGCCACATCTTTCTCCCACATAGCAGCTGGTGAATTTGAACCACCAACCTTTCAGTTAGCAGCCAAGCACTTAACCACTGTACCACCAGAGCTCCTTCTGTAGGTGGGTGGGTGGATGGATGGATGGATGGATGGATGGATGGATGGATGGATGGATGGATAGATTGATAATCTTCTATATCCCTGCAATTCTACTCACTCATGGGCATATATCCAAGAGAAATGAGTACTTGAGTATGACATCATTGTAAAAATGGTGTGGTGAGGGTGCCTGATCTCTTCTAACTTCACAGGGGGGAAGGAGAATCAATATGAACAACCTAAGGCTAAGCCTAAGGTCAGACATGCCTCCACCCTCCAACCTTTTTACCAATTCTAACACCAGCCGTCCCTCCGACACACTCTCTACTTCTCTTCTGGGTTCAATAATTCATTGCAATGGCCACACAGAACTCACAGGCAATACATTTATGGGGTTTAGTAGGGAAGTAAGGGTTATAATTCAAGTTCAGGAACACTCAGGGTACATTTCTTCCATCAGGACAGCCTCTTCTCAGCCACACCCACAAGCACACCTCTCTCTGGCTCTAAGCCTCTTGGGCTCTTGGCCCCTTGGCCCCTCGGATCTCTTGGACCAGTTTGGCCTCTGCCCTGTCCATACAAGTGTTACAAAGCTCTTTTAGCTCTGCTCGAAGTGTCCAGAGGCACCCCACTCTGCCAGTAAACCTCGGCCCACAGGTGCTCAGCTCTCTCACCCCGTGGGTTGGTACACCCACTGTAACTGCCTTGCTCTGTGGGCCAGGAAGCCCACTGCGCTGTCTCCTGCCCGTCTCCTGGTCTTGCTGTCTCTGCTGCCGCCATTTCTTTGCTGCTGCTTCTCAGATGTTACAGCTCTCTCTCTGTCCTGGTTCTGCTGCCTTTGCTGCCTCTCTCTGTCTTCTGTGTTACAGCTCTCTCTTTCTCTGTCTACTGGGTCTAGGAGGTCTCAGCGGAGGGATCCTGGGTCCAATGGATGCGCTCCACTCCTAGCTCTTCTTTCTTGGTGGTAGTAGGTCTCCTTCTCCTCTGGGATTGACTGCTCTTTTAAGCCTAGCAGGATGGCAAAACTGACCAATCCCTCATTAGGGTTCCATACATCTTATTAGCATGGTCCCATCCCCCACAAGGATGCCTTATTTACCTTATTTACATTATTAGCAAACTATCCAACACCCTTGATGGGCCACAAATACCTCTTTTGAAAGTCCTCACCCAGTCATTTAGCGGGAGTTACAGAGACTATGGCTAGAAGGGACATATTAAGTAATTCACTGCACCACGATAGTATATGTACAAATATATGTATATGATATGTGTATAATATGTGTGTATATATGTATAATAGGAGCCCTGGTGGCGAAGTGGTTAAGAGCTCAGGCTGCTAATCAAAAGGCCAGCAGTTCAAATCTACCAGCTGCTCTTTGGAAACCCTATGGGGCAGTTCCACTCTGTCCTATAGGGTCACTATGAGTTGGAATCCACTCAATGGCACAGAACATATGTATAATGTATAATATGTATATGTATAATTGTGGATATATGTACAAGAATCTTCTCAGCAGCACTGTTTACAATAGGGCTAAAGTGGAAACAACCTCAATAGCAGAAAGGCAGAATAGATACATAGATTGGCACATAGTCATACAATGGAATATACTATATAGCCATACAATGGAATATACTACACAGCCAGGAAAAAGAACAAAGTATAGCTACATGCACTAGCCTGGATGAATCTCACAAACATAGTGAAAGGAGACAGACTCCTAATGTTACAAACTATATGAGTTTATTTACATGAAGATCAAGCAAAGGCAAAACTCACCAATGGGGTGATAGAAATCAGAAGAATGGTTCATTCTAGGGTTGCAGGGGTGAGGGAAGTACCAACTAGAAAGGGGAAAGAGAGAACATTTGGAATGCTGGAAATGTTCTGTATCATGATTGGCTGTGGTTACGTGAATGTTTATTGATGTTAAAATGTATCAAGTTGTTCACTAAAGACTCTGGCACAGTACTGAATAAAAGTTAGACCTCAACTAAAAAGAAAAATTTAAAAAGCTAAAGAAAAATAGAGATAGCTTTGTATGGATGAGAGGGACTGAGCTGGCCTCTCAGGGGAGGAAGGAGGAGAACTCATCAGGCCAAGGTGTGGTCTAGGTTTCCTTTGGGGCCAAACGAGTTGCTGTCGAGTCAGCCCTGACTCCTGGCAACCTCATGTGTGCCAGCGTAGAACTGTGCTCCACAGGGATTTCAACAGCTGAGTTTTTGGAAGTAGATTGCCAGGCCATTCTTCCAAGGTGCCTCTGGGCGGACTCGAACATCCAACCTTTCGGTTAGCAGCCGAGCACACTAACAGTTTGCACCACCCAGGGACTCTCCAGTTGGCACAAAGAGGGGTTCATGTGGAGAGAAAGGCTGTAGCAAGAGGTTATGGCAGCTCTCAAATTTGGTCCCCAATCTAGAAGAGATACGTCCAGTGGTCTTGTAACTTCATCCTTCTAGGACTTGACTGAAAAGAACTTTCTAAGTAATTCTAAAGTGAAGATATGACACTTCCTAGAAAAGCGAAGAAAAGCAACTTCCCTCTCCCAACCCCTCCAAAAAAGAGTTGCAAGTTTATTTTAGTCAGAAATAGCAGACTGGAAAGAGAATTAACACCATGAGGTGCCTTGCCCCATTTGCACTCGGAGCTTCCAAAATGGCACCACTCTTGGTCCGTGAACTGAGGTCTGTATCTTGTCCCCGGCACTCACTCACGTCCTCTGGAAGTAAGACTCCTTCACTCACCTGTGTGTGACAAAGTGAAACCCATCTTTCCAGTTTCACCTCAAATCACACCTCCTCCAGGAAGCCTTTCCTGTTTCCTTTGTGGCCAACACCCACCTTTTTTTCTGAGCTCCAAAGCACTTTGTTTTCATTTTGATTCAAGTATCTCATATCTTGGAATCCCTGCGTGAAGGAGGCAATTAAAGCACTCGGCTGCTAACGGAAATGTTGGAGGTCGGAGTCCATCCAGAGGCACCTCAAAAGAAAGACCTGGTGATCTACTTCTGAAAAATCAGCCGTTGAAAACTTTACAAGGCACAGTTCTACTCTAACACATTTTTAATGCCATGAGTTGGAATCGACTTGACAGCAACTGTTTTTTTTTTTTTTTTGGTCTTATATTACATTTAACCATGGGTATAGGTGTTTCCCGTTCTACTCTGTAACCCGCTATGTAGCAGTGTATCTGTTTCTTAGAACTGCTGCAACAAAATTCCATAAGCTGGGTGGTTTATAAGAATGGAAGTTGAATGTTTCAAATCTATTCATTTACTTATACTCTGGCCATGTTATCAGGAACGACCAGTCTCTGGAGAAGGACATCATGCTTGGTAAAGTAGAGGGTCAGCACAAAAGAGGAAGACCCTCAACGGATGGATTGACACAGTGGCTACAACAATGGGCTCAAGCGTAACAATGATTGTAAGGATGGCACAGGGCCAGGTGGTATTTCCTTCAGTTGTAAATGGGGTTGCTATGAATCAGAACGGACTAGATGGCACCTCACAACAGCAACGTTTTACAAAAGGTGACTTTATAGTTATGATTTCAAATACTGTCTCCTCCTGAACCCCACAGTTCTTTTCATAATTTCCTTGGCTAGTCTCAGACCTTCAGTCTTCTTACATGAGCTCAAGAAGTCCCTCGGTGGTGCAAACGGTTAAGCATTCAACTACTAGCTGAAAGTTTGGTGGTCTAATCCGTCCAGAGATGCCAAGGAAGAAAGGCCTGGTGCTTTGCTTCTGAAAGTTCACAGCCTTGAAAACTCAATAGAGCAGTTCTATGCTGTCACATGGAGTCTCAACCAGTTGGAATTGACTCAATGGCAACTAACAACAATATGAGCTTAAAATAAGTGTATCCTATCCTGGGAGCCCTGGTGGCACAGTGGTTAAGAGCTACAACTGCTAACCAAAAGGTCAGCAGTTTAATTTTCTCAGCGGCTCCTTGGAAACCCTACAGGGCAGTTCTACTCTGTCCTATAGGGTTGCTGTGAGTCAGAATTGACTCAACAGCAACAAGTTTGGTTTTTTGGTTCTATCCTCCCGCAAAAACGTGACAAAACACACAATGAGTATCTAATTGTAATTGCATCCACTTTTTATATTAATTTTGGTACAATAGAAATTTTTTATGGCAGTGAGTCATTCCATGATAGCATATGAGATCTCTTTCCATTGGTTTAAGTCATAATTAATGTCTTTAATTAAGATTTTATAAACTTTCCTCAAGTGTGTATACATTTTCATATGGAAAGATGTTTATAACCTAGAATGGTGGTTCTGAACTCGGCGACCAAGGGTCACTTGGCAATGTCTGGAGACATTTTTGGATGTCACAACTGGGGGGAGACTGTTTCTGGCATCTAGTAGGTAAAGACCAGGGATGCTACTCAACATCCTACAAAGCACAAGACAGCCTTACCTCCAAACAAAAAGCTATCCAGCCCCAATGTCAATAGTGCCGTGGCTGACAAACACTGATCTAAAGGTAAATTAAGAAATTAAACTGCAAAACAACATGAGTAGCATGATTAACTTTTTCTAAAATGTTAGCAGGATCTCTGAGCTCAGAGTTTAGAGGGAATGTCTATTTTCTTCTCCTACTTTTTTTTTTTTTTTTGGCCCATGTCGTCTAACATTTCTAAAATAAATACATGCTACTCTCAAATTTCTCCCAACATTTTGTTAGGAAAATTTCCAAACATACTGCAAAGTTGAAATAATTTTATAACAAACTCCAATACACCCACCATTGCGAATGTACAATTAAGATTTTGTTATACTTGTTTTTGCACACGTATGGCCATCTCTATATCCCTCTGCTCATCCATTCGCCCATCTTATTTTTTAATGCATTTCAGAGTAAGTCGAAGACTTCAGTAGCCTTTCCCTGTTTTTTTTTTTTTGTTTGTTTGTTTGTTTTTTTACAAAATAAAATATCCTCTTGGGAGCTGGTTGAATGGACAGGGGAAATCAGAGGTGGAAGGGAGGAGAGTATTGTCACAGTATGGGGAGAGCAATTAAGGTCACATAACAATGTATGTGTAAATTTTTGCATGAAAGACTAATTTGAATTGTAACTTTCACTTAAATTACAACAATAAAAAGAAAAAAATAAAAGATCCTTTTCAATTGCTCATCACATTAGTAGAGGAACGCCCCATAGTTTTGTTACAAAATCCCCAATTCTCCTTGAGAAACACCAGAGAAAGATAAAAGAAGACGCAAGTTCCTATTTTTTCCCTCACATCCGTCGTTATGGCTAGAAGTTGGTTCTTGTCTTTGTATGGTAAGTCTTCGAAACATTTTACTCTCTTCTATTAGAAACAGCAAGGACCCCTGGCTTCTCATATTCTGTTTTTTATTCAACATTGTGACCTGTGGTGTTCAACCTGTTGCTCTGTTAACCAGAGCTAAGGTATGTCTCTGATAATAGGATTACCTGAACTGTGGTCCTAGAGGGGAGAATCTGGGTGGTGCGAACTGTTCAGACATTCTCTGCTAACTGAAAAGCTGGGAGTTCAAGTCCATCCAAGGCACTGAGGAAGAAAGTCCTGGTGATCTACTTCTGAAAAATCAGCCACTGAAAACCCTATGGAGCACAGTTCTACTCTGACACATGTAGGGTCTTCATGAGCCAGAATTGACTCCATAGCAACTGGTTATGTTGTTAAGGGGGAAGCAGTGGTTCAGTGGTAGAATTCTTGCCTTCCAGGTTGGAGACCAGGGTTCAATTCCTGGTCAGTGCCGCTCATGAGCAGCCACCACACATCTGATAGTGGAGGCTTGTTGTGTTGCTTATGATGCTGCACAGGTTTCAGCGGAGCTTCCAGACTAAGACAGATGAGGAAGAAAGGTCTGACAAAAGATCTACTTTTGAAAAACAGCCAGTGAAGACCCTATGGATCACAATGGTCTGATCCTGTTGTGCATGGGGTTGCCATGAATCAGAGCCGACTCCATGGCAGCTAGCAACAACAGAGCATCTAAAGGAGTTCATTGAAGGGATGCTCTTGTGTGTAATCTGAACGTTCCACAATTAGAACTGAAGAGGGATAGGGATACTCAGGCTGCTCCAGGACAGTTGCAGGCACTTTCTGCTCCTAATTTCAGAAGCCCTGCACCATGTTATATAAAACATTAAACTCTTTCCATACTGCGTATTTTTTGCTATAAAAATCAAGAAGATTTTTATAATTTTACCTTTTAATTTATTTGCAGATGATTAACTCATTTAATTTACAAGGTGGTGCAAGTGGTCCGAACTCAACTACTAACCTAAAGGCTGGGTAGTTCGAACCCATCCAGCCGTGCCACAGAAGAAAGTCCTGGTGATCTGCTTCTGTAAAGATTGTTGTTGTTATTAGGTGCCGTCGAGTTGGTTCCGACTCACAGCAACCCTATGTACAACAAAATGAAAGATCGCCTGGGCCTGCGCCATCCTCACAGTGATTGTTATGTTTGAACCCATTGTTGCAGCCACTGTGTCAATCCATTTCATCAAGGATCTTCCTCTTTTGTGCCGACCCTCTACTTTACCAAGCATGATGTCCTTCTCCAGGGACTGGTCCCTCCTGATAACATGTCCAAAGTACGTGAAATGAAGTCTCACTATTCTTGCTTCCAAGGAGCACTCTGGCTGTATTTTTTCCAAGATAGACTTGTTCGTTCTTTTGGCAGTCCATGGCGTATTCAATATTTTTTGCCAACACCATAAGAGAACCCTGTGGAGCATAGTTCTACTCTGTAATGCATGGAGTCTCCATGAGTTGGAATGGACTGGCAGCAATGGGAATTACTTATATAAAATACTTGCCGAGAGAGAAAATCTAGCCTACATATTATTTTCAAATGTAATAGACTGTTAACAAGTGCTAAATTTAACAATTAAGTCAACATCATGTTACCATTTGCAGACATTAAACACTTATTCTTTGATATGTTTCAGTTCTCTAGTTTTTCCTATTTTATCTCTTTTTTTTCCCCCTGAAGTCTCAAATCTGTAAATGTTTGTTGACCCTGGTCAATATGCTTTTAGCTGAAAATGATATAATAGCCCTTAAAAAAAAGTTGTCATCGAGTCAATTCCAACTCATGGCAACCCCACGTATGTCAGAGTAGATATGTGCTCTATAGGGGTTTTAAGGCTTATTTTTCAGAAGCTGATTACCAGGCCTTTCTTTTGAGGTGCCTCTGGGTGGACTTGAACCACCAGCCTTTTGGTTAAGAGCCAAGTGTTTAACCATATCACCACCAGGGCCCCTTAACAGCCCCTTAAGAAGCCCCTGTTGCCCTCAAGTCAATTCCAACTCATAGCGACCCTATAGGACAGAGTAGAGCTGTCCCACAGGGTTTCCAAGGCTGTAATCTTTACAGAAAGAAGCCCTGGTGGCGCAGTGGTTGAAGTGCTCCGCTGCTAACCAAAAGGTCAGTGGTTAGAACCCACCAGCCGCTCCGTAGCAGAAAGATGTGGCAGTCTGCTTCCATAAAGATTTACAGCCTTGGAAACTGTATAGGGCTGTTCTACTCTGTCCTACAGGGTTGCTATGAGTTGGAATTGACTCAGCGGCCATGGGTCTGGTTTTGGTTTGGAATCTTTACAGGAGCAGACTGCCACATCTTTCTCCTGCTGAGCAGCTGGCGGGTACAAACTGCCAACTTTTCAGTTAGCAGCCTAGCATTTAAACACTGTTAAGAAGCCCCACCAGGGCTTCTTAAGAGGCCTCAGAGTGCCGTCATTTATGTTCAACATGCCCAATGCGTTTGGAGAAACTCCTAAAATGTTCAGAGGAAGTGAGCAATCTTTTGTAAGTAGACCAAGAGCTACTTGAGAGAAAAAGCAAATCTGCCTCAGTGGGTTCAGAACATCTGAGAGCATTAAAAAAAATTGCTGTTGTTAGGTGCTGTCGGGTCAGTTCCAACTCATAGCAACCCTATACACAGCAGAACAAAACACTACCCAGTTCTACGCCATCCTCACAATTGTTGTTATGTTTGAACCCATCGTTGCAGCCACTGTGTCAATCCATCTCACTGAGGGTCTTAACCATCCCCTTTTTGTTCTTTCTGTTAGGGCTTTTCTGCTTAATTTTCTTCATGAACATTTGCAATTCATCACACCAAGGTATGTAGGTGATTAGAAGAAAGAATGGAACGGTTAGTATAGCTTGCATTTCTATAGATATTTATTTGCAAAGCAGTTCTTCTGTATTCCAAGTTTGTCCTACAACAGTTTGGAGATGAGCAGTACAAATTCTGTTATCCCCGAAATTCATACCTAGAATAGTGTAGTTCTGGCCCATATGATTTTTTTCCCCACCACATCATAATGCAACATAAAACAATAGCTTTACTGGTTTATTCTTACTACTTAACTTACACAGGCTATTTGAAAAAAAGAATACACAAAAATCAGGAGAAAAAGAATATGGAGATAATAAAGAGATGACCACTCTTTTTATTACAGTGCTTATCTGTTCTCACTTCTTTTATGTTTATATATAATTTTACCAAATGAGATCATAGTTTATAATCTGTTTTCTATTCTGATTTTATTTCATCTAATACATACTAAATATATTTTCTTGTCAATAAATGTTGAGCCGTATCATCATTAATAGCCGACTAGTATTATACTATCCCTGGGTAGTGCAAAAGGAGCCCTGGTGGTGCAGTGGTTAAGTGCTCGGCTGCTAACTGAAAGGTTGGCAGTTCAAAACTAGGAGGTGCTCCACAGGAGAAAGATGTGGTAGTCTGCTTCCGTAAAGATTACAGCCTTGGAAACCCTATGGGGCAGTTCTACTCTGTTCTATGTGGTAGCTATGAGTCAGAATTGACTTGACAGCAGTGAGCAGATGGTGCAAAAAGTTAATGAACTCAGCTCCTAACCGAAAGGTTGGTGGTTTGAGTCCACCCAGAAGTGCCTTGGAAGAAAGGTCTGGTGATCTACTTCCAAAAAACTCAGCCATTGAAAACCCTATGGAGCACAGCTCTACTCAGATACACAGGAGGTCACCGTGAGTCGGAGTCAACTCAACAACTTTTTGTTTTGTTTTGTTTTTTGGTATTGTATTGTGTGGCTCTATTTCTTTATGGATGAATATTATTTAGTAACACAGCTAAAAACAAAATTACATAATAAAAGAAAACAGTCTTGTCACAATTTTAGCAAAGCAAGAAAATACAGAGGAATATGTGGAAGGCCTTCCTCTGTATCCCCATCCTAACACCACACAGAAATGTCGGACAAAATATTACATGAATATTACCTTTTGTAGGCATTCAACCAAACACATATGGCTTTCTATTATTCTGTTTCCTGTCTTCATTCTGGAGCCAAAGATTGAAAAAAAGAGAGAAAGAGGTATGGAGAAAGGGAGTGAGGAAAAACACACACCTGGTGTGGAGATGCTGACAGTACGTTAGGGATAAGCAGTAGCTGAATCATGGGATCCCAGAAACGAAAATCATAGCTAATGTTTATTGTTTGCTCTGTGACAGGTACCGTTCTAGTTGCTTATGTGTTGTGGCTTATTTGCGGATGCACAGGTCTGCTATATTATAATTGCCCCTCACCGTCTCCTTAGCTGCTAAAGGACATAATAGCCACTAAAGGACACAAAGTAAAGTATGCGTCTTAGGGGGACATACTTTTCCTCTGAAGAAACCCAGAATTCTGTTAAATTATTCTAGCGGAGTAAGAGAGGAAGGGCTGTTATCCGGCACCAGTAAATCTAGCCCACTCTGAACAAGGACAGTAAACGATGTCCATTGCCTGCATCGGGCTTTCCACTTTCATTATCACCTTTTACTTTTTATTGGAGCCCTGGTGGCGCAGTGGTTAAAAGCTTGACTGCTAACCAAAACGTAGGCAGTTTGAATCCACCAGCAGCTCCTTGGAAACCCTGTGGGGCAGTTCTAAACCCACTGCTGTCAAGAGTCAATTTTGACTCATAGCAACCCTACGAGACAGAGTAGTATTGCCCCATAGGGTTTCCAAGGCTGTAATCTTTCTCTTGCAGAGCGACTGGTGGGTTCAAACCACTGATCTTTTGGTTAGCAGCCAAGCGCTTAACCACCGCACCACCAGGGCTCCTTAACCCCCTTTTATTGCCCCTTCCCCTACCTGCTGCCTGTACGTGTTATTTGGCATGTAGACATGGCTGTCCTGTTAATATTTAATCCTGGGAGAGAGGATTTAGACATTCCTCCCAAAATGTGAACTGGGATGTGCTTGGATGCCATCTAACCTGGTGGATGGTAGCCTAACTTCGGGAAACATAGGCTGATGATGAAGTGTACTGTTCTACTCATCCCTGGCCTGTTTATTCTGTGAGTAATAAGTGCCTGTTGATCATGTCATTAGAAGTGTCTGTTCTGTGCTCTGCTCCAAATGGCCCTTCACTAAGAGCTTATGAATATAGTGACATTGCAATATTTAAGACTCCTAACAACCCTAATGATCCTTTGAGATAGAGACTATTAATATCTTTATTTTCCAGATGATAAAACTGAGGCACAGGTGGCTAAGTAACCTGGCTTAGATAACACAGCTAGTTAAGTAGAGGAGCTGGGTTCTGGACCCAGGCGATTTAGCTCTGGAATCTACCCTCTTAGGCTTCCACCTTAGGTTCTAAAGTTCTCATTCCAGGATAGGTAATATAGCCTCATGGCAAGTTACAGAGATGTTGTTGTTGTTAGGTGCTTTCGAGTCGGTTCCGGCTCATAGCAACCCTATGTACAACAGAACCAAACACTGCCCGATCCTGTGCCATCCTCACAATCGCTGTTATGTTTGAGCCCATTGTTGCAGCCAGTGTGTCAATCCATCTCGTTGAGGGTCTTCCTCTTTTTCACTGACCCTTTAACAAGCATGATGTCCTTCTCCAGGGACTGGTCCCTCCTGATAACATGTCCAAAGTGTGTGAGACAAAGTCTCACCATCCTCGTTTCTAAGGAGCATTCTAGCTGTACTTCTTCCAAGACAGATTTGTTCCTTCTTCTGGCAGTCCATGGTATAGTCAATGTTCTTCACCAACACCACACGTTACAGAGACATGGGTGCTCTATATAAATTTCAAGGAGCCCTGGTGGGGCAGTGATTAAGCGCTCGACTGCTAACCAAACCATTGGTGGTTCGAACCTACCAGCTGCTCCATGGGAGAAAGATGTGGCCAACTGCTTCCATAAAGATTACAGCCATAGAAACCCTATGGGGCAGTTCTACTGTGTCCTACAGGTTTGCTATGAACTGAAATCTACTCGACGTCAATGGAATTTGGTTATATAAATTTCAATGCTTTTGTTGTTGTTATTGCTGCTGTATGTCACCAAGTCAATTCCGATTCATAGCGACTCTATGTGACAGAGTAGAACTGCCCTGTAGGATTTTCTTCAATGTAATCTTTACAGAAGCAGATAGCCAGTTCTTTCCCCCACAGAGCCTCTGGGTAGGTTAGAACTGCCAGCCTTTCAGCTAGCAGCCAAACACTTAACTGTTGGCACCACCAACACTCCTATTACTCATTCTGGTGGCGCAGTGGTTAAGCACTGGGCTGCTAACTGAAAGGTTGGCAGTTCAAACCCACCAGCAGCTCTGCAGGAGAAAGATGTGGCAATCTGCTCCTGTAAAGAATATAGCCTTAGAAACCCTATGAGCAGTTCTACTTGGTTCTATCAGGTCGCTGTAAGTCAGAATTGACTCAGTGACAAATGGTTTCTGGTACAAAATGATCTCTCCAGCAAGACTTGCCCTGTCCATCCTATGGAGTATGCCTCCCTCCCTATCACTCTCTGGCTCCTTACACTATTATATTTTTCTTTACAGTCCTTTCTTTGAGTGGCATTTTGTTCACTGGGTACCTGATAAAAAACATGAGTGTCTCGTTCCCTTATAGGTCCTAGCTCATTAGAACAGAGGCTAACAGATAGGGAGCCCACCATGAGTTTTGGTTGAATGAATGCCTGTATGACAAGATGGTGCCATGGATAATTTTTTGTCAATGCTAATTCTAATTCACAGGTGTGAATGAATGCAAGAACTCCACAGTACGCCCATCCAAATCCATATTGTGGGAGGCTACTTTTGCACCTGTGAATCCAGATATGTGTCAAGCAGTGGGGCAAAACAGTTCACTGATCCTGGAGTTATTTGCACAGGTGGCTATTGTTTAAGTAAGAACTTTCTAGAAAAAAAGTAGGTATATGCATACAATATAGCCAGAGATTTGACCTAAATTTCCATTAAAAAAAATTACATCATCCTGATCAAAAGGGGATGAAATGTGGAACAGAATTTAAAATTCTAATGGAAACCAAACTTTCTGGAGCCATTGAGGCTGGATGACTCCCCAAAACAATTACCCTGAGATAATCTTTAAACTTTAAACCAAGCTTAGCTTAATTAGTAAAGTATGTCTGCCATGAGCATTGTGCCCTTTAAAAGAATTACCTGTGTGAGATCAAACTGACAACAGCAACTTGAAAGTTTAGATGAGAAGCTTAGAGAACAGTGAGTTTAATAGTGGCAGAATAATTTGGAAAAGGATAGCAAGAATGGTTGCACAACTTAAAGAATGTAACCAATGTTACTGAATTGTACGTGTAGAAATTGTTGAAATGTGTCTTTTGTTGCATAGGTTTTCGCCAAAATAAAAAATAAAAGCAATAAAATAAATTACAAGAAAAATATCAAATCAATAGGGTTGATACTGGATACCTACATGTATTACATTCAAAAACATTTTTGTGAATACGGAAATAGGTCCTTACGTTCTTTAGCCCAAGTGTCTTTTTGACCTGCATGGAACATTCTTTTGATCTCATGGGCCAACTGCAAATGATAAACAGTGGTTGTCGGGACCTGTGCTCATTAGCAGTAAGAGGACAGGAATGTTGGGCAGGGATACTGTGAAGAGGTTCGTTCTCAATTAGGAATAGTTTTTTAGATAACATTTTATTGTGTTTTCGGTGAAGTTTTGTTTACACAGCAGTTCAGGTTTCCATTCAACCATTTCTACACAAATTGTTCAATGACATTGGTTACTTCTTCACAATGCATGAACATTCTCATTATTTCTGTTCTGTTGTTCTGTTTCCATTAATCTAGTTTCCCTGCCCACTGACCTTCTCATTTTTTTTTTTTTTTTTTTTTTTGGTGCTTTCTTCATGTATAACGTCCTTCATGTTGTTCCACAACTCATCTGGTCTTTCTTTATGTTGAGGTGTAATCCATACTGAAGCCTGTGGTCTTTGATCTTCATCAGTAAGTGCTCTGAGTCCTCTTCTCTTTAAGCAAGCAAGGTTGTGTCATCTGCATATGGCAGGTTGTTAATGAGTCTTCCTCCAGTCCTGATGCCATGTTCTTCTTCATGTAATCCAGCTTCTCAGATTATTTGCTCAGCATTCAGATTGAATAAGTATGGTAAGAGGATATAACCCTGACGCACACCTTTCCTGACTTCAAACTACACAATATCCTCAGCATCCCCTTTTCTACCACCAAGGAGTTATTTTCCAACTACTGATCCTTCTTTGTTCCCAGCTTTCTCATTCCAATCACCAGTAATTATCAATGCATCTTGTTTGCAAGTTTCATCAATTTTGGACAGCAGAAATTGGTAAAAATCTTCAATTTTCTTATTTTTGGCCTTAGTGGTTGGTGTAAATTTGAATAATGGTTATATTAACTGGTCTTCCTTGTAGCGTATAGATATTATCATGTCACTGACAGCATTGTACTTCAGGATAGATCTTGAAATGTTCTTTGTGACAATGAGTGTGACACTGTTCCTCTTCAATTTGTTATTCCCAGCGTAGTAAACCAGAGGATTGTCTGATTCATAATAGCCAAGACCAGTCCATTTCAGCTCACTAAATGCCTAAGACATCTATCTTCAAGCATTCCATTTCATTTTTGACAACTTCTAATTTTCCTACATTCATATTTCTTACATCCCACCCTCCAATTATTAATGGATGTTTGCAGGTGTTTCTTCTCATTTTGTGTGTGCCACATCAGCAAATGAATGTTCCGAAGATGTTATTCCATCCACATCATTAAGGTCGACTCTGCTCTGAGGAAGCAGTTCTTCCCCAGTTGTATTTTGAATGCCTTCCAACCTGAGGGGCTCATCTCCTGGCACTATATCAGACAGTGTTCTGCTGCTATCCATAAGTTTTTCATTGGCCAGTTTTTTTCAGAAGTAGACCACCAGGTCCTTCTTCCCGGTTTGTCTTAGTCTGGAAGCTCTGTTGAAACCTGTCCACCATGGTTGACTCCACTGGTATTTGAAATACTGGCAGCATAGCTTTAGCATCACAGCAACATACAAGCCACCTGTGGTGTGATGTATTGCTTTTGTGTGGCCTTTCTAGCCATGGTCTTGTAACTCCCACCCAAGTGATTGGGCAGGACTGTGCAGATATGGTAATTGTGGCCCACCAAGGGGATTGGTTAGTTTTGCCATCCTGCTGGGCTTGAAATGAGCCACCCCAATGGCAGGAAAGAAAGAATCACAGTGCCACCAAGGAAGAACAGCCAGGAGCCAGTGTGTTCTTTGGACCTGGGATACCTGCGTTAAGAAGCTGAGTGCCGAGACTCCGGCAAGATAGCGCTCTAGGCAGGAGCACCACGCCGTCCCTCCACAACAAAGATCCGAAAAACTAAGCCAAACAGAGAATCAACAATCCTGAAATCCTAGAACATCAAATGAAGAGATAAAGAACTCCGCCGAACACCAAACGGAATAAGAATACTGAAAGAAAACAGAGAGCAAGGAGAGACTCATGCAGAGGTCCCCTACCAGCTAAC
>NW_004444013.1:369806-408266 GCF_000243295.1 Trichechus manatus latirostris
ATTAAAAAAAAAAAAAAAAAAAGAAGCTGAGTGCCTTTGGGTAGAGGCCTAGGGCCAGGGAGAGGCATGCTCGGGGGCACGAGAGGGAAGAGGGTGTCCTGATGGCAGAACTGTATACTTGAGTGTTTCTGAGCCTAAGTTGTAAGCTGTTACTTCCCTAATAAACCCTATAATCGTGAGTATGGTCTGTGAGTTCCATGTAGCCATTGCAATGAATTATCGAACCCAGCAGAGAAGTAGAAAGTGCCGTGGGAGGTACAGTTTGTGTCAGAATTGGTAAAGATGGCGGAGAGAAGGCGTGCCTGGTCTCCACCTCATAGGAATCAGCCTCGGGCTGTTGATCATGATTCTCCTTCCCCCTGGTGAAGTTAGAGGAGGTCAGACAACACCCCCACTCTGTTTTTACACCCTCACAGTATGACAAACTGACAGATGAGTGGTGGTCACTGTGAACAGACACTGCCAGTCTCCTGGGGCATGAATCCATTTCACTCAACTTCAGAGTGAATATGGCCTTATCTGTATATCATGAGTCTGAGCCAAGGAGCAGACTAGATATCTAAAAAACCTTCTTCCACATAATACATAAATGCTGTATATATATAAGCAGCAATATACTTAATACCTTCAAATCTCTAAAGGGGAGTAGTGGTTGTACAGTGGCAGAATTCTCGCCTTCCATGTGGGAGGTCAAAGTTCAGTTCCTGGCCAATGCACCTCATGTACAGCCACTACCCGTCTGTCAGTGCAGGCTTGCGTGTTGAACAGGTTTCAGTGAAGCTTCCAGACTAAGACAGACTAGGAAGAAAGGCCTATCAATCAACTTCTGAAAAGCAGCCAGTGAAAACCCTATGGATCACGATGGTCTGATCTACAGCCAATCATAGGGATGACATAGGACTGGGGGGCATCATTCTGAGTGCATGGGTTGTTATGAGTTGGTGGCTGAATCCACAGCAGCTAAAAACAACAACCACCTCTAAAGACCTTCAGAGGAATCCTCCAAGCCTCCATGTTCCTGCAAGCAAATGAGGACCTCGATGTCATAGTGCAATGGGATTGTGGATATAACGGGAGGACTTGGGAGACAAATGCCTACTTCATCAGCACATAATATGGGGGGTTAATGGCCACATGAGCTAATTAGAGACTGGCTTGGGGAGATGCCAGCAGATGAGACGCTGAACTTCAGGTATGTGCAGGAAACTGAAGTCTTTCAAGCCCAGTTGGAAATGCTGAGGCAGAAAACCTGTTTCTGTCGGCAAAGGGAGCAGAGCTTGGAATTCATGTGCCTGCACCGTGATAGAGAAAACATTTATGCCTTCAGATCCTTTTCCTTGTAGAAGAAGGATACTTGTAATACTCTGTATCATCGCCATCTGTTGAGTACGTCTTACACTCCTAGTACATGAGTATAGTCCCTCTGATCAAGACAGAACCCAGAAAATGTGGACACACAAGAAAAGTCTCCTTAGTGCCTTCTTGTGTTCTACATTGTTATCTGTGTGCCTGTCCCCCTGCCTGGGCCCTTCTCCACAGTGTTTCCCATGCTCTTTCATGCTTTGTCTTTAAATGTCACCTCCGAGAAACATTCCTAGCCTTGCTCTAAAGTCTCTACCTGTGTGCTCTCTCACTGCTTATACTATTTTCTTTTCCTTCCTGGTATCCAGTTGCCATCTGGTCAATTCCGGCCCATTGTGAACCCGTGTGTGTCAGAGTAAAACTGCACTCCATAGCATTTTCAACGGCTGATTTTTTTTGGAAGTAGATCACCAGGCCTTTCTTCTGGGGCATCCCTCGGTGTACCTGAACCACGAACTTTTCGGTTAGCAGCTGAGCACGTTAACTGTTTGTACCTGGACATTAATTCCTTGTTAATTTCCTAGTTGTCAGTCTCCTCCATTAGTGTTACTGAAGCTGGGAAGGTGGCCTTTGTCCAGCATGCTCAGACTTGCCAATGATCTGGACACTGGTCTTTGATAAAGAGAAAGTAACTTTATTGCCATGTGCAGAGCAAGAATCCAGGAAGAAGTTACTCAGAGCCAGCTCCCTCAGCTACAAGGAAGCAGGGCTTATAAGCGACTTGGGTAGCAAGATGGCAGCCACACAGGCTTACTGGGGTGGGAAAATTCTAGAAGGCGGCCAGGAAACAGAAGGTGATGTGTTTCTTGTTGGACCTCTCATTTCAGAATAGGGTCCAGGCGCTAATTTTCCTTCTGAATCATTCCACCTGTTTCTAAGCCCGCTGTTGAGGTCAATTAGTGGTCACAGCTGGCCCTTCTGTGCAGGTGAGGCAGGCCAAATCTGGCTTGGTCTAGTTTAAGGACTAATGGAAATTTACTGGCATTTGTAGGGTCAGATTACATTACGGTGTAAGCTCCGTGGGGGAAATCTAAGCTCTGTAGAGTGACCAACTGTCCCGATTTTCCTGGGATTAAGGGGATTTCTAGAATGCAGGACTTCCAGTTTTAAAATTGGGGTGAGCTGCTCCCTCAGCTGCTATGTTCCCAGCAATAGAACTGTGGCTGGTGATGATGGCCACACCACAAGAATGTGATGACTAAGGGAATTCACGTTAGTGTGACCCACAGTATCGATTCATTGATTGTTTATCTTTCCCCTGCCACAGATGAGAATGAATGCCAAGACTCCATGCTGTGCCCATCCACTTGCAACAACATTATGGGCAGCTATGCTTGTGTCTGTAGATACAGATTTGTGTACACTGATGGAGGAATGCAATTTACCGGCAATAGACCCACTTGTGTAGGTGAGTTGCTGCTATTGTTGGTTGCCATTGAGTTGTTTCCAACTCATGCAACCTTACATACGACAGAATGAAATGTTGACTGTCCTGCATCGTCATCACAGTTGCCAGTACATTCCAGTCCATTATTGTGGCTATTGTGCCAATCCATCTCACTGCGGATCTTCCACACCCTCACTGGCCCTCTGCTTCACCAGACATGATGTCCTCCTCCTGATGACGTGTCCAAAGCAAGTGAGTGGGACAATCTCCTGTTGTCATCCATAAGGTTTTCATTGGCTAGCTTTTGGAAGTAGATTGCCAGGCCTTTCTTCCTAGTCTGTCATAATATGGAAGCTCTGCTGAAACCTGTCCACACCATGGATGACCCTGCTGGTATCTGAAATATTGGTGGCATAGCTTCCAACATCATAGCAACATGCAAGTCACCGTAGTAAAACAAACTCACAGATAAGTGGTGGTGTACAGGCGAGGGGAATCCATGAATTCTTCAGGTGAAATTTTTCTTAGAAAGAAGGTTGAACTAGAAAAAAAAATCTAAAATTGACACAATTTATCCTAAATTACCCAAGTCATTCATAAATTCTTCAGTTCATAAGCATTGTTATTAGATATCTTCTTTCATTCACAATCAAGTTATGATGATTGTGGATTAAAATGGTCTGAAATATTTTAGGCCATAAATCTCTTAAGGCAGGAGTGCACCTTGGATTAATCTCATCTACCAAGTTTCCTTGTTGCCTGGTTGCCCCTGGAGAATGGTATTGATCAGTGCTCAGTGGGAAGGAGGACTGCAATTGATAAGCAATATTAGTCATGGTTGAGGCATGCTGTTAAATTGTTAGGTAACATGGAGTCGATTCAGACTCACAGCAACCCCATGTGACAGAGTCGAACTGCTCCTTAGGGTTTTCTAGGCTGTAATCTTTACAGATGTCGCATGGGTTCTCTGTGAGTCAAAAGTTGACTCAATGGCACCTAACAACAACTATCTTTATGGAAACAGTTCATCAGGATTTTCCCTCTCAGATCCACTGGGTGAGTTTGAACCGTCAACCTTTCAGTGAGCAGCCGAATGCTTAACTGTTTGCGCCACCGTGAGAAGGGCGTACTTATTGATCAGTGTGGAGGAATTGGCCAGTTTAACTTTTTGAATCTTTCAGTTCAGCAACTTAGCATATGACTTCATTATATTCAAGTCATATGTTCCTCCACAGAGACTTGTAGATAACTTCAAATAAGTTCTATGAAATTCTTTTCAAGTTTGCCCACAGACACGTCATCATTTTGTATGCCATTGTTGTGCTTTTGATTTTTAAAATATACAGAAGCACTCTGTAAATTCACACTCATAACATTCAAATATAGAAGCCTTTAGAGTATTTTCCTGACGTCTTTTCCTTTAGATTTTCTAATTTGTCATTTTTTTATGTTTATAAAAGCTCTTAATTTTTCTCTGTTTATCTCAGTACACTGGCTTATATATTACTGCATGAGTTTCAAGCATTTTTCACTTGTTTCTCTTCAATTTTCCTTAAAATCAGCTTACATCCAAAATAATATTTTGCTATTTAATTTCTTATATAGGTGAACAAGTTTTATTTTTCTCATCTTACTGCATTGGGCAGAATTTCTAAACATTACTAGACAGCAACAGAGTATTTGTCTATCTTTTTTATTTCCTTCACTTTAATGAGAATATAATATCTATAAGCCTGATACTTGATCCAGTTAAATACTCATTATCATGTATTAAGTTTTCTTTCTATTCTTGGTTTCCAAATAGCTTAAAAATAAGGACTGTGTGTTGAATTTTGTGTCACCGTTTAGAATGTAAGATATTCCTATGTGGTAGTCGATAAGTATTCTAAACGCAACCAAACCAGGTGCCATCGAGTTGATTCCAACTCCTAGCAATCCCATGGATGCAGAGCAGAATTGCTCCATGGAGTTTTCAAGGCTGTGACCTTTCAGAAGCAGATTGCCAGGTTTGTCTTCAGAGGTGACTCTGGGTGTGTTTAAACCACCAACCTTTCTGTCAGTAGTTGACCACTTAACCAGTTACACCACTCAGGGACTCCAAATACTGCCTGTATGATCTTATTTTTCTCTGCAGCCAACTTGTGGAGACGTGCCCCCACCCTCGTCTCTAGCTCTCTTTTTCCTCCTGGTTATTCCTGGATTCATTCTTTGCCTGCCCCACCCAACACGAAGACACAATTCCCAGTAACAATGGTGCTCCAGTAGGTGTGGGGCACTTGGCTGAGGTTTCTGAGTTTTATAGTTAATGGCCACTTTCTTCCTTCCCTCCCAGATGCCAGTGAATGTCTCAGCCCTGGGGTCTGTCCTACGCACACCAACTGTCACAGGAAGTTACAGATGCCCCCGCAAACCGGGCTTCACTTCCAGCAGCTCCAAATCTGAAGGTAGGGCCCACGTTCCTTGACTTGTGGCCCCCTCCACCATCTTCAAAATCAGCCGTGTAGCATCTTCCAGTCTCTCTCTGACTCTGACCTCCCTGCCTTCCTTTAGAAGGACCCTGCCACTGGGCCCACCTGGATCATCCAGGATAATCTCCCATTTCAAGATCTTTTAACATCTGCAAAATTCCTTTTGCTGTGTAAGGTGCCATATTCACAGGTTGTGGGGATTAGGACATAGACATCTTCAGGAAACATTTTTCTGCTTACCACACCTCCCCACCTTTTCTTACTAGCTAAAAGTGCTTTAACAGAGTTCTGATTTCAACCCATAGTAAATCCTGCCACGGTGCACTGATTTATTAACAGGATAACTCAAGGCAAAAACAATCAGTAGAATGAAAAGGATCATACTTATTATGATGTATTTAATTGAGAATTAAGATTAACCCTAAAGCAGAAAAAAACCATTGTCATCAAGTCAATTTTGACTCAGCCCTGGTGGTGCACTGGTTTAAGTACTGGGATGCCAACCAAAAGGTTGGCAGTTTGAACCCACCAGCAGCTCCGGGGGAGAAAGATGTGGCAATCTGCTTCCAAAAAGATTACAGCCTTGAAAACACTATGGGGCAGTTCTACTCTGTCCTATAGGGTCTCTTTGAGTCCCTAAAGCAAACACGTAGAAGGTTTTTATGATCAGAAATTTGGAACACGAAACAGAAAAAAGAAGAAAGTAGTAAAATAATCTTTGTTGTTCTAGAACTTCCAATATTCCCTTAAGTAGGAACGGTGCTCCATAGGGTTTTCGATGGCTGAGTTTTCAGAAGTAGATTGCCAGGCCTTTCTTCTGAGGTGCCTCTGGGTGGGTTCCTACCACCCACCTTTTGGTTAGTAGCTCAGGGCCTAACCGTTTACACCAACCATTCAACCATAGCCTCTATTAATTATAATGAAATAAAATAAGATTATTTTTATAGAAAGGACCAAGTAAATGGTTACCCTGAGAGAGGTTAAAAACAGCAGCACTGATGGCAGCCTTCCTGTGTTCTCCTGAATTTTGGCCATAAGTATCAGAGTAGAACTGTGCTCCATAGAATTTTCAAGGGTGACTTTTGGAAGTAGATCACCAGGCCTTTCTTCGTACTCTGTCTTGGTCTGGAAGCTCTGCTGAAACCTGTTTAGCATCATAGCTACACACAAGCCTCCACTGACAGATGGGTGGTGGCTGCTCATGAGATGCATTAGCCAGGAATTGAACCCTGGTCTCTGGCATGGAAGGTGAGCATTCTGCAATTGAGCCACCACTGCCCCCTTGCCTAAAGTTGAATCAAGAGTTACGTTTCTTACAATGTGTTTTTCCTCACTTTCTAAAATTCTGTGATAGAGAGAAAAAGTGATTTCCTTCTGTTTTCCTGACGTTGACTTTCCTTTTTCCCGGCATTCTCACTATGATGGTTCTCATGCTGCGGTCAGTGTGCAGCCTCCCCTACATGGTTCTGAGTTAACACTAGTTTTATTCTGAGAAACCTCTATGCTGACAAAGGTATAAACTTCAAAAATCTGAGACAGGGACCTATCTTTAGCATTTACATAGGCGAAGACTATTAAATATTTAATTTTTGGTTAGTACATGTGTATTATTTTTCTGTTGCTACTGTAACCATTGCCACAAACTCAGTACCTTAAAACAACACATATTGTGTATTCTACAGTTCCAGGGCTTGGAAGTCTGAAATGGGTTTCACTGGGTTAAAATCAAGGGGCTGCCAGGGCTATGGTTCCTTTCTGGAGGCTGTAGGGAAGAATCTGTTCCCTTGCCTTTTCCAGCTTCTCCTCATTCCTTGGCTCATGGCCCCTCCTCTGTCTTTAAAATCAGCAACATTTCATCTCTCTGTTCATTCTTCCATAATCATGTCTCTCTCTGATCCACACCAGGAAGGGTTATACACTTTTAAGAGTCTGGTGCAAATGGTTAGCATGCTTGGCTGCTAACAAAAAGATTGGTGGTTGGAGTCCACCCAGAGATGCCTCAGAAGAAAGGCCTGGTGATTTACTTCTGAAAAATCAGCCATTGAAAACCCTATGGAACACAGTTCTACTCTGACACACATAGGGTTGTTATGAATCTGAACTGATGGCAACTGGTGTTTTGGTGATTACACTGGGCCCACCTGGGTAATTTGAGACAATCTCAAGATTCTTAACCACATCTGCAAAGTCCCTCTTGTTATGTAAGGTGACATATTCACAGGTTCTGGGGATTCACTGCATTTGAATGTTTTACTTCCATCCCCAAAAGTTCATACATTCAAATTGCCTCTTCACCCGACTGTAATTCATGTTAATTTTCTCACTGGGGATTAGAATGTGGACATCTTTACCAAACCCATTGCCTTCAAGTCAATTCCAACTCAGAGTGTCCCTATAGGACAGAGCAGGACTGCCCCATAGGGTTTCCACGGCTGTAAACTTTACACAACCACATCTTTCTCCTGCAGAGCAGTGGGCGGGTTCGAACCACCGACCTTTTCGTTAGAAGGTGAGTGCTTAACCACCGCACCACAAGGGCTCCTGTGGATACCTTTAAAAAAAAGAGAAAACTCATTGCCGTCAAGACAATTCTGACTCATAGCGACACTACAGGACAGAGGAGAACTGCCCCACAGGGTTTCCAAGGAGCAGCTGGTGGATTCAAACTGCTGACCTTTTGGTTAGCAGCCAAGTTCTTAACCAGGGCACCACAAGGGCTCCGTAGACATCTTTGGGTGCTATTTTTCTCCCAGCCACAACCTGTTAAACAGAATAGTCACATGACAAACATTTTTTTTTCTTTTTTTTACTTTCCATCTAACCCTAAAACTTCCAACCATGTATTTAGCCTTGCTAAGTAGACTTCCTGGGTGGTACAAATGGTTAAACACTAAACTACTAGTCCAAAGGCTGGCAGTTCAAACACACTCAGTGGTGCCTTGCAAGAAAGCCCTGGTGATCTGCTTCTGAAAGGTCACAACTTTGAAAACTCTGTGGAGCAGTTCTGCTCTGCACAGCCGGGTCACCATGAGTTGGAACTGATTGGACAGCAACCAACAACAACAACGACATCCTCACTTCTCTCGGGAAATCCAAAGAGATTGCAGCCTAGGTTCTGAATTCCCTCACAGCAAACTTCAGGGATGGCTGCAAATCAGAAACTCCATTTAGAAAGAAAGCTAGGAAAGACGTTAGGGAGAATTTCCCATCTGTTCAGGTAAAGCCACAATTTCAGACCATAAACACCTCATTTCCTGAAATTCTTTCATTCTATTTCTAGAAATCAACTGTAATTTCTCTACCCTGAGCAAAGATACCTTTTCAAGAGACTGTGAATGACAGGGGAGTTCTCATCTTTCATACATTTGTGTATGACCTGCAGGATCGGTGTGTAGAAAGAAACAGTAATTACAAAGAAATACTCTCTAGACAGAATAGGCCTAAATATCAAACAAGGGTGCAAATTGCGCCCCGAAAACAAAAGGAACGATCCACCCCTCTCAAACACACACACAACAAACGATCCTTCTCCTCCTCCCCTCAAAACAAACAAAATAAATGATCCCTGAGGGAAAAAAAGTGGTTTCCTGATAATTAAAATTTTACATGCTCTCATATTTTGCATATTTCCTTGATTACTTCAATTTTGAGCAATGAAGTACTATTGAAGCAATATATCCTAGCCGTGAAGTGTCCTTAATCAATTCTAGTTTTGCACAGAACCAATTATTTGAAAAAGACAGATTTAGTAATTATTTCTGTTGAAAATGCTATATATTATCTTAAACAAGTCTTTTAAAAATTACTTACAGAACAGAGATGCAGAATGATAAGATGTTACAGTAGTCAGCAAATATATCCACAAGATGGATTTTTAAAACACTGTCCTTGCTTTCTTTAAAAGTTACACGCTTGGGGGACACCGAGCTTCTATTAAGGGTTATGGTATAATTTGGGAAAGGTGATGATGGGACAACGTGATGAACATAATTAATGTCACTGAATTGTACACGTGAAGATCGTTAAAATGACAAATGTTTTGTTACCTATATATTTACCACAGCGAACACTTAGAAAAAAAAACTTACTTGTGGTTTGATCTAAAACATTGTGTCAACATCATGTTAGGCGCTGTTGAGTTGGTTTCTACTCACAACGACCCTGTGTATAATAGAACGAAATGTTGCCCAGTCCTGCACCATCCTCATGATCGTTGTTATGCTTGAGCCTATTTTTGCAGCCACTGTGTCAATCCATCTCATTGAGGGTCTTCCTCTTTTTTGCTGACCCTCTACTTTACCAAGCATGATGTCCTTCTCCAGGGACTGATCCCTCCTGGTAACACATCCACTGTACGTGAGACGAAGTCTCACCATCCTTGCTCCTAAGGAGCGTTCTGGCTGTACTTCTTCCAAGGCAGATTTGTTCATTCTTCTAGCAGTCCATGTGTATTCAATATTCTTTACCAATACATAATTCAAAGGTGTCAATTCTTCTTCGGTCTTCGTTATTCATTGTCTGTCTTTCCCGTGCATATGAGGTGATTGAAAATACCACAGCTTAGGTAAGGCACATCTTAGTCCTCAAAGTAACATCTTTGTTTTTTAACACTTTAAAGAGGTCTTTTGCAGCAGATTTTCCCCCAGTAATACGTTGTTTGATTTCTTGACTGCTGCTTCTAGGGGTATTGATTGTGGACTTTTTTGGTTTTGTCAGCTCATACGTGGCTTAAAACACGCTACTTTCCAGACTATTCAGGTAATATTGTGCTTTTGGAATGTCATTCTTTGGAAAATAGATTGCCTCAAGTTGTGACAAAGTACAAGGTCCAAGATGCTCATAAAGATTGTTTTATTAACACTGAGAGTGGAAAAATGTTTCTAAATATATTTTATATAAAAATACTGAAATATGAATTAATACATAGACTATTATAAGGGACATTTGAATATCTTACCTCCATCCCCAAAAGCCCATAAATTAAAAATTTCCCCTCTCCAATTTTAATTGGTTTCATTTTCTCTTTGGAAACATAGGGAGTGGCCTGATAGTTGGTGTGTTCTTAGAGTTAGGCCTTTTTGACACTTCAGCCTCAGAATTTATTTTTGTGGATTATGAGGTGAGCATTGAACTAATTTACTTTTTTCAAATGAATGCTCCATAACCATTGCCATTGAGTCGATTCCAACTTATAGCGACCCTGTATGACAGAGGAGAACTGCCCCATAGGGTTTCCAAGGCTGTAATCTTTAGGGAAGCGGCCTGCCACGTGTGTCTCCCGCAGAGCAGCTGGTGGGTTCTAAGAGCCGAACTTTTGGTTAGCAACTGAGCACTTTAACCACGGTGCCACCAGAGCTCCTTTGTAAAGATTACAGCCTTGGAAATCCTATGGGGCAGTTTTCTGTCCTATAGGGTCGTTATGAGTTAGAATCACTCAAAGGCAGTGGCTTTTTTTGTTCTTTGTTTTGTTTTTAATCTTTATGGGAGAGATGGACACGTCTTTTCTCGCACAGAGTGGCTGGTGAGTTCGAACTGCCCTTAGGTTAGTAGCAGAGTGCTTAACCACTGTACAACCAGGGCTTCTTCAAAGAATGCCAGTTGTCCCAAAACAAAGTATTGAACTTTATTTCTGTGTCTGCATATGTGTATGTATTCTAAATGCCTTTGTTTTCATGTTAAACTCCAATTGTTGTTGTTGTGTGCCATTGAGTGGATTCCAACTTACAGTGACCCCATGTGACAGAGTAGAATTGCCTCATAGGGTTTCCTAGGCTGTAATTTTCACAGAAGCAGATCGCCACTGGTGGGTTTAAACCGCTGACCTTTTGGTTCGCAGCCGAGCTGAGTGCTTAACCATTGCGCCCCTAAGGCTCCTGTAAATTCCAATAAATGTGTCTAATTTCTCTGTCTTACATTCACATATATACAAGAGTATTTCTCCGTCAAGGCTGGTTTAAGAAAGCCTTTATAAATTCAAGGACAATCTCCAGATGCCTTTACCCATTGCCATTGAGACGATCCTGAATCATGGTGACCCCACATTTTAGAGTAGAGCTGCACTCCATAAGGTTTTCTATGGCTGTGATCTTATGGAAGTAGATCACCAGACCTTTCTTCCATGGTGCCAATGGGTGGATTCAAACCACCAACCTTTCAGTCAGTAGCCAAGCTCAAATGGTTTGCGCCACCCAAGAAAACCCTAGGGAGCTCAGTTCTATTCTGTAACACACAGGGCGACCATGAGTCAGAACTGAGTTGACAGCAACAGGCTTCTAGGTGTCTACAGCCTGATGAAAAATGAAGAAATAATTCTTATGCTTCTTGTTTGGAGCCCTGGTAAGAGCTACAGCTGCTAACCTAAACATTGGCAACTCGAATCCATCAGCCACTCCTTGGAAATCCTATGAGGCAGATCTCTCTATCATACAGGGTCGCTATGAGTTGGAATCAACTCATTGGCAATCAGTTTGGTTTGGTTTTTATAGCCTGATGAAATAATACTTATGCTCCTTGTTTACCATCACCAAGGACCAGAACAACAGCATGAAGATTTGCTCCGCTTTCAAGAGGCTGACGCGTGGATTTGGACATGGAGTTTCCACACCTTCTTTAAAGGTTTGAAATCCTTCCCAGGTTTTGTTAACGTTTTCCCATGCTAGATAATTCTCCACCTTTTTTGCCCCCCAACATACCTTATGTTGTTGTGTTGTTGTCACCTGCCATCGAGTTGGCCTCCAACCCATGACGACCCCATGCACAACGGAAACGCTGCCCAGTCCTACACCATCCCCATGATCGGCTGCAGATCAGACTGTCGTGATCCATAGGGTATTCATGGGCTGATCTTCAGAAGTAAATTGCCAGGCCTTTCTTCCTAGTCCATCTTAGTCTGGAAGCTCCTCTGAAACCTGTTCACTCGTAGCACTGAGCAAGCCTCCAGTGACAGACAGGTGGTGGCTGCACATAAGGTGCATTGGCTGGGACTCGAACCTAGGTCTCCTGAATGAAAAGGTGAGAATTCTACTATTGATCCACCACTGCCTCCAATACCTGAGGAATGGGACAAGCTCTTTCTCCTCTCTAGTACCACCTCAGGGTAAATACAAACCCCACACGTAGATTTCTACCTCACTTCAATTGGCGATAGAGCTCTCTCTTCCTTCTTTCTGATCTCTTTTACCATATTGTGTGACAATTGATTTTTTCTCCGCAAGAGCATAATAGAAAACTAACAGGGAAAGAGGGAATGCAGGGAGGTCAAGAAGAAAAGCAAAAGTGAAACAAGATGAAAACTGGGGAAAAATTTAGGACCAAAAAACCAAAACCAAACCGGTTGCCATCAAGTGGATTCCAACTCATGGCGGCCTCATGCATGTTAGAGTAGAGTAGAACTGTACTCCACAGAATTTTCAAGGCTGTGACCTTTTGGAAGCAGACTGCCAGGTCTTTCTTCCAAGCTGTCTCTGGGTGTGTCTGAACTGCCGATCTTTCCATTAGTAGTCGAGCACTTAAACATTTGCACCACCTAGGGTCTCCTAAAATCTGGAACAGAGGAATTAATATTAATAACTTTGTGATGGAATGGGATGACAATTGAAGGCCTGAGTTTCTTTCTGCTTTGTTTAAACATTTACACTTTTATCCTAAATGTTTCATTACATCATATTCCCTTATGCTTTTAGGAAATGGAAGTAGTTCCAGAGAAAGGTGGTGCTATAGTTCTGCAGAAATCCCTAGGTGGTGCAAACAGTGAACATGCTCAGTTGCTAACCAAAGGCTGAAGGTTCAAGTCCACCCAGAGGCACCACAGAAGAAAGGCCTGATAATCTATTTCTCAAAAATCAGCCTTTGAAAATACTATGAAGCCCCTGAAATTGTAGCCCAGAGATAATCTCTAAACCTTAAACTAAAAATATCCCTTGAAGTCTTTTTAAAACCAAACAGTAGTTTAGCTTACCTAGTAAAGAATGTCTGCCTTGAACATTGTGCTCTTTAAGACCTGCCTTGGAAACCCTGGTGGTGTAGTGGTTAAGCGCTACGGCTGCTAACTAAAATGTTGGCAGTTTGAATCCACCAGGTGCTCACTGGAAACTGTACAGAGCAGTTCTACTATGTCCTATAAGGTAGCTATGAGTCAGAATCGACTCGACAGCAATGGGTTTTTGTTTTTTATATGGGATCAGGAGCCCTGGTGGCACAGTGGTTAAGAGCTCAGCTGCTAACAAAAAGGTCAGCAGTTCAAATCCACCAGCCACTCCTTGGAAACCCTATAAGGCAGTTCTACTCCGTCCTATAAGTTTGCTATGAATTGGAGTCAACTCAATGGCAATGGGTTTGGTTTGGTTTTTGGTGTATGGGATCAAATTTACAATAGCAACTAGAAAGGTTAGATAGGAAACTTAGAGATCAGTGAGTTTATGTTAATGGAGGAACAACTCAGAAAAGGAGGGTGAAAATGGTTACATGACTCAAAGAATGTAATCAATGTCACTAAATTGTACATGTAGAAACTGTTGAATTGGTGTGTCTTTTGGCAGTGTGTATTCTCAACAACAACAAAATAAATAAAATTAAAAGAAAAAGAAAACCCTCTGGAATGCAGTTCTACTGTGACACACATAAGGTTGCCATGAGTTGGAGTCAGCTCAACAGCAACTAGTTTTATAGATTGAAGATTGAATTTAGAGCCCCAGTTCCCTTTTATGATTTCCTCTGAAAGAATAATCTTTTCACATTTTCCATGTTTATGGCAGGAAATAGCTAATTCATTTGGCCTACTCATGGATGTCACATCCCAGTTGTCTATGAGAAGTCATAAACCCTTTGCAGTGTCACAGTATCTCCAGGTCGTGCAGTTGGCGTCATATGAAGCTGCCCTTAAGCACTCCATAGAGGGGACACAGAGGGAAGAGACAAAGCTTATAGGTAAACTCACTCATCATCAATATCCAGGCAATTGTTGTTGTTGTTAGGTGTTGTTGAGTCGGTTCTGACTCATAGCAACCCTATGTACAACAGAATGAAACACTGCCCAGTCCTGCTCCATCCTCACAATCATTGTTATGCTTGAGCCCATTGTTGCAGCCACTGTGTCACTCCATCTCATTGAGGGTCTTCCTCTTTTTTGCTGACCCTCTACCAGGCATGATGTCCTTCTCCAGGGACTGGTTCTCCTGATAACATGTCCAAAGTAGTCTCGGCATCCTGGCTTCTAAGGCGCATTCTGGGTGTACTTCTTCCAAGACAGATTTGTTCTTTCTTCTGGCAGTCCCTGGTATATTCAATATTCTTCACCAACACCATAATTCAAAGGCGCCAGTCCTTCTTTGGTCTTCCTTATTTATTGTTCAGCGTTCCAATGCATATGAGGTAACTGAAAACATCATGGCTTGAGTCAGGTGCACCTTAGCCCTCAAGGTGACATCTTTGTTTTTAACACTTTAAAGAGATCTTTTGCAGCAAATCTGCCCAATGTAATGCATAGTTTGAATTCTTGACTGCTACTTCCCTGAGTGTTGATTGTGGATCCAAGTAGTGTTATAGGAACTGCTACTTGGATAGACCTCAAGGACCACTGTGGCATGAAAAGGCTTTCTCTGTTCTCACACAGGCAAGAGTAGTGGATGATCTAGAGACAAAATATTGTTTCTCTTTAGATGGTGCAAATGGTTTGCGCTTAACTAGCAACCAAAAAGTTGGCAGTTTGAATTACCCAGAGATGCTGCAGAAGAAAGTCCTGGAGATCTGCTTCCTAAGGTCACAGCCTTGAAAATCCTATGGAGCACAGTTCTACTCTGTAACACATGGGGTTGCAATGAGTTGGAACTGATTCTACAGCAAAGAAAAGAACAATAACTGATAAACTAAGGTCTGCAGGTGGCATAAATGGTTCGACTTGACTGCTAATCTAAAAGTCTTGGTGATCTGCTTCTGTAAACACTACAGCTAAGAAAACCCTATGGAGCATAGTTCTACTCTGCATGCATGGGGTTGCCATGAGTCAGAATCGACTCAATGGCGTTTGGTTTTTTTGTTTGTTTGTTTAGAATCATAAGCTAGTGTTCAATGCGACTTGAAAGTTCACTTGGCCAAACCATCAATCTAGCACTTAGATCTAATTTATTTTCAGAGTGAATCTCCGATGACTGTGTATATTGCCACTTTTAGTCTAAATAAACTCATTGACGTTGAGTTGGTTCCAACTCACAGTGACCCTATAGGACAGAGTAGAACTGCCCCATAGGGTTTCCAAGACCGTAATGTTTCTGGAAGCAGACTGCCACATCTTTCTCTCATGGAGTGACTGGTGGATTTGAACTGCCGACCTTTCGGTTAGCAGCTGAGCACTTAACCACTGTGCCACCAGGTACTTACTTGTTATGTACAACTCATTCTGAAGGCTACACTGAAGGGTAAAGTAGTCTCCAGTCTCACACTTAGAGTTTACCTGGTTTACATAAGAAGAAAAACATAAACAGGACTTTGAAATGTGTCTGACATCTAGAAGTATTTAGTAATATTTGTTGAATAAGTGAATGAATGATGAAGCATATGAACAAAAAAAATGATGAGCTATCATTAATTATGAGGTCCCTGGGTGGCACAATTGGTTAATGTGCTTTCTCAGATGTTTTCTAAGTGAACTTTGCCTTACCAGGAATGAATGTGCGTTTCACATTCTAGGAAGAACAAGGCAGATTGCTTCCCATTCAACTAAACGACAGCAAAAGCGAGGTAGTGTTGCTGACTAAATCTTGTGTTGTAAGCACAGGCATGTTTCCAATTCACTGCAAAAAAGAGAAACCCAAATACAGTTTTTCTCATTCTGGTAGAATGAGTCAAAAGGATTAACTTATTGTGTTTGAAAATCTGTTTTACATGCACAAGTATGTTGCCGATACATTCTACACCTGAGTAACGAGTTTATTTTTCTCCCATTCGAGTATGTGAAGCCATGCAGGGTTTAGCGTTTTCAGTAAGCACTCGGTGCTGCCCAGCTAAGAATGTGCCTTAAAGGTAGTATTTCGAACGGAGAAAACAATGCGAGTTTCTGCCGTTCAACTATACGCCAGCAAGAGAAATGTCGTTTTGCTAAGGAAACAGTATGTTAGCAGAACATGCATGTTTCCAATTCACTGCAAGAAAGAGAAACCCAAATACACTTTCTCTCATTCTGGTGGAATAAGTCAGAAGGATTAATTTACTGTATTTGAAAATCCCTTTGTGCTACATGCACAAGAATGTTGCCTATACATTCTACACCAGAGTAAAGAGTTTAACTTTTCTCCCATTTGAGTACCTGAAGCCATGCAGGGTTTAGGTATTTTCAGTAGTCACTCTGTGCTGCCACACCAAGAATGTGCCTTACAGAAGTACTTCGAAAGGAGAAAATAATGGGAGTTTCTGATGTTCAACTGTACAGCAGCAGCAGAGATGTTATTTTCATAAGGAAACACTACGCTAGCAGAACTTACATGTTCCTAATTCAGTGCATGAAAGAAAACCAAAATATGGTGTTCCATTTAAGTCAGTTAACTTAATCAATTAAGATATCTGTTTTGATAAAACACTGTTCCCACAGGATTGACAAACTTTCTCATACATTCTCTGAATGGGAGAAGAATGTCCAGCTTCTCCCTTTCAAGTACTTGAATCCCCCGGGTTTTCAGATGTTTTCTAAGGGAAATTTGTGTTACCGGGAATGAATGTGCATCTCACATTCTAGGAAGAGCAAGTCAGATTGTTTCTCGTTCAGCTAAAGGACGGCAAAAGCGAAGTGGTTTTGCTGAATAAACTTGTGTTGTAAGCATGGGCGTGTTTCCAATTCACTGCAAGAAAGATAAAACCAAATACACTTTCTCTCATTCTGGTGGAATAAGTCAGATGGATTTACTCACTGTGTTTGAAAATCCCTCTGTGCTACATGCACAAGAATGCTGCCTATACATTCTCTACCTGAGTAAACAGTTTAATTTTTCTCCCTTTCGAGTACATGAAGCCATGCGGGGTTTAGGTGTTTTCGGTAGGCACTCTGTGCTGCCCAGCCTGGAATGTTCCTTACAGGCAGTATTTCTAAAGGAGAAAACAATGCGAGTTTCTACCTTTCAACTATACGGAAGCAACAGAGACGTCATATTGCTAAGGAAACATTGTGTTAGCAGAATGGGCATGTTTCCAATTCACTGCAAGAAAGAGAAACCCAAATATAGTTTCTCTCATTCTGGTGGAATAAGTCAGAAGAATTAACTTACTATGTTTGAAAATCCCTCTGTGATACGTGCACAAGAACGTTGCCTATAAATTCTCCATCTGGGTAAAGAGTTTAACTTTTAACCCATTAGAGTACGTGAAACCATACGGGGTTTAGGTGTGTTCAGTAAGCACTCTGTTCTGCCCAGCTGAAAATGTACCTTACAGACAGTATTTCCTAAGAAGAAAACAATGTTCCCTTTTCAGCTCTAGTCCCCCTCTCCTGCTGTCCTTGTTGTGATATTTCAATATAGAAGAATTAAAAGATGTCATAGAACTGACACAGATAGAAAAAGACAGAATAGATACTGAAGGGTGATATCTCGCCTCTTGATGTCCTCATGTAAGTGGAAAAGAGGTATCCGGCCTGCTCACCCAGTACCTTGAAACTCTCGACATCAGGGGCTCTCCTCTGCCAAGCTTTTCCCTGGGTGTGCTGAATTCCTGTGGTCACTGCCAGAAGTGGCTGCTAAGTCTCATAGGCCCACAAGAAGGGCCCTGGGGGATCAGCCAGGCTGGCCAGTTCTTTGCTATTGGCTCAATCATTTGTGACCAGGCCCTGTTAGAAGCTCTGCCCAGTGCTTCCGGAGGGTGTCTCCATGGTGATGGTCAAGAAACCTTAGCCCCTCCCTACCCAACACTCACCTGGCCTACCTGCTCTGCTGACCCTCACTTGGACTTCTGAGTGGATCAGGAATAACATCCTCCATGGGCCACACGGAATCATCTGGGAGTTTAAGCATTGGAGCCATTGCCTGGGGCAGAAGACAGCCAAGATCAGCCTGAGTCTCCATATCTAGAGACCTGTGGCACTGCTGACAGTGCTACCGTGGTTACCTCCATAACTCGAAATGGGGCAGAGGCCAAATCAGAGTGATGGGAGGGGAAATGTAGCTGGAGTGTACACGTTCAAGGGAGCACAGGCAGAATCCGAGGAGGGTGCCAGGGATCCTAGAGCCCCATAGCCAGCCAGAGTGGGACTCAAAGCTCGCTCCTGCACACAGGACGCTGGTCGTCCCTACGCCGACATCAACACTCCTCAGGCCTCCAGGGGCGCAGGATTTCTGGCCCCGGCTTCCAGGAACTCACACATATGCAGTGTGGCACAGGAGGCTGTGGAGAAGCCATTGGCCACAAAAATGCAAAAGGGTGTTTCACTTGACTTTGCTGGCTCTTCCCCTGGCTGAGCGTCACACTGTGGGTCCTAGTTGGATTCATCTAGGCATTCATCTATGCAGGAAGAGTTTAGAGGTGGGTGCCAGGAGCATGCTGAGAAGATGAAATGGTGATGGCCAGATTGACTGTGATCTCCGGTCAGAGCAGAGGCCTTTCGTGGGTATGTGTGAAGGTTTTCGGCCCCTTCCACTTGAACGGGTTTCTGGATACAAATACCAGCTGAATGAGCAGTGGCTGGAGGGCCTCCAGTCTGCACACAAACTCCAGCTGGCCAGGGACTGTCCCTGATGGGAGTTTCCCCATCAAGCTCCAGAGCCTGAAGCCCATTCAGATGGCCTACCCACTAGTTTATGCCCAAGGGAAACCAACACTGCCAGAGGTGTTCCCCCTTTCAGCTCTAGGCCCCCTCTCCTGCTGTCCTTTTTGTGATATTTCAATGGAGGACAATTAAGAGATGTCATAGAACTGACACAGAGATAGAGAGAGAGAATAGATGCCGAGTGGGGATACCTTGCCTCCTGATATCCTCATGTAAGTGGAAAAGAGGTATCCAGCCTGCTTACCCAGTGCCTTGAAACTCTTGACATCATGGGCTTTCCTCTGCCAAGCTTTTCCCTGAGTGCGCTGAACTCCTGTGGCCACTGCCAGAAGTGGCTGCTAAGTCTCATAGGCCCATTAGAAGGACCCTGGGGAATCAACCAGGCTGGCCAGCTCTTTGCTATTTGCTCAATCGTTGTGACTAGGCCCTGTCAGAAGCTCTGCCCCCTGCTTCCTGAGGCTGTCTCCATGCTGATGGTAAAGAAGCCTTAGCCCCTCCCCATCTACACTCACCTGGCCTACCTGGCCTGCCGACCCTCATTTAGACTTCTGAGTGGATCAGGAATAAAGTCCTCCATGGGCCACATGGAATCATCTGGGACTTTAAGCATTGGGCTATTGCCTGGGGCAGAAGACAGCCAACGTCAGCCTGAGCCTCCATAACTAGAGACCTGTGGCAATGCCAATAGTGCTACAGTGGTTACCTCCAGACCTTGATAATGGGCAGAGGCTGAATCAGAGTGATGGGAGGGGAAATGTAGCTGGAATACACACAAAGACGGGAGCCCTGGCCCAAGCCCGGGGATGGTGCCAGGGGTCCTAGAGCCCCATAGCCAGCCAGACTAGGGCTCAAGGCTCTGTCCTGCACGTGGGACACTGGTCGTCCCTATGCCCACATCAACACTCCTCAGGCCTCCAGGGGCACAGGATTTCTAGCCCTGGCTTCCAAGAGCTCACGCATATGCAGTGTGGCATGGGAAGCTGTGGAGAAGCCATCGGTCAGAAAATGTATGTAGGTGTTTCACTTGACTTTGCCAGCCCTTCCCATGGTGGGTCCTAGTTGGATGTAGCATTCATCTAGGCAGGAAGAGTTTAGGGGTGGGTACCAAGTGTGTGCTAAGAAGACAAAATGGTGAAGACCAGATTCATTGTGATTTCCAGTCAGAACAGAGGCCTCTTGTGTGTATGTGTGAATGTTTTCGGCCCCTTCCACTTGCAGGGGTTTCTGGATACAAAGTACCAGCTGAATAAGCAGTGACTGGAGGGGCTACTGTCTGCACAAAAAATCCAGCTGGCCAGGGTCCACCCCTGATGGGAGTTTCCCCAACATGTTCCAGAGCCTGAAGACCATTCAGATGGCCTACCTACTATTCTATGCCGAAGGGCAACCAATACCGCCAGAGGTGGAAGAGGCTGCACAGGTTTGGCTCACTATTATTACTCCCGACTGCTAACCCCTGCATTGTCTCATGATCTTGTTTTTCCTTCCCTTACCAGTCTCTATAAAAAAGTTTAAGATTAACTGAGGTTCCTCCTTGGAGGGTGGAAAACAAGTGATAATGATCTAGGAATGACAAACTGAACAAAACACCCATCTTGGGACAAAAAAACCAGGATGTCGCCAGATAACCCCCAAGAAAAGATTAACTCATCTGGCTCGCAACCACCTCAAGGGGGAACTAACACAAACTTCTAACACCAGTAATCCTATCCCTATAAAAGCCTTCGGCCGATCTCCAGTTGGGGAGACGGATTTTTGGAAGAATCTATCCCCCTCGGTCTCCTATATATCGATATATAATAAAACTCTTGCTGCTCACCTCACCCTGTCTCAGAATTGGCTATTGCAGCAGGCAGCTCCAATCCGTGTTATTGTGGTAACAAATTTCGTGGCCCCTATGGGGAGCTCCAGCCGCTTGAGACGCGGCGGCCCCAGGGCAGGGCCTGGGGCTGATCGACAGCTCTCCGGACAAGTGGCCGTGAGAGGTTTCATTTGCCTCCAGGGAGACTATCGGCCAGAGCCGGGTCTGCCATAGCACCACCAGTCCCCAACCGCACCAGAAGTGGTAGGTGAAATAAAGCAAGACCTGCATGGGAAGGATTCCAAGGTGAGTCCACAACTCCTCTCCCTGTTGCACTCAGGGCCAGGGCAGATAGGGCAGGCCCATGGGTTCTGGAGCAGGACTTGAGCCCTTGGTTTCTGGGGCGAGAGGTGCTTCAGACGACCGACCCCATGAGTAGGCTCAGAAGAAGGGACTTCTGGTGACTCTAGAGTCTTGCTTATATGCTGTGTGAACGCTCCTGGGATTGTCTGGGAGGTTGAGGCTTATTCACCTCTGTCACCTGAAAAGGTTGTCTGAGAGGTTGAGGCTACCAAGATTATCTCTGTCATTTCTTTCAGGATTTTCGTCTGTTCGTAGTGTGTAGCATGCAAATTCCTCGGGGATTGTCTGGGAAGTTGAGGCTGCCAAGATCACCTCTGTAGCCCAGTGGGGGTTATCTGAAAGGTTGAGGCTGCCGAAATCACCTTCATTGTCTCACTGGAATCACGTCTTGTGTTTGTTTACTATCATTTCTGTGTACTTGTCCCTGTGAAGCCCCAGTGTTCTTGTGTCACCGTCACGTTAACCCTTACCTGTATGAAACCTGTCAGCAGATTCATGAATATTTTTGGTTCCAGTTTTTTTTTAGTTCTGAGAAAAACGTTTCCAAGGAGGTTGGGGGCCCAGAATAGGAAGTAACCTAAGCTAAATATTATATGAAATGTGTTTTATTAAAGGAAAAAAGAATATTTTTTCTTAAAGTAAAAGTAACAGTTCCAGAATAGTAAAAAAGAAAGAAATTAGTTACCGTTTGGCTTTCAAAATGCCTAGGTCAACTTAAACATATATAAATGTCTTCCATGAGTCAAAAGAGTGAGGGCAGGGCAAGATCAGTCCTCCTCAGCCCGGAGCCCCCAGTCTCCAAGGTCGTTTAGCTCTAGGGAAGCTTTTGAAAGCCCCTTTCCAACAAGGTGGAAACCCTTTTAAGACAAAAGATTATAAAAATTGCTGCTTTACTATAGTTATCAGAAATTGGGTGGCTCCCAGTCATAAAAGAACTGTAAACAAGTTCTCTCTATTATAGAGGAACTCTAAGAAGTAAAAAAAGAAAAGAAAAAGAAATCACAATGAGACACACCCTAAATGGCCTGGAAAAATGTTTCCAGCAGTAGCCAGAGACTAAAGGTTATATCCGTATCAATGAATTGGTCAATTGAACAGAGACTTTGCGATTTCCAAACCCAGTTAACAAAATCTTTAAGGGCTAAAATTAGGTTGGAAAAAATATGAGAAATAGTAAAAGTTAAATGAAAATTAGAATATTTAAACAGACTATCTTTCAACAACAGTTATGTTTTATTATATACAGGCTTAAAATAATTCCCAAGACATTTGATGTAACTTATTGATATTAAATTGAGATAATAGATATTTGTCATAATGTAAGCTTATACACTTTGGCTTCTTATGCCACAAGAAGAAGAAAGTATATATATATTTAAGTCTGCTAATGAGTGTTTTCATTTTTGCCATTTTAAAAGAACGCACTATAGGAGGTATGCAAAAAAACAACTTTTAAGAGTTTTATTGAAAAAGAAATTTATTTGATATGGTCAAAAGTTTTATCTGTCTGACTAAAGTTTAATGGTTTAATTTATAATTTATGAGATTTTTATGAGTTTTAATGTTAAATAGCATATAAAACAAAGAATTGTGTTTCTTGCTGTTAAAATAACAAAATTTTCTTTCATTTGTGAGGTAAAGGGTTAATTTAGTCTTTGTCATCTGCCTTGAAGACAAAGATCTGGTTTCTCGTTAGAATAAGATTCCTGAGTCGAAAACGAAGCCATGTGGCTTCAGAGGGAAAAAAAAGCTAAGGTTTTTTCACCTTTAAGATTTTTGGTTAAATAAGTATTGTTTCACAGTGACCTATAATCAACTCTGACAACTCTGAAACTTCATGGAAAGCCACAAAAAAAATTTTCATAAAAGGAAAGTGCTAAAAATGTTTATTTAACATGTTATACGGAAAGTGTCAAAATCAAGAGATATGCCTGATTCTCGTTGGGTTAAAATTTATGTTAGTATTTCCTCTTATGTTTTTGCCTGCAAATACATAATATTATGTTATAATTTTATTGTTATCTCTTTATTGTTAACTTGGTCATAAATTTATTTTTGAATCTAGCATTATCAAAGCCAATAGGTTAACTGAAGAATTCACATCATTTACCTATGAAGATTTTTTTGTTACTACTCAGGTATTTAGAGACTTAGTATATTCTTAATATATCCTGACTGTACAGTATTTTGTCTCAAGATTACTATGTATTATATTGAAAACTCTTTAAAAATATGGTTAGTAGTTATATTTAGAAATTTTTTATCTGAAGTTTTTTTAACTGGTTTTATTTGACCTTTACATTGTGCTTGTAATTAACTTCTATCAGGTCTTTCACTATTAAGAGTATTATTTTTATACGTTAATCATGGCCATATTAAGTTTTGTCATCTACACATAAGTTTTTACTTCACTGATTTGCTGAAAACATTTGACCAAACTATCTCAACAAAAAGACAAACTATATTGGATTTACGAAAAGGACTATGACTAGACTCAATCAAGATTTCCATAACATCTTATGTAGAAGCTGATGAGTTCACACTCTGCTACTGATCCAGAATCATGCAGAACAGAAATTAACTACATAAGACTGCGTAAACAAAAAGAAACTATGGGTTTTATGTAGGAATATTGCTGATGTTTTAAGGTCCTACTTTCTGAATATAAGAAGCCATTTTCCTTTCTCCTAAATTATCTAACTAATAGATTTAGATATTGTAACTCTTGAATTAGAAGTTCTGTTGGTAGACTTCCGGGCAACATGGCACTCTAGGCAGAAGCACCACACTGTCCCTCCACAGCAAAGATCTGAAAAACTAAGCCAAACAGAGAAAACAGCAATCCTGCAACCCTAAGCATCAAATAAAGAGATAAAGAATTCAGCCAAGCACCAAATGGAATAAGAAACTGACAGAGAACAGAGAGTGAGGACAGATATATGCAGAGGTTACCTATCAGCTAACGCAGCACAGATCTGCCATCTTGGACCCCTATCAGAGACCAGCAAACAGGGAGTACGAGAAAGCAGCTTCATGGAGCTTCCAGCAGAGGACAGAACAACCGGTAACCAGCAATATATCCTTTCCCACCTCCCACCCTTCTTCACCCCCACTCAGCTTCCTCTGCTTCCCACGGCAACAGTCTCTTGGCTACTTGCAGTCCACTCGCCCACACTGGCCGACTCCCTGAGTGCCATTTATTGGCTGCTGGTGTTGCTTTTTTCCACTTCTTTTGATTTCTTTCTTACCTCTCACGACCTCCCCCTTCTTTCTGTCAAATACTTGGCTCTGTGCACCATCTTTGCTTCTTCCTGAAAGGCTGTGAAACTCTGCTCAAATGTGAAACTGCTTCCCAGTCTGTGCTGCCACGCTGGTGGGATCCCAGGGCTTTTTTGGGTTTGTTTTGAATTGTTTATTTGTTTTCTTTTTCTTTTCTCGAATTGGGAGCCTGTTTTAGCTAAGCAGTACTGTGTGGCTTGGGACCTACCACCTCAGTTTGTGCAAATGCACAAAGGGATCCCTGAGAGCATTTTTTTGTGTGGTTTTTTTTTTCTGTTTTTTTTTGGGGGGGGTTTCTTGCTCTTTATTTAATTAGTTTTTTTTTTCTTTTCCCTTTTTGTCTTTCTTCATTACTCAGTTTCTCATCTCTCTAATCCTTCCTTCTCTTCCTGTCCCCTGAATACCTGACACTGAGTGACACCTCTACACCTTCTAGCCAGGCTATACTTCAACACCTGGGAGTAACTTTCCCAGACATCATGGGAGCTTTGCTTTTCTTTTCCTTTCTAATTTTTATTTATTCATTTTTTTCTTTTCTTTTCTTTTTTTCTTCTTCTCCTTTTTGTTTTTCTCCATTTCATAGTCTCTCATCTCTACACTGCAACGGCAAGCTCCCCTAGCACTCTTTTTTGTTTGTTTGTATGTTTTTGGCTTCTGTTCCTCTCTTCTCTCCCCATACCCATCTTAACTCCGCACATCACAATCTCCCCTCTCCATCCTTCCTACCAGCACCGTGCATTTAACATCACGCCACCAAGCAGCACAGGCACACCCTAACGGAACCTGCCCTGCACTGATTACCAGCCCACCATGGTGGTAGTAGTAAATGCTACAAACAACCCATCTCAGCAACTCTTCTTCAGCTATACCTGCCCTGCTGTACCATATCTGAGTGACTGACCCTGCCAACTGGAGGAGGTGAAAAGTATCATGCCCACAGATGAGCAAACAACAAAGAACACACAGCCTGCCTGCTCAGACATAGCCAAATAAAACAAAAAAATGATGAAACAAACAAATCTACAATCAATAAATGAGAAAAATAACTACTGAATGTCCCAAAGACAGCAGACAATATCAAAACATTGACAAAAACAGGACAGGATGGTTCCAGTAGGTGTCCAAAATAAAACACCAGATGACTTTCCAGTAGAAGAAAAGGCACTAGAACTACTTGATAGGGAATTCAAATCTCTAATGCTCAGAATTATCCAAGAGTTGAAGCAAAAAGTAGACAAAAATGAGGAAAAAAGAGACAAATTCATGGAAAATACAGACAAAAAATGGAAGAATTCAGGAAAATAATGCAAGAACAAAATACCAAAATAAATTCACAACTAGAAATCATACAAAAACAACAATTAGAAATTCAAAAGATAAAGAACAAGATTTCAGAAATGGACGATGTCATAGAAGGGCTGAGGAGCAGATTTGAAACAGTGGAAGCCAGGATAAGTGAAATTGAAGACAAACACTTAGATACAACTCTGTTGGAGGAAAACTCAGAAAAAAGAACAAAGAAAAATGAAGAGACCCTGAGAGTTATGCGGGATACAATCAAAAGCAAAAATTTGCGAGTGATTGGAGTTCCAGAATAGGGGGAGAAAACAGAAAACACAGAGAAGATCATTGAAGCTCTGCTGATAGAAAACTTCCCCAATATCATGAAAAGCTGGCCATCCAAGAAGCTCAATGAACCTCATACAGGATAGACCCCAAAAGAAAATCACTAAGGCGTATCATAATCACACTTGTCAAAACCAAAGACAAAGAATCCTGAGAGCAGCTCAAAAAAAACAAGAAGTCAGATACAGAGGAGAAACAATAAGACTAAGCTCAGATTCTTCGGCAGAAACCATGCAGGCAAGAAGGCAATTGGATGACATATATAAAACCTTCAAAGAAAAAATTTCCAGCCAAGAATAATATAGCCTGCAAAACTCTCATTGAAATATGATAGTGAAATTAGGACATTTCCAGATAAACAGAAATTAAGGGAATATATAAAAACCAAACCAAGCTTACAAGAATTATTAAAGGGAGTCTTTTGATCTGAAAACAAACAACTACAGCTCACAGGCTGAATCTAGGATGCAGGATCGTACCAGCCAGATGCCAATCTAGGAAATGAACTCTCCAGGACTATCCAAAACCAAAAGAAATACAACAGGGAATCCGAGCAGTTAATCTGTAAATGACAACAACGTCAGAACAATAAAAGAGGGAATAAATGGTGTAGGTATAGAACCTTCTAATGGAGAGGAAGGCAAGGCGATACCAAGTAATAATAGACTGCTTCAAACTTAGAAATATAAGGGTAAATTTCATGGTAACCACAAAGAAAGTTAACAAACAACGTGCTCATAAAAATAAAAAGGAAAAACATAAAGTCTCAGTAGAAGTTCTGTTGGTAAACTTAGCAAAGTTGTAACTATCATAACCAGAGACGTGTCTAAAATTTGAGCTATGATTTTACAAAATAGAACAGTATTAGCCTGCCTGTTAGTCTCTCAAGAAACAGTTTGTGCCTTAATAGACAAACGTTGCTGTATTTATATTAATACTCAATCTGAGGTTTTACAGAATGTAGTTGCTGTCAAGGCACATGAAAAGCAGCTACTGATGCTGCATATGCATAAACAAACACCTATTATGGGGGAGGCCTGTCTATCCCAGCCAAATAACCTCTAGGCTGCATTCTAGCAAACTGGAGAAGGTATAGCTATGAGCCTATGACAAGAAAGAAAATTATAAACTTATGTAACAATGTATGGCCCCAATACCAGCTGGGGGACCAGGAACATTGGCTCCAAAATGTGTCTTTGGCTTAAGGCATGATTTTCCAGCTTGACTTTGTAGGAAAAAAATGGGACAAAGTTCCCTATATTCAAGCATTCATGTCTCTCTATCAAACTTTAAATCTTTCTAACCAGGTTCTTTTCCAGGGAAAGCCTAAGGCAAAAGTTCTTCCTGAATCCTCACTGAAGGGTCCCCTCTTAGGAGGAATAGACCCCATAACGGCTTCAGCTCCTCCCCCCATACAGGGAAGGTGCGGTAGTAGCCGACAGGTCAGGTCGAGGAGTGACAGCAGAATCCCCCATAGAAAGGGCCAAGCCTGATTCTAGTCTGACCAGCTTGGGAGAAACTGCTGAAGGAAGGGAATCAGGAAATTAGAGTCTGGCTTCATTGGGTATGGTCTCCCCGCTACACACACCAGTCAGGGTACTGTTTTTGGTGAGGGTACTGCCAGGGCTCGGGCAGGGCAATTTCCTCTGAGAGAAATTCCAGGCGAAGGAGGATCAATGTTAGTACATACTCCTTCCTCTACCTCCGACTTGTATAATTGGAAGAATCACAATCCTCCTTATTGGAGTAACCCAAATAGGATGGCCGAGTTGTTCCTTTCCATTTTCTACAGATTTCGCCTGAAAACGCATGCGCCTTGCAGGCAACACTGATGCAAGAAGAAATAATGACACTTAGTGGCATTCCTTTCCGTATTCAACAAAAGGTGAATCTAGAGGTCTGGGCATAAGAAAGGCCTGGGTGAGCCAAGTCAGCCGCACCAGTTAAAGTTACTTTAAAACCCGGAGCACCTATAATAAACCAGAGGCAATATCCCCTCAACAAGGAAGCTTTGGAAGCGATTGCACCATTGGTGCATGGATACATAAAAACTGGACTTTTAAAATTTTGCCAGTTTCCATACAACGTCCCTATCCTACCAGTGTGAAACCGAGCACAAGGGAATATCTGTCTGTTCAAGACCTAAGGAAAATCAACCAAATAGTAGAAGACATTCATCCAATTGTGCCAAACCCATATACCCTCTTGGTTACTATACCCAGTTAATGTGCTTAGTTTTCAGTACTGGACTTGAAAAATGCCTTCTTTTATATTCTTCTACACCCTGAGTCTCAGCCTCTATTTGCCATTGAATGGACTGATATCAAGACAGGGAATTGCTGTGGGAGTACTAACTCAAACCCTGGGACTAGCCAGGCGACCAGTGGCCTACTTTTCAAAACAGCTGGACAACGTGCCCCAGGGATGGCCTCCTTGTCTTTGAGCCATGGCTGAAACATGTGACCTGTTACAGGAAGCCGAGAAATTCACCCTCGGACCAAAGGTAACGGTTATCACACCACACACAGTTCTCCCTGTTTTGGAACAAAAGTAAGATTTTTGGCTCACGGCAGGAAGGATGGGAAAATATCAGGCAATCTTGTTAAACAGCCCAAACGTGGTTCCGAAGGTTGTCTCCTCCCTCAATCCAGCCACATTGCTGCCTATTTCTGAAGATGCCCCCGTACATGACTGCCTAGAGATAATTGAGGAAGTTTATTCTAGCAGACCAGATTTCTCACATGTTCCCTTGACCCAGAGATAGATATGTATACAGATGGCAGTAGCTTTCTATATGAAGGATGCCACAAGGCAGGATATGCAGTGGTGACACGAACTGAGGTCTTAGAGGGAGGTCCACTTCCTCAGGCACTTCGGCTCAAAAGGCCTATCTCATAGCCCTTGGGCAGGCCCTGAGATGAGAAGCAGAAAGACACATAACTGTGTATACTGATAATAAATATGCCCATCTTGTCCTTCACTCACACAGTGCCTTGTGGAAAGAAAAGAGACTTCTGACATCTGCCAACAAAGAAACGAAACATGTACCAGAAATCCTGGAACTCCTGAAGGCAATCAATGATCCCCTTCAGGTGGCAGTGGTATAACGCCTTGGACACCTAGAAATTTTAAAAGTCTGCTGGTTTTTGTGGACACTTACTCAGGGTGGGTAGAGGCTTTCCTTTGTCAAACTGAACGAGCCCAAGAATCAATCAAGGTGTTACTCAAAGAAATCATACCCTGTTTTGATCTTCCAATCTCAGTCCAGAGTGACAATGGGAGAGCTTTTATGACAACAGTTACCCAAGGAGTCAATAATGTTTTAGATATAAATTGGAAATTACACTCAGCCTGGAGACCACAATCGACTGGAAAGACTGAAAAGATGAACCATACTCTGAAAAAGTCCTTGGTGAAACTTTGCCAGGAGACAAGCTCCACTTAAATACAAGTTCTCCCCATTGCCCTGCTCAGAATCTGGGTAGCCTCTCGAAGTGGGCTCAATTTGAGCCTTTACAAATTAATATATGCGAGACCATTCCTGAAAAAATCCACTTTCCCTGCCTCAGTGATGACCAAGGTAGAGAAAAGAGACTGGGTCCGTTCTCTGGGAGCTGTCATAAAACTGTTAATCAGTATGCTGCTTCTCGTTTGTCTTTCCCTTCCACAGGTTCCAACCCAGAGATCGGAGATCAGGTTCTGTTGAAAACCTAGAAGAATCAACACCCGGAAGATCAACTGACCCCTCAGTGGGAGGGACCTTTTGAAGTTCTCCTGACCACTCACTCCTCTCTGAAATTAGCAGGAGTAGCCACATGGGTGCTGCCCTGCCAGAGGAAGAGAAAGAAGCAGAAAACAAAGAGCCACCATACTCCTGTACTCCAATTCAGGGCCTGAAGTACAAGTTCAAGAAGCTTACAGTACAATGGTTTTGACCTTTTTTCCCTCTTTCTATTTTTCCAGAAGACCTGGACAGAAAAGGTGCCGATGATCCTACAGGCAAAGGGGACACTGACCCTGCAAGCTGGGGACACTCTGACCCTCCCATGTGTATTCTCAACCCTAACTCCAGTAGGTCCAGTGAAGTGGGCCATACAAGGGCCTGAAAAAGCAACCTTAAGAATAGTGATTATTCTAGTTTCTTTTTGTGTTCCCTGTTTTATGAAATTAACAAAAGGAACTACAAATACGCTTAAGGCCAGAAAAATTTTTTACCCTGGTAAGTCGTGACACCCCTTTTTCAAGCCCTGAGGACGAATGTCATCCAATTCACCAAGATGAAGCCAATTTCCACTCTAACTCACCCCCAGCTTATGGCCCCTAGTTGATATCAGAAAGTTTCTCACCCCAGCTGATGCCCCTCACCAGCAGGAAGTACTCAGAAAAGAAGTGACACCTTATTTCCCAAGATTGAGAAACTTCCAATAAACGGGGGGATTAGAAGAGGCTGCATAGGTCCAGCTCACTATTAGTACACCCCATTGCTAATCCCCTCATTGTCTCATGATCTTGTTTTTCCTTCCCTTTCCAGTCTCTATAAAAAGTTTAAGATTAACCACTGTTCCTCCTTGGACAGTGGAAAAACAAGTGCTAATGATCTAGGAATGACAAACTGAACAAAACACCCATCTTGGGACAAGAAAACCAGGATGTCGCCAGATAACCCCCAAGAAAAGATTAACTCATCTGGCTCGTGACCACCTCAAGGGGGAACTAACACAAACTTCTAACACCCATAATCTTGTCCTTATAAAAGTCTTCGGCCGGTCTCCAGTTGGGGAGAGGGATTTTTGGAGGAATCTATTCCCCTCTGTCTCCTATATATCGATGTATAATAAAACTCTTGCTGCTAACCTCACCCGTGTCTCAGAATTGGCTATTGCAGAAGGTGGCTCCAATCAGCGTTATTGTGGTAACACAGGTGTTTCCCCTGTCAGCTCTAAGACCCCTCTCCTGCTGTCCTTGTGATATTTCAATGGAAGACAATTAAGAGATGTCATAGAACTGACACACAGAGAGAGCATAGATGCTGAGTGGGATACCTTGCCTCCTGATGTCCTCATGTAAGTGGAAAAGAGGTATCTGGCCTGCTCACCCAGTGCCTTGAAACTCTCGACATCAGGGGCTTCCCCTGCCAAGCTTTACCCTGGGTGCGCTGAACTCCTGTGGCCACTGCCAGAAGTGGCTGCTAAGTCTCATAGCCCCACAAGAAGGGCCCTGAGGAATCAGCCAGGCTAGCCTTCTCTTTGCTATTGGCTCAATCATTGTGACCAGGCCCTGTCAGAAGCTCTGCCCAGTGCTTCCAGAAGCTGTCTGCATGGTGATGGGAAAGAAGCCTTAGACCTTCAGCACCCGACACTCACCTGGCCTACCTGGCCTACCTGGCCAGCCACCCTCATTCAGACTTCTGAGTGGATCAGGAATCAAGTCCTCCATGGGCCACGTGGAATCATCTGGGAATTTAAGTATTGGGGCCATAGTCTGGGGCAGAAGACAGCCAGGGTCAGCCTGAGCCCCCATATCTAGAGACCTGTGGCATGGCCGAGAGTGCTACAGTGGTCACTACCAGACCTCGATAACAGGCTGAGGCCTATTCAGAGTGATGGGAAGGGAAATGTAGCTGGAATGTACACATTGATGGGAGCCCAGGCAAAGCCTGGGGAGCGGGCAGGGGTCCTACAGCCCCATAGCCAGCCAGACTGGGGTTCAAATCTTGCTCCTGCACATGGGACACTGGTCATCCTTATGCCCACATCAACACTTTTCAGGCCTCCAGGGGCACAGGATTTCTGACCCTGGCTTCCAGGAGCTCACACATACGCAGTGTGCCACCAGAAGCTGTGGAGAAGCCAACAGCCACAAAAATGCAAATGATGTTTCACTTGACCTTGCTGGCCCTTCCCCTGGCTGAGAGTCACGCTGTGGGTCCCAGTTGGCTGTAGCATTGATCTACGCAGGAAGAGTTTATGGGTGAGTGCTAGGTGCATGCTGAGAAGATGAAATGGTGAAGACCAGACTGATAGTGATCTCAGTCAGAGCAGAGGCCTCTCGCGGGTATGGGTGGATGTTTTTGCCATTTCCACTTGCAGTGGTCTCTGCATACAAAGTACCAGCTGAATGAGCATTGACTGGCGGGGCTCCCGTCTGCACCCAGATTCCAGCTGGCTAGGGTCTGCCCGTGTTGGGAGCTTCCCTATCAGGCTCATGATCCTGAAGACCATTCAGATGGCCTACCCACTAGTCTATGCCCAAGGGTAACCAATACCTCCAGAGGTGTTCCCTCTTTCAGCTCTAGGCCCCCTCTCCTGCTGTCCTTGTTGTGATATTTCAATGTGCTACCCAGCCGAGAGTGTACCTTATGCATAGTATTTCGAAAGGAGAAAACAATGCGCGTTTCTGCTGTTCAAGTATTCAGCAGCAACAGCGATGAAGTTTTGCTAAGTAAACACGACATTAGCAAAACATGCATGTTCCCAATTCACTGCATGAAAGAGAAACCAAAATACAGTTTCTCTCATTCTGGTGGAATAAGTCAGAAGATTTTACTTACTGTGTTTGAAAATCCCTCTGTGTTACATGTACAAGAATGTTGCCTATACATTCTCCGCCTGGGTGAAGACTTAAACTTTTCTCCCATTTGAGTTCATGAAGCCAAGCAGGGTTTAGGTGTTTTCAGTAGGCACTCAGGGGTGCCCAGCCGAGAATGTTCCTTACAGGCAGTATTTATAAAGCAGAAACAATGCGACTTTCTCCCATTCAAGTATATGGCAGCAACAGAGATGTAGTTTTGCTAAGTAAACACTGTTAGCAGAACTTGCATGTTCCCAATTCACTGCATGAAAGAGAAACCAAAATACAGTGTTCTCATTCAAGTTGGTTAACTTAATCAATTGATTAAGTTATCAGTTTTGATAAAACACTGTTCCCACATTATCAACAAATTTCTCGTACATTCTCTGAATGGAAAAAGAATGTCCAGCTTCTCCCTTTCAAGTACTTGAATCCACCAGGTTTTCAGATGTTTTCTAAGGGAACTTTGTGTTACCAGGAATGAATGTGCGTTTCACTTTCTAGGAAGAACAAGGCAGATTGTTTCCTGTTCAACCAAAGGACGACAAAAGCGAAATAGTTTTATTAACTAAACCTTGTGTTGCAAGAACGGGCTTGTTTCCAATCCACTGCAAGAAAGCAAAACCAGAATACAGTTTCTCTCATTCTGGTGGAATAACTCAGAAGAATAAACTTACTGTGTTTGAAAATCTGTCTGAGTTACAAGCACAAGAATGTTGCCTGTACATTCTCTAACTGGGTGAAGAGTTTAACTTTTCTCACATTTGAGTACATGAAGCCATGTGGCGTTTCGAAGTTTTCAATACACTTTCTGTGCTTCCAGGCCAAGAATTTACCTTACAGACAGTATTTCAAAAGGAGAAAACAATGCGAGTTTCTGCCATTCAAGTATTCAGCAGCAACAGAGATGTAGTTTTGCTAAGTAAACACTATGTTATCAGAATGTGCAGGTCCCAATTCACTGCATGAAAGAGAAACCAAAATACAGTGTTCTCATTCAAGATGGTTAACTTAATCAATTGATTAAGTTATCAGTTTTGATAAAACACTGTTCCCACAGGATCTACAATCTTTCCCATACCTTCTCTGCATGGGAAAAGAATGTCACATGTTTTCCCTTTCACGTACATGAAGCCCTCGGGTTTTCAAATGTTTTCATGGGAATTTTGAGTAACCAGGAATGAATATGCCTTTCACTTTCTAGGAAGGAGAAGGCAGATTGTTTCTAATTCAACTACAGGGCAACAAAAGTGATGTAGTTTTGCTGACTAAACCTTGTGTAGAAAGCACGTGCAGGTTTCGAATTCACTGCACCAGCAAGATACCGAAATACAGTTTCTCTCATTCTGGTTAAGTCAGAAGGATTAATTTACTATGTTTGAAAATCACTCTGTGTTACATGCACTAGAATGTTGCCTATACATTCTCCACTTGGGTAAAGAATTTAACTTTTCTCCCATTCAAATATGTGAAGCCATGTGGGGTTTAGATCTTTTCAAGATGCACTCTGTGCTGCCCAGGCATGAATATGTCTTACAGACAGACTCTGTGAAGTAGAAAACAATGCAAATTTCTCCCATTCAAGTATAGGATGGCAATAGAGATATAGTTTTGCTAAGTAAACACTGTGTCACCAGAAAGTGCATGTTCCCCATTCATTGCATGACAGAGAAACCAAAATGCAGTTTGTTCATTCTAGTTGAATAACTTAATCAACTAGATTAAGTTATCGGTTTTGATAAAACACACTTCCCACATGCTCAACAACTTTTCTTATACATTCTCTGAATGAAAAAGAATGTCACATTTTTCCCTTTCAAGTACATGAATCCCTCGGGTTTTCAGACGTTTTCTATGGGAACTTTTGGTAAACAGGAATGAATATGCCTTCCACATTCTAGGAAGAACAAGGCAGATTGTTCCCCATTCAATTACAGGATGGCAAAAGTGAAGTAGTTTTGCTGCCTAAACCTTGTGCTGAAGAACCTGTATGTTCCCACTTCACTGCATAAAAGAGCAACCAAAATACACTTTCTCTTAATCTGGTTGATTAAGTCAGAAGGATTAACTTTTTGTGTTTGAAAAATCCTTTGTTTTACCTGCAAGAGAATGTTGCCTATACATTCTCTAACTGGTTACAGAATTTAAAGTTTCTCCCATTCAAATATGGGAAGCTATGGGTGTTTTAGATGTTTCCATGTTGCACTCGGTATTGCCAGACCATGAATGTGCCTTGCAGGCAGAATCTATGAATAAGAAAACAATGCAAGTTTCTCCCATTCATGTATAGAATTGAAATAGCGATGTAGTTTTGCTAAGAAAACATTGTATTACCAGAAGTGCGTGTTCCCAATTCAATGCATGAAAAAGAAACCAAAACACAGTTTCTCTCATTCTAGTTGATTAAGTCAGAAGGTATTATCTGGTTTGGTGAAACACTGTTCCTACAAGATCGAGAACTTTTCTTATAGAATCTTTGAATGGGAAAAGAATGTGAAGTTTCTCCCTTTCAAGTACATGAATCCATTGGGTTGTCAGATGTTTGCAAGGGGAACTTTGGGTTACCAGGACTGAATGTGCCTTTCACATTCTGTGAAGAACAATGCAGATTGTATCCCGTTCAAGAAGAGGACAGCAAAAGCGATGTATTTTTGCTGACTAAACCTTGTGTTGAAGAATGTGCATGTTCCCAAGTCACTGCACAAAAAGAAACAAAAATACAGTTTCTTTCATACTGGTTGATTAAGTCAGAAGGATTAACTTACTGTGTTTGAAAAACCGTTTGTGTTACATGAAGAGAATGTTGTCTATACATTTCCTTAGTCGGTACAGAAGTTAAAGTTTCTCCCATTCAAATAAGTGAAGCTATGCACATTTTAGATGTTTCCAAGATGCACTCTGTGCTTCTCAGCAGTGAATGTGTCTTACAGACAGAATTTCTGAATGAGAAAACAATGTGAGTTTCTCCCATTCAAGTGCAGGACAATACGATGTAGTTTTGCTAAGAAAACATTGTTTAACCAGAAGGTGCATGTTTCCAACTCAGTGCATGAAAGAAAAAACAAAATAGAATTTCTCTCAATCTAGTTGAGTAAGTCAGAAGATATTATCTGGTTTGATGAAATATTGTTCGTACACGAATGAGAACTTTTCTTATATTATCTTTGTATAGGGAAAGAATACAAAGTTTCTCCGTCTCAAGTACGTGAATCCACCGGGTTTTCAGATGTTTGCAATGGGAACCTTGGGTCACTGGGACTTAATGTGCCTTTCACATTCTCAGAAGTAGAAAACTCTGCAGAATTTTTCCTGTTCAAGTACAGGATGGCAAAAAGGAATGTAAGTTTGCTCAGTAAATCTTGTCTTGCAAGAACGTGCATGTTCCCAATTTACTGCATGTAAATTGGAACTTCGGGTTACCGGGACTTGACTGTGCCTTTCACATTCTAGGAAGATGAAAACAAAGCCCAGATTTTCCCACTTAAGTACAGGAGAACAAAAAGAAAAGTAATTTTGCTGAGCAAACCTTGAGTTGCAATAACGAGCCTGTTCCCAATGCACTGCATGAAAAAAAAAAACAAAATACAGTCTCTCAATTTAGTTGACTAAGTCTGAAGGGTTTAACTTGTTATTGAAAAACACTTTGTGTTACATGCATGGGAAAGTTGCCTATATATTCTCTTCCTGGAAAGGAATGTAAAGTTTCTCCTTTTCAAGTGTGTGAAACCACTAGAGTATTAGATGTTTTCAATAGGAATTTTGGCTTACCAGGACTTGAATGTGCCTTTCACATTCTAGGAAAAAGAAAACAATGTAGAGTTTCTGTCATTCAAATACAGGACAGCAGAAGCAATATAATTTTTGGAAGAAAGTCTTGAGTTACAAGAACCTGCATGTTCCTAATTACTGCATGAAAGAGAAACCAAAATAGCTTCTCTCATTCTTGTTGATAAAATCAGAAAATTTTAACCTGTTATTGAAAAACACTTTGCGTTACATGCACAAGAATGTTGCCTATACATTCTCTTACTGGCAAAAGAATTTCAAGTTTCTTTCATTCAAATACGTGAAGCCTTGAAGGTTTTATATGTTTTCAATAGGAACTTTGGGTTACCAGGACTTGAATGTGCCTTTCACATTCTAGGGAGAACAATGCAGAGTTTTTCCCATTTAAGTACAAGATGGAAAAAATGTAGTTTTCCTAAGTAAACCTTGTGTTTCAAGAACGTGCTTGTTCCAAATTTACTGCATGAAAGAGAAATCAAAATACAGTTTTTCACATTCAAGTTGATTAAGTCAAAAGGTTATAACCTGTTATTGAAAAACTCTTTGTTGCGTCTACTGTCTCTTACTGGGAAAAGAATTTAAAGGTTTTCCCATTAAAATATGTGAAACCCCAGGGTTTTATATGTTTCCAGTAAGAACTTTGGGTTACCAGGAGTTACATGTGCCTTTCACTATCTATGAAAGAGAAAACAATGCACAGTTTCTCCTGTTCAACTACAGGGCAGCAAAAATGAAGTAGTTTTGCTAAGTAAACCTTGTGATACAAGAACGTGTGCGTTCTCAATTGACTGCATGAAAGAGACCAAAATGCAGTTTCTCTCATTCTTGTTCATTAAGTCAGAAGGGTTTAACTTGTTATTGAAAGACACTTTGTGTTACATGCATGAGAAAGTTGCCTATACATTCTAATACTAAGAAAAGAATGTAAAATTTCTCCCATTCAAGTATATGACGCCAACAAACTTTCAGATGTTTTCACTATGCACTTTGTGTTAGCCAGACATGAACGTGCTTTACACAATCTCTGAACGAGAAAACAACGAAGAGTTTCTCCAATTCAAGTACAGGATGACAAAAGTGATGTTTAGCTAAGTAAACCATATATTGCAGGAACGTGCGTGTTCCCAATTCATGGAATTAAAGAGAAACCAAAATACAGTTTCTCTGATTCAAGTTGATTAAGTCAGAAGGGTTTAACCTGTTATTGCAAAACACTTTGTGTTACACGCACAAGAATGTTACCTATACATTCTCTTACTGGGAAAGGAATGTCAAGTTTCTCCCATTCAAACACATGCATCCACCAGGGTGTTATACGTTTTCAGTAGGAACTTTGCGTTACCTGAACTTGCATGTGCATTTCACCTTCTAAGAAGGAGAAAATAATGCATAGTTTCTCTAGTTCAAGTATAGGATGGCAAAAGCAATGTAGTTTTGCTAAATAAACCTTATGTTGCAAACACGTGCATGTTCCCAATTCACTGCATGAAAGAGAAACCAAAATACAGTTTCTCTCATCTTAGTTGATTAAGTCAGAGAGTTTTATCTGTTTTTGGAAAATACTGTGCCTACCTACCTGAGAGTGTTTCTTATACTTTCTCCAAATAGGAAAAATGTAACGTTTTTCCCTTTAAAGTTGTGAAGCCACCAGAGTTTTAGATGTTTTCATTAGGAATTTTCATTTACCAGGACTTGAATATTCGTTTCACATTCTCTGAAAGAGAAAATTCAAGTACAGCATGGCAAAAGCCATGTAGTTTAGCTAAGTAAACCTTGTGTTGCAAGAACTTGCATGTTCCCAATTCACTGCACAAAGGAGAACACAAGATACAGTTTCTCTCATTCAAATTGATTGAGATGGAAGGTTTTATCCTGTTATTGAAAGACACTTTGTGTTACATGCACAAGAATGTTGCCTATGCAGTCTCTTACTGGGAAAAGAATATCAAGTTTCTCCTGTTCAAGTACGTGAATCCACCATATTTTTAAATGTTTTCAAGGTGCACTTTGTGTTAGCCAGACTTGATTGTGCCTTACACGATCTCTGAACCAGAAAACAATGCACAGTTTCTTC